>NC_044982.1:159590066-159940305 GCF_008728515.1 Papio anubis | reverse complement strand
TTAAACTGAGTATATTCTAGGAACACAACCAACTCTGTTCTGTCTGGCCCTCATCTGCTCCTTTGCACCCACTGTTCCCTCCACACAGAGGCTGTGGCTCCAATTCCTCTCCTGTAAATCCTGTCCATTCTAGTTTTAGGCACGAATCCCAAAGTCATGATTAAAACAGTGCACTTGCCAGGTGCGGTGGCTCACTCCTGTAATCCCAGCACTTTGGGAGACTGAGGCAGGTGGATTACTTGAGGTCAGGAGTTCGAGACCAGCCTGGCCAACATGGTGAAATTCCATCTCTACTAAAAATACAAAAAATTAGCCAAATGTGGTGGTGGGCACCTGCAATTCCAGCTACTCAGGAGGCTGAGGCAGGAGAATCATTTGGACCCGGGAGACAGAGGCTGCAGTGAGTCAAGATCACGCTACTGCACTTCAGCCTGGGTGACAGGGACTCTGTCTCAAAATAAATAAATAAATAAATAATAGTGCACACAGACACATACTCAAGTTTGTTTATTTATGACAAATTAGAAACAACTGGAAATGTTCAAATATAGGGGTTCATCAAATAAATTATGGTATCTGATGACAGAATAATATGCAGTTCTGAATAAAGATTGTGTAGACATAATTGTGCACATGAAATCATGCTCACAAAATGGTCACTGGAAAAGAATATGTCATCAAACAGAATATTAGGGTGTAATCTCATTTCTGTGTATTTAATTCAAAAGAAACTGGACCTAAAAATAATTTAAAAGTTTTTAATCTATATTTATGACTTTTCGACAGTGAATTATTGAAAATGAATTATTTAGATAGTGAAAAGGCTTTGGGGGAGATATTCACACGTGAAAAAACTCCTACCAATACATCAGGATCCATTCACATACTCCCTCCATTGGAGGAATTGGGGAAAGCAGCTATGACAGCTCCATTCTTTGTATCTTGGTCAGTCTTTGTATCTTTGGTCAGTCTTGGTCAGTCTTTGTGGCTCTTTCTGTTAGCATATCAAAAGGTGTTGGCTTGCTTGTCTTGTCTTTTACCGATTCTGTATGTTTTTGTTTTTACTTTTTGAGATAGAGTCTCGCTGTGTCATTGCACCTGCCTGCATTGGCCACTGCGGTGCAGGGGCTGCTGGCAGGAGCGCTCTGTGGCTTAGCCGTGGGGGGTTCATCACCGGCAAGGCAATGGCAGGCTCACAAGTGCCTCTGACCAGCTCTCCCTGGGGCTCACTCTTTCTCAGACAGGTCGGAAACTGCAGTGCTTTTTGAAGTTTTATTGATATTTTGAAGGAAAATGTTATGTTGTTAGTTTTAGAAATGTTGAAACCAATGATCAAAATATTTTTTCTTCATGTCAGACCATCCCCAAATAAATACCCTTTCATCATTTCACCAACTTGTGGAATTTGTTCTGTAGACACCTGGGGGCCTTATTTTCATGAGGCCCGTGAACTTCATCAGGGGAAGGCAACATGAAGCCCAGAGCCTGTGTTGAAAGGGTGGACCTGTAGTGCCAGGATGCACCTGGCCACACCACGCCTTCTCTCTGTTGCTTGTTATAATTATTTTCTGAATTGCAAGGCCTTCCCTATAGTCAAATGGCAGTGAGGAGGTGGCGTTATCAAGGGAGAGGATAGACTGCTGTCCTTAGGTCAGGGGCGTTTGTCCAGGGAAGCTCCTCTGTTGCAGTCTTAGCTCTCACATCAGCACTGAATTATTGAGTGACTGAGGTGCAGTCATTCTCCGACAAAGGTTACTGTCAGGACAAAGGTACAGCGACACCTCTCTCATGTCGGGAATCAGAAGACGCGGTGAGCTCCAAGGCCATACCGAACCTTCACAGTCGAATCCTGGTTGAAGGGAGGGCCAGGTATCCTGGGTGGCTCCACTTCACAAATACGAAATGACAGAGATGCCGCCCTTCCTGTGTCCCCGAGGAGCAGGGGGAACACATTTCAGTCAGAGAAGGTTTCGCTCTCACTGGTGACACCAGAGCCCCATCTGGTCCTAACAGTTTTGACCCTCTGCTCTCTCTTTTGAGCAAGCACTGCAAACACCAGGACAGGCTGTTCCAGAGCACTCACAAGGTGAAGGCACAATTTTCTGGCTCTATCCTCACCCGACCTCTCTCAAAGACTTCCTGCAAGTCCCCAGGATACATTCCTATGGCACGAGACCCCTCCTCTGGATTCGTGGGGTGCCAGCTTTGCCCTCTCTCCTGATCTGGTTCACAGTTGGGTCCAACTTGTCATTACTGTCACACTGACCCTCCAGTGCTTCCAACCATAGAGGGCAGATCACCTTTCCAGAAAAAGACTCAGTGCAGCCTTCCTTCAGATAAGTTCTTTGCTTTGCCTCCTCTTTGGGAGAGATTCTTGGGCCTCTTGTAACAGGGGGAGTCCCCACCCCCTACCCGGAAATAGCCTCCCAGGATGATTGACAGGCTTAGAGTGGGGCCCACATGTCACTCCCTTGTCATAGCAACCGCACAAGCACCCTCGGGGCTCAGGACAGCCCAGGGTCCACCCTACTCAGTCAAATGCCCATGCTTTCTCTGAGATACTCTAATGGCCTCTGAGAATCACTAGGATTGTTTTTAAAATTATTTCCAGAAAGAGAAAAGTGGGGAAAGAATTTATCATCACAAATGATCTGTCTGTCACAACCCGGTCTTTGTTTCAAATGAGGATATTTTTTGGAAGACACGGTCTTAAGAAGACTCTGGCCTACGCTCCAATGCCAAAGATAGGAGAAAGCAACCAAGAGTTAGAGTAAGACCTGAGCTCTGAAGTAAAATGCGGGTCTGCGAGACCTCCAGGCAATCTCGCGTTCGGAAGTGTCACGTGGTGTCTTTCTTGCTTGCCCTTGTGTGGTGGCTCCACTGATCCTCCACGCGGACGGCCACCTTTTGATGGAGCCTCACTGGGAATTGTCGAGGGATAAGAGCTAGAAGGGGAATATGAATGCGAGCTCCACAGTCTAAGGGTCACCTTTCATGGTTCGTATGGTTCATATTTTTCTTTTCAGTCATCACATTTTTATAAATCACCTGAAAACATTAACATTGATGCAATTCCATTTTTAAAGTTATGTATGTGAAACTTCATTTTTACCTGTATGTATAATTTTTAATAACCTACTAAGAAAACAAGTAGGATTTTTAAACAAGAAGGATCTTTTCAAAGATCCTTCTATTACTCATTGTCCTATTATATGTCATCTATTGCTTTATAATACGTTACCCCAAACTCAATGGCTTCAAATAGTGATAAATATTTGCTGTCTCACAATGTCTGTGGTTATGACTTGGGGTTTCTCTTGAGGTTGCAGTCAGGTGTCAGCCAGGGCTACAGCCATCCAGAGGCTTGACTGGGGCTGGAGGATTCAGTTCCAAGGCAGTTACTCACATGGTGGGCAGGGAGTGCTGGCAGGGGTTGCTAAGTGTTGGTCAGATTCACTGCCTCTTCTCATGGGCCTCTCCACAGGCCTCGCCAGGGTGCTCCCAGCATGACAGCAGGGTCCCCTGGAGCCGATGACTCCAGAAACAGGGATGGAAGCCACAGAGCCTTTTATGAAACAGACTTGGGCGTGACACACCATCACTTCTGCCATATTGTGTGGGTCACCCAGACCAGCCCTGACTCTATACAAGAAGTGACTACCTAAGGGCATGCATACTGGGAGGCAAGGATCCTTTTGAAGTCCTTGGAATCTTTGAAGGTGGCTACCACAGTTATTTATTTAGAAATGGAGGCTTGCTATGTCTCTCAGGCTAGAGTGCAGTGGTGAGATCATAACTCACTGCAGCCTCAAACTCCTGAGCTCAAACGATCCTCCTGCCTCTGCCTCCCAAAGCACTGGGATTACTACCGTATAAGCTACTGTGCCCAGCCAACTCCAACAATTTAAATGTCATTTTTGTGTACACAGTTTTCTAATGATGAGAAGGAGGCATATGAAGATGTGTGAACTGTCCTAAGATGAAGCATCTTACATTGTCCTAAAGTGACACCAGCCCTCAAGCCCCAGATGTTTGAGTCAGGCCAGCCTCAACCATTCTCCTGGTGCCCTGTACACATGTGTGTGCATGCACACACACAAACACTCACAGTCAAAGACACACTCATACACACTTATTAACAGACACTCACACTTACACAAACATACAGTAAGTCCTTCCTAAACATCCTCAAGAGGTTTCACAGTGAAATGATGTCTAATAAAACTGTTTTACTGTAGGCTAATTGATATAAACAAGACTTAAGTTTCTATGACATATTTCTGTTCACAAAAACATCACCAAACTTCTTAATAAAGACCAAAACACTTCTAATATTAAACATTGAAGTACATGTGAGCTATACATACATTTAAGAAAGATTAATAAAAACTAGGATGAATTATTTTCCCACTTATTCCATGTCAGGGTCGCTGGTGACAGGAATCTGTCCCAACAGCTCAGGGTGCAAACTGGGAACCCGCCCTGGCTAGGACTCCATGCCCTCACGGGAAGCACTCACAGACCCACACTCACACACTCACACTCACTCACACTCACTCACACTCACACACTCACTCACACTCACCCACACTCACCCACACTCACTCACACTCACTCTCACTCACCCACACTCACACTCACTCACTCTCACTCACTCACACTCACTCACTCACACTCACTCACACAGGGACCACCGAGACATGGGGATCTGCTTTACCCGCACGGCTTTGGGATGTGAGAGAGAACGAAGTACCTGGGGAAACCCATACAGACATGGGGAGAATGTGCAAACCCACACAGCGGCCTGGCCAGGAATAGATTTGTAAATCATCAACATTGCAACAAAACAATCTTAAAAATGATGCTATTTGCTATCCTCACACACATATACATATGCACACTCACACACACATACACACTCACATATTTATGTACTCACACTTATTCACACACCCCTACACACACTCACAAAAGCCCACATGCACATTCACACATGTAGGCACTGTCACATACACATCACACATATGTACATTCACACACATTCACATGTGCACAAATGTACACACCCACATTCATGCACTCATGTATACACACATAGACACATAGACACACTATTCACAAACACACACATGGTCTCTCACACACACTCACACCCTCGCACATATATGCATGCACACTGACACTCGCTCACACACACTGCCCATGAGCTGTCTGGAGACCCTCGGCTGACGCTGCCCTCAATGCTCAGCGGCCCCTGCCCCTTTCCCTCTGTGCATCCCACAGCCTCTCACTGCGGTTTGCTGAGTTGGCTCATTCCATGCTCCAGGCTCTTGGCTTCCCACCTGCTGTAGGTGCTCCTTCTGGTTACACACGTGCCCATCATCCTGCACTCGTCTTGGATTGCAGACCTGGGTCTTCCGGCATGTTTTTCACAGCTCCCCTGCACCAAGCTTGTTCTTTCGTTTCGTATCAGAAGAAGATTCCCCAACCCAGTGCCAGTCCATCTATCCTGCTTCTCTCCACTCCAGCTTTGTGACCAGGACGCTGCTGGGAGCCGCACCAGCTCCTTACTGAAAGAAATGAGAGGATTTAGATATCACGGCCATAAGGACTACAGCAAGCGGAAATGAGACACGGTTGGAGCTGACACTCTATTCCAGGCATTTCCCTGAGCCTCTTTAGCCTTCATTTGAAAATCGCCCCTGAAAGCCCAGCATAATACCCACTGGCCATGCGGGTTGATGAGAGGCATCTTTCCCCACTTGCTGTTAAGCCATGCTCTCTGGATCTCCAAGGCTCATTCCGTGTAGGTTTAATTTGCTTAGCACACATTTCTGCCTTCACTACCTGCTTATGGGGCCTTGGAGATATTCCAGCTTAAAAGGGGATTTACGTGTCCTTGTGGGAATTAGTGCAGAAATGAAGCTGGTCACCAGGAGTGAAAAATGGCTCAGTTAGGCATCCATAGTCAATTTCATGAAGCAATATACCAAGAGAAGAGAAACTGTTTTCCGGCACTGGCTGGAAAGCCAGCGTATGAATGGGAAAGCATTTGCAGAAGTCGCTGATTCAGGGTGGTGAGTGCTTGTGTCTAGGAACGCAAGTCTGGGTTCAAGAACTCTGTGAAACACACCCTTTCCAAGAACGCTGCTGCATGCCAGGCTCTGGGCTAGGCCCTCAGGACACAAAGATCACGGTGACAGCCCCTATGGGGCTCTAACCCCATAGGCCTCCTGGCCTGGGACAGAGTCAAACATGCAGATACGGATGGGTAAGCAGACGTCTCAGAGCACAGGTAGCTGTGCCTGCTGCTCCTGGAAAAAGGCTGCTATGCCCACCCCAAGCTCTGATTGTCTGAGGTCTTTGGCCCTAAGTGGAAGCACTTCCCTACTTTCCTTAATCTAAAGGTTCAGGCAGGGTGAGGTGGCTCACACCTGTAATCCCAGCACTTCAGGAGGCCGAGGCCGGTGGATCACTTGAGGTCAGGAGTTCGAGACCAGCCTGGCCAAGATGGAGAAACCCCCGTCTCTACTAAAAATAAAAAAAATTAGCTGGGCTTGGCAGCGGGTGCCTGTAAACCCAGCTACTGGGGAGGCCAAGGCAGGAGAATCGCTTGAACCTGGGAGGCGGAGGTTGCAGTGAGCCGAGATCACGCCACTGTACTACAGCCTGGGTGACAGAGGGAGACTCTGTAGCAAAAAAAAAAAAAAAAAAAAAAAAAATTTGAAATCTAAGGACTTAAAAACATACATTATTTATACTTATTCAGATGCCTGCTATCCCCAAAAATAACAAATGCTGGTAAAGATGTGAAGAAAATAGAAACCCTTGTGTGCACTGCTGGTGGGAATGTAAAATGGTGCAGCCACAATGAAGACAATGTGGAGTTTGCTCAAAAAACGAAACCTAGAATAATTATATGACTCAGCAATTCCACTTCTAGGTAGATACCCGAAAGAATTGAAATCAGGATCTTGAAGAGATATCTGCACTCCCACGTTTATAGTAGCATTGTTCTTAGCAGCCAAAAGATAGTAACAACTCAAATATCCATCAACAAGTGAATGGGTAAGCAAAATGTGGTGTATGGATACAATGGAATATTATTCAGCCTTAAAATGGAAGGAAATCGGACACGTGGCACAGCATGAATGAACCTTAAAGACACGCTAAGTGAAATGAACCAGTCACGAAAGCACAAATACTGTATCATTCCACTTATATAAGGTGCCAAGAGTCTTCAAATTCCTAGAAAAAGAAAATAAAATGGTGATTGGCAGGGGCTGGGGGGAGGAGGAAAAGGGAAGCTGGTGTTTAATGGGTACAGAGTCTCAATCAGCAAGATGAAGAGCTCTGGGGATGGAGGGTGGTGATGGTAGCACAGCACTGGATGTACATAATGCTGCTGGACTTCACACTTAGAAATAGCCCAAGCCAGTGAGAACCTGCCTGAATTGATCGCACTGACTCTGGTGCGCAGGCTGCTTCCTCCCCTCACTGGAAGCCTGGTCAAGCAGCCCAAGCCTGGATGCGGATCCATCATGATGGGCACCAGCCAGGGCCAGGAGACGTGTCCAACTCTGCCAGCGTCTGCCTTCTCTCTCCAGGGACCCTGAGCCATGGCAAGCCCCCAGTCACAGGCATGCTAGCCCCGTGGGTTCTGCCTTGAACTCAGATGCCCTGTGTGAGACAGACATTTCCCTATCTGGGCCCCAGAGAGTGTTTTGCTGGCTTGAGGCTGTCCCGAGACCACCCTGAAGATGCTTGGTTCCTGGAGTTCCTGCTGTTTCCTGGCTGGCTTCTCTCCACCCCAGACCTCGACCCTCCAGCCAGCTGTTGTAGGAGACTGATTTTCTCTCCTGTCCTGAGAATGCAGTGGCCACTGGTGTCTGGGAGCCAGCCCTGGCCCCAAGGGCTTCATTCTTCAAGTTGCCCCCAATGCTGGCTTTCATTTTATTTTATTTTTTTGATGGAGTCTCGTTTTGTCGCCCAGGCTGGAGTGTAGTGGTGCAGTCTCAACTCACTGCAACCTCTGCCTTGTGGGTTCCAGCAGTTCTCTTGCCTCAGCCTCTGGAGTAGCTGGGATTATAGGGGCCCGCCACCATGCCCGGCTAACTTTTGTATTTTTGAGTAGAGACAGGGTTTCACCATGTTGGCCAGGCTGGTCTCAAACTCCTGACCTTAGGCGATCCACCCACGTTGGCCTCCCAAAGTGCTGGGATTACAGCTGGGAGCCACCGCTCCCGGTCTTGCCCCTAGTGTTTCCGCTCCAAGCCTCAGAGGCGCATCTGGGGAAAGCTCTCTTATTCAAGTGTCCGCGGCCCCAGTGATGGAGCGCCGAGCAAGAAGACACTACAGCATGGGGTGGGGGTGGCTTTGGGACCAGAGGCACATGACATGGAGCCTCCACTTTTCCAAGTCCTGGCTCTGCGACTGTGGCAGATTCTCAACCTCACGGGCTTTGGTTTCCTCTTTGGTAAAGTAGAGCTGTTGGAGGAAAATGAAACAAAAATAGATATGTGTGAATATCCCATAGTGTAGGGTGCAGAGGAGGGCGAGGGCCAATGGTAGCTCTAAGGGGTGGTGTTTGCAGTTCGGCCTTGGTCTCTGGTTCTTTATCCTGAGCTTGATAGGGCAGATCCCATCCTGACCCACAGCCAGTGCTTCCCTGAACGCATGGAGGACCCCGGGTGCTCCAGGGGTCAGCGAGTGGAGCTGGGAATTTACTCGGCAGGCGAGGGCTCCCACACCAGTGAGGAAGTCAGCTCACCTGAGTCTGAGAGGGAAAGTTCAGGAATACTGATGGTAGAGGTTTTACTGTGGCCACACTAACGGAGGACTGAGGCTGCCCCCCCTCCCTCAGATGAACTCATTGCTCACACTGAATCCAAATTGACTTGCTGGTCAGGAAGTGTCTTCAGTTAGTCCCAGAGAGGGTCTGGTGTCCCAGCTGGTTGTGTCAATGAGAAACAGCACAGGACACTTCTTAAAGGTGGCAAGACGGATTTATTCAGTCTATTTCATCGGGGGAAAGGGACACCAGTATGAATGAACTCAAGTCCAACCGAGATCTAAAGGCAATTTGAAAGAGAGAACAGAAAGGGAACAAAAACAGGCTATGAGAAGTGAAAAAAGGGAGAACCAAAAAGGAGATGAGAGGGGATGTGGGGAAATGAAAAGTTACAGGACTGGAGTAAGCAGGGGATTACTGAAAATTGTTTTGGCGATGTGGGTTGGGACAATGTACATTTTGCAGTTTGACAGCATTGCATTTTCTTGAGCAAAGACTCAACGTGGGGGCTGGTCACATTAAGGGACACGGCTAGTGCAGGTGAAAAGCAGGCTGGAGTGTGGCTCAGGCTCCCAGCCCAGCGTCTGGCCCTTTGTGCCTATTGGAGTTTGTGGTTGGAACCAGAGACCGCCGCTGGTTTGGTTAACTCCTTGGAAGATGCTGGTCCAACTGCCATTTCTTCCTTTTACACCTGGATGCTTCTTGAAGCTGCCTCCAGGGACATAGTCTTGCAAGATCCTGACAGTTACAGTTGCAATGTGAGCAGCCTTGTGCAAACAGTAACAAGGACATGCACTGAGAAGCAAGAGGCCCCTAACAGCAAAGTGTAGAAGGTGAAACTGCCATGGCTTCAGGAGGGACGAGAGTGCCCTTGGGACTGAATGCACAAAGAACCACTGGCATCTGGGTTTGCCTGGGAGCTTGCAGAGGGGAGTGCACCATTCAGCGAGATCCTCATTTCCAGATATTCTACATTTGTTATCTGGTTCGCTGTGACTATCGTGCAAAAAGGACTTTCCCCACTTTTATTTTGCTTAGAATTGAACCCAAGTAATATTTTCAAGAGCTATTTGTCAGGGGCATAAAAGATCAAGGAGGCAAAAAATCGTGGCTCCAGGGCACACGAGTACCTCAGAACAGGCCTGGAAGGAGTCCATTAGCTGTGCCCAGGACGGTGTGAGTGGCTTACTCCCTGAATCCTAACGTGTTCACCCTGCCTTCTCTCATGCTGACTTCTACCTGACTTCTGCTCCTTCACAGCTGGCCATCTGTTGCGGGAAGTCAGGGACCCTGAACGGAGGGACTGACTGAAGCCACAGCAGAAGAACATAAATTGTGAAGATTTCATGGACATTTATTAGTTCCCCAAATTAATACTTTTATAATTTCTTACACCTGTCTTTCCTGTAATCTCTGAACATAAATTGTGATGATTTCATGGACACTTATCACTTCCCCAGTGAATATCCTTGTGTTTTCCTGTGCCTGTCTTTACTTTAATCTCTTAATCCCGTCATCTTCTTTGTAAACTGAGGAGGATGAATGTCGCCTCAGGACCCTGAGATTGCATCAACTGCACAAATTGTTTGTAGAGCATGTGTGTTTGAACAATATGAAATCTGGGCATCTTTAAAAAAGAACAGGATAACAGCGATGTTCAGGGAACAAGAGAGGTAACTTTGAACTGGCCGCTGGTGATCCGGACGGAACAGAGCTATATTCTCCCTCTTTCATAAGCAAATAGGAGAAATATTGCTGAATTTCTTGTTCTCAGGAACATTCCTGAGAAAGAGAATGCGCCCTGAAGGTAGGCCTATAGACGGCCCCTTTTTAAGGCGTCCCGTCTTTTATGGTCGAAGCCGATGGGATGAAATAAGCCCCGGTCTCCTATAGTGCTCTCAGGCTTACGGGGATGGGAAAATTCCCACCTAATAAACTGTGGTCAGACCGGTTACCTGCTCTCAAACCCTGTTTCCTGATAAGATGTTATCAATGACAATGCGTGCAGAAACTTCATTAGCAATTTTGATTTCTCCTCATCCGGTGGTCCTGTGATCTCGCCCTGCCTCCATTTGCTTTGTGATATTTTATTACCGTGATCTCTGTGACCCACACCCTATTTTATGCCTGTGATCTCTGTGACCCACACCCTATTCGTGCACTCCCTCCCCTTTTGAAAATCGCTAACAAAAACTTGCTGGTTTTACGGCTCGGGGAACATCACGGATCCTGCCGACACGTGATGTCTCCCCCGGACACCCAGCTTTACATTTCTCTCCCTTGTGCTCTTTCCCTTTATTTCTCAACCCAGCCGAGACACTCAGGAAATAGAAAAGAACCCACATTAAACATTGGGAGCAGGTTCTCCCGATAGCCATATCCCCCCCGGCCTCCACGTCAGGTCTCTGAGCCCAGGCCAAGCCATTGCATCCCCTGTGACTTGCACGTGTATGCCCAGATGGCCTGAAGCAACTGAAGAATCACAAAAGAAGTGAAATGCCCTGCCTCGCCTTAACCGTTGATATTCCACCACAAAAGAAGTGAAAATGGCCGGTCCTTGCCTTAAGCGATGATATTATCTTGTGAAATTCCTTTTCCTGGCTCATCCTGGCTCAAAAACTCCCCCTCTGAGCACCTTGTGACCCCCACTCCTGCCCGCCAGAGAACAACCTCCCTTTGACTGTAGTTTTCCTTTACATACCCAAATCCTATGAAACGGCCCCACCCTTATCTCCCTTGCTGACTCTCTTTTCAGACTCAGCCCGCCTGCACCCAGGTGAAATAAACAGCCATGTTGCTCACACAAAGCCTGTTTGGTGGTCTCTTCACATGGACACGCGTGACACTCCACCCAGCTCTGAAAAGCTTTTCCCAGTGCCCTCATCACCAGCCCCTCCCGGCACTCCTCATTCACTGGTTCTCCACCCCACTCCCCACTGCCCTCAGCAAGACCCTGCTTTGTAAAGGCTTGGGGACTGCATACGTGTCTCTGGTTTCTCCAGCTACTGGACCTGAAGGGCGGAGACGGTTCTTCAGCTTTCACCGTTACATGTCTGAGCACAGTCATAGATGTACTCCTTCTGGCAATGAGGAGTGGATGAGGCGGGTGTTTAGGCTTGTGCATTTGTAGGCAAGACCACCACAGTGCCTGGATGTGCGAGGCAGCATTTCAAGCCAACAGAAACTCAGCAATGGTTGGAGAAAGTCCAGGAGGGTCAGGCGAGCGAAGACTGAGTTACTTGAAGCCGCTGCTCACAGCCTGTAGGCAAGCGACTGACTCTGCCTCAGAGCCGGTAAGCTCTGGTTCATCTTCCAAGGTGGTGTGCGGAGGGGGTGACTGTGGCCCTCAAGAGTCCCTTTGCAAGGCCTCTTGCCCAGACTTGAGCTGCACAACACCAGCTTTTAGGTAGTATAATTTTACAGAGAAAGGTTCCTCTTGATATGACCGTTGTCTTGAGTTCCGTTGTCCTGGCTACTGTCTTGGGCATAGGGGAGGGCTCTGATTTCTGGGAAGAGGCCAGACAAGAAGAAGGATTGCCCAACTCCGAGGAAGACTTGGGTCTCAGGCATCCTGGCCTGGAGAAGGAAATCTGCATCAGCAGCTCGGTCCAAAGGAAGCAGAGCTGGAGTTCCCCGAAGACGAACATGGCCTGGAGGAGCCGTGCTAGGCGCGGAACCAGTGGGCGTGAGTGTTTTCAGCTTCCGGTCCAGCTTGTCTCTGGGGCTGCGGTGGACTGAGCCCACAGCCGAGGACAGCCGAGCTCAGCTCTGGGGAGCACAGAGGCATGTACACTGCCACAGGCATGCTGGATTTGGTTTGAACAGAAGTAGCCTCTGTTTTGTCTTCCCCGTGTTTCTCAGCATCACAACAGTGGAAGTTGTGTGAGTATGTGTGAGTATGAAGCACACTGTTCTTCAGCTCTGCACAGCTCGCTGGGGACTCCAGATCAGCCGGGTCACCTCTGCGGCCTCAGGCCCATGGCCCATGCCATGAGGGGCTGCTGTCTTCCAGCTCAAAGAGGCGATGACTCGGAAGTGCAGACAGACAGGGTGTTGGCTTTGAACCCCCAAGTGGCACCGAGCAGCTGAGGGGAAGGCTACAGGCTCATGATAATGGCCGTCTTTCCCGCCTGTTTAATTTGTCAAGCAGCAGGGTAGAGTCTCCGAATGGAGCAGGGTGGGGAGAAGAGGTTTGAAAGGTCATCACAGTTTGAAATTAGCCTAGTGTAGCCGTGTATTATTATTTCATTTTCCTTCTTCTTTCTCAGGCAGTGTGGAGGGAGGCTTTGAGAAACACCCACTCATGTTGCTGAGTTTTCAGAGAAAGTTAATTTCTAGAGGAGACATTTCTAAGCACGAATGAGGACACAGAGAGACTTGGCCTTGCCCTCCCCACAGACGCTAGATCTCCCTCTGTGAGCAGTCTCAGGTGGGAGGAAAAGTCCATCCAGGGCCAGCTACGAGGTGTGTCTGGGGCCTCCAGGGACTGCCCCACAGGGCTGTGTCTCCTGGCTTTAAAGAGGTTACGTTCGCACTTTGGGAGGTGAGGCAGGTGGATCATCTGAGGTCAGGAGTTCAAGACCAGCCTGGCCAACATGGTGAAACCCTGCCTCTACTAAAAATACAAAAATTAACCGGGTGTGGTGGTGGGTGCCTGTAATCCCAGCTACTCAGGAAGCTGAGACAGGAGAATCGCTAAAACCCGGAGGCGGAGCTTGCAGTGAGCTGATATTGTTCCATTGCACTCACTCCAGCCTGGGCAACAGAGCAAGACTCCGTCTCAAAAAAAAAAAAGAGGTTATGTTGGTTCCCCCATGCACCCCACACATGTGGGCTTGCTCCGAATCTTTCAGAAGCTGCCTCTGTGAAGTTTCCGTTCCAATGTAGAACAAAGATCATTCTCTGGTCCAGATGCTCTGAGCGGCACAAATCTGAAGACAAGGAGGGTGGGTGGTGGTAAATGAAGATTATAGGAGGCCATTCTCGTGGACTAAGTCTAGAAATCGAAATAGAATCAGCCATGCTCAGCAAACCTAAAGTAAGTTGTTATCTGACCTTCTGCAAAATCACGAGCGACAGCACCCTGTTTCCCAAACAGACCAGTTTCCATCTTCTATTGACAAGGTCATGAAGCTGCCTCTGTGTTAATCCTTAACTGAAGTCACCTGCTGGCAACAAACAATTGTTTTTCTGTTGTTCTGCCTCCTTGTCCTCATCTTATAAGACAAGTAACTGTGAGATGACCAATCTGCTTTTGTCCTTGTTTCTGCCCTCTTCAGCCCTTCTCTGTCTACAAAGCCCTTCTCTGCCTCCTCTGCTCAGCTCATTGGAGCACTGATCCCGCAGTATGGAATGAGGTGTTGCCCAACTCTGGAATTGCAAATAAAACCAGTTGAGATCTTTAAACTAAATTTGTTATAATTTTGTCTTTTGACAGTGGCTAGACCTTAACCCATGGGTGGCTGCTGCTGTGAGCAGTAATTCCCTTTTTCTGTCTGAGCCACTGGAAATAAACAGTTAATAGTAATAACTGGCCAGGCCTGGTAGCTCACACCTGTAATCCCAGCAATTTGGGAGGCCAAAGCATGGTGGTCCCAGCTAACTCGGGAGGCTGAGGTGGGAGGATTGCTGGAGCCCGGGAAGTTGAACCTACAGTGAGCCATCATTGTACCACTTGCACTCCAGCCTGGGTAACAGAGCAAGACCATGTCTCAAATTAAATAAATAAAAAGTTAAAAGCAAAGACTAGGAATAAAATATTAATGAATCCAATAAAAACAAATTGTCCCGGGTGCTGTACTCCCCCTGATTCCTGGGAATGACACAATATTGAGTAAATGTTCAACTTCAAGATGAAATGGTGAGGTTTACCTTGAGGAATGGTGATGGAGGCTGGTGAATATTTAACTTTTTTTTTTAACTTTTAGTTTAGGTTCAAGGGAACATGTGCAGGTTTGTTATATAGGTGAACTCACGTCACAGAGGTTTGTTGTACAGATTATTTCGTCACCAAGGTACTAAGCCTAGTACCCAATAGTTAGCCTCCAGCTCCATCCATGTTCCTGCAAAGGACATAATCTCATTCTTTTTTATGGCTGCGTAGTATCCCACAGTGCATATGTACTACATTTTCTTTATCCAGTCTACCGTTGATAGGCCTTTAGGTTGATTCCATGTCTTTGCTATTGTGAATAGTGCTGCAGTGAACTCCGAGTGCATGTATCTTTAGAACAGAAAAACTTATATTTCTTTGGGTACATACCCAGGAATGGGATTGCTGGGAATTTACACTCCCACCAACAGTGTGTAAGCATTGCCTTTTCTCTGCAACCTCTTCAGCATGTTATTTTCTTGGCTTCTTAATCATAGCCACCCTGACTGGTGTGAGATGTTATCTCATTGTGGTTTTGATTTGCATTTCTCTAGTGATCAGTGTTGTTGAGCTTTTTCTTCATATGCTTGTTGGCCGCATGTATGTCTTCTTTTGAGAAGTGTCTGTTCATGTCCTTTTCCCACTTTTTAATGGGGTTGTTTGTTGTTTTCTTGTAAATTTAAGTTCCTTCTAGATCCTGGATATTAGAGTCAAATGCATCGTTTTCAAATATTTTCTCCCATTCTGTAGGTTGTCTGTGTACTCAGTTGATAGTTGATTTTGCTGGGCGGAAGTTCTTTAGTTTAACTAACTCCCATTTCTCAAATTTTGCTTTTGTTTTGATTGTTTTTGGTATCTTTATCATGAAATCTTTGCCAGTTCCGATGTCCTGGGTGGCATTGCCTAGGTTTTTTCCCAGGGTTTTTGTAGTTTGGGCTTTTACATTTAACTCTTTAATCCATCTTGAGTTGATTTTTATATATGGTGTAAGAAAGGGGTCCAGTTTCAGTCTTCTGCATATGGCTAGCCAGTTATCACAGCATCATTTATTGAATAGAGTGTCCTTTCCCCATTGCTTCTTTTTGTCAGCTTTGTTGAAGATCAGATGGTTGTAGGTGTGTGGCCTTGTTTCTGGGTTCTGTATTCTATTCCATTGGTCTATGTGTCTGTTTTTGTACCAGCACCATGCTGTTTTGGTTACTATAGCCCTGTAGTATAGTTTGAAGTCAGGTAACGCGATGCCTCCAGCTTTGGGTTTTTTGTTTTGTTTTTTTCTTAGGATTGTCTTGGCTATTCAGACTTTTTCTGGTTTCATATGAATTTTAAGATAGTTTTTTCCAGTTCTGTGAAGAATGTCAATGGTAGTTTGATAGGAATAGCAATGAATCTGTGAATTGCTTTGGGCAATATGGCCATTTGAATGATGCTGATTCTTCCCATTCATAAGCATGGAATGTTTTTCCATCTGTTTGTATCTTCTCTGATTTCTTTTAGCAGTGGTTTCTAATTTGCCTTGTAGAGATCTTTTACCTCCCTGGTTAGCTCTATTCCTAGGTATTTTATTCTTTTTGTGGCAATTGTGAATAGGTTGTGTTCCTGATTTGGCTCTTGGCTTGATTGTTGTTGGTGTATAAGAATGCCAGTGATTTTTGTACACTTATTTTGTATTCTGAAACTTTGCTCAAGTTGTTTATCAGCTGAGGGAACTTTTGGGCTGAGATGATGGAGTCTTCTAGATATAGAATCATGTCATCTGCAAACAGGGATAGTTTTCTGTCTTCCTATTTGGATACCCTTTATTTCTTTCTCTTGCCTGATTGATCTGGCCAGGACTTCCAAAACTATGTTGAATAGGAGTGGTGAGAGAGGGCATCCTTGTCTTATGCCAGTGTTCAAGGGGAATGCTTCCAGCTTTTGCCCATTCAGCATGATAGTGGCTGTGGGTTTGTCACTGATGGCTTTCATTATTTTGAGGTATGTTCTTTCAATACCTTGTTTATTGAGAGTTTTTAACATTAAGCGATGTCAAATTTTATTGAAAGTCTTTTTTGCATCTATTGAGATAATCATGTGATTTTTTGTATTTAGTTCTGTTTATGTAATGAATCACATTTATCGATTTGTGTATGTGGAACCCATCTTACATCCCAGGGATAAAGCCTGCTTGATGGTGGTGTATTAGCTTTTTGATGGGCTGTTGGATTTGGTTTACAAGTATTTTGTTGAGGATTTTTGCATCAATGTTGATCAAGGATATTGGCCTGAAGTTTTCTTTTTTGTGTGTATCTCTGCCAGGTTTTGGTATCAGGATGATGCTGGTCTCATCAAATGAGTTGGAGAGGCATTCCTCCTCAATTTTAAAAAATAGTTTCAGTGGAAATGGCATCAGCTCTTGTTTGTACATTTGGTGAATCAGTCTTCTCCTGAGCTTTTTTTGGTTGGTAAGCTATTTGTTACTGCCTCAATTTTAGAGCTGATTATTGGTCTGTTCACGGATTTGATTTCTTCCTGGTTCAGCTTCAGGAGGGTGTGTGTGCCCAGGAATGTATTCATCTCTTCCAGGTTTTCTAGTTTGTGTGCATAAGGGTGTTCATAGTAGTCTCTGAGGGTTGTTTATAGTTCTAGTGGGGTCAATAGTAATATTCCCTTTGTTGTTTCTGATTGTTTTTATTTGCATTTTCTCTCTTCTTTATTAGTCTAGCTAGTGGCCTATCTTATTTTTTTTTTAAAAAAAAAAAAAAACAACTTCTGGATTCATTGATATTTTGAATGGTTTCTCGTGTCCGAAGCTCCTTCAGTTCCGCTCTGATTTTGGTTATTTCTTGTCTTCTGCTAGCCCTGAGGTTGGTTTGCTCTTGCTTCTCTAGTTTTTTTAGTTGCAATGTTAGGTTGTTAACTTGAGGTCATTCTAACTTTTTGATGTAGGTGCTTAGGGCTATAAATTTCCCTCTTAACACTGCCTTAGCTGTGTCCCAGAGATTCTGGTATGTCATATCTTTGTTCTCATTAGTTTCAAAGAATTTCTTAATTTCTACAATAACTTCATTATTTACCCAAAAGTCATTCAGGAGCAAGTTGTTTAATTTCCATTAACTTTTACTTCATACATTTTTCCTACCGGGTCTCTTTTTACAAGAGGCGTGCTTTACTTTGTTAAGTTAAAAAAATAAAGAAAATTGAAGAGAGAGAAATAAACACCAATTTTGAAAAGAAAGAAGAAAAGTTGAAATGAAGGTGATTAGGGATGAGGCGTGGAGGGAGATGAGACAGCCAAGGGTCAGAGAAGACCGAGAGAACCTCTCTGGAGTCAGAGCCTACATGGATCTTCCAAGCTCTAGAAGCCAGTTTGTAAATTGCATATGCATAGCACAAGGACAGCCTGAAGTGCAACTTTGTCAAAACTGTGGGGTACAAAACCTCGTGACCCCCATCACCACAAGGCTACAGGGTGTTTGTTCCCAACAGTCAGGCAGCCCCAGCTGGCACCCATCCCTCCTCCTGGGCAGTGTGGCTGAGGGCACATGGTAACTGGGAAAGTCCCCAGCCCAAAGGCCGTTTTGAATTAGGACCAGCCAGTGGTGGCATCAGAGATGGACCCACCTCCGCAATGGGCAAGTGGCATCATTCTTTGAATAACTGTTATTGAGTCTTTATTAAGAGAGATGTAATTGGGCACTGGAATTCACATGTGTGGGAGAAAAAGTTTGTGTTTATCTGATGACATGGTCTGGGGCCAAAAACCTTTAATTAGCCACCATTTACAGTTCTTCCTGAGCATGAAAAAAATCCCAGGATTTCCCACTAAAGCTTTGGCTTCCTGAATACTCTCTTCATCCTAAAGTGGAGGAGCCTGGCGTTCTGAGGACAAGGAAAGAAGAAATGGGATGATAAGTAAAGCACTGGGCTTTCAATCCAGAGGCTTCTAGCAGCTGCTTTGGGACGTCTTCCACAAGACACAGAGGCCTTGTTCTAGAGCTAACCCAATCAGCCTTTGTCATGGCCCCGGGGTGTGCTGTCCAGAGTCCCTTCAACGATGAGCTCCCTGCCCAGCTCCAGGGAGTGCTGGTGGCAGGTGGCTTCCTGCTGCCCGACCCTTGAGGGCTGCCTCTGCTTCAAGCCAGCTTACCTTGTCCAGGGATGCATCCCTCCCTCGGGTGGCCCACACCCAGTGAGGGATCCAGGTGTCCATAGGAAGGCCTGTCCATCTCTGTCCACCTTAGAAACAACACCAGCTAGCTAAGGAGCCCCCTAGGGTCAGCTAAAGCCGCTTCCGGGTCACCCCTCAGCCCAACTTCCCCTGAACAAATCCTGCTTTTGGCTCCTCCTCCCATAGTGTTGATCCCATAGTAAGCACCCTGTGTGCCCAGCTCCATCTCAGCATCGGCTTCCGGGGAAACCGGACTGTGACAACCATCTGACCTAAAAATGTTCAAAGGCAGAAGACTGAGGAAGCACAGAGGTTTAATTTATGGACTATGTATATCTGCAAAAACATATTCAATATATGAAGTATATTTACACAAATATTTAATGTATAAACAAAAATATTCAAAATATGTATTTACATATACACACATATTTAATTATTTAAGTATTTTTAAAGTATTTAAAATATTTACTAGGAGCTCTCTTATCTAATTCCTGTGAACCCAGTAGTTAGTAAGCATACAGCCAAAATTATTTAAGTAGAAAATCATTATATATGAGCATATATATTTATATATACTGCATGCACATATGTATATATGTGATGTATATATGTGTGTGTCTATGCAGGCATGTGCAGGTATGTGCGTGGGCACACATGTGCATCACATATAAACATATTCACATATATGTGTACCTACATATGTATACATGTGTGCATATGTGTATGTATGTGTATGCATGTACATGTGTGCACATGTGTCTGCATGTGTGTGTATAACATTTTATTCTCACTTGAAGCCTAAAGACACAGATGTACATGTGGATCATCTAGATCTATATCGACTTCCTGGCCAGAGCACACAGTTGTAATACATTGTCCATATTTGTCAGTTTCAGCTGATTTAAAGTGACATGAGAGCTTAAAAGCTTGTGGACAGACTCTAAGCGTGGAATTCCTGTGGAATTTTACTTCCCTCCATTTGTTAGAGTTTCTTCCCACACACTTAGTTGGACGTAATGTTTTTTCATGATTCACCTTTATTGAGTCTTTCCAGATTTGAACTTCATTTTCATAGAAACAGTAACTCTTCCCCACTCATATTGTCACGGGATTAGGTAATATTTCACTAAATCATGCAATAACACTATCTGGGCACACTGGGGCTGGGCACCAATGCCACCAACTCTAAGGCAGTGAGCATCTTGATGGACCAGGCGTGTGGCTTGCTCTCTGGCGCCCAGGCCCTCAGCTGCAGCCCAGGGATTCCCTCGAGAAGGTTCAGGAAGCTGGGAGAGCCCTGCCAGCCCAGCGACGCCATTCTGGAAGGGCCTTTAGGAGAGCTTCTCCTCAGTAAGTGTAAATGCAGAATGTCGAATGTCTAGCCACTGCGGCGTCATGTATGTTTTTAAGAGGTACACACGCTCACTCCCGTCACTCAGCACATATCACCAGGTTCCTCTGTGCTGGGTAGTGAAAATACAGCCCCCAGAATGCAAAGTCCTTGCCCTACAGGGACTCACCAGTGCGTGGCACCAATCTGTAAATAGCTATCCCAAGCAACGAGATAGGTGCTGTGAGAATGTGCCGGTGAGAGAGACCGCCTGTGCAGGCAGGGCACATTCCAAAGGGAGGTGACATTTCTTTGAGGCAAGTCTTGCAGAATGAGTAGGAATTATCTAGGTGAATACCTGGGGGAGGCACCTTCCCAGCCGGTGACATTTAGGCAAAGCCAGTGATTCGTGGAAGGGTTCAGCTGTCTCCAGGAATGGTCAGCAATTCAGTGTGACTGAAGGCCAGTGCATGGAATCAGAGAGGCGGGAAGCACAGAGGCTGCGGAGGGAGAGGCAGTGTGGACGGGGACACTCATGTGTTTGTATATTTATGTTCTGCTCATATATTAATTTTCCTATGGAACAAACAGTAATACTTTTTTTTTTCTTTGGACAGAGTTTTGGTCTGTTGCCCAGGCTAGAGTGCAGTGGCACCATCTCGGCTCACTGCAACCTCTGCCTTATGCATTTAAGAGATGCTTCCGCCTCAGCCTCCCAAGTAGCTGGGATTATCGTCACCCAGCTAACTTTTGTATTCTTTGTAGAGATGGGGTTTTGCCATGTTGGCCAGGCTGGTCTTGAACTCCTGACCTCAGGTGATTTGTCCCCCTAGGCCTCCCAAAGTGCTGGGATTACAGATGTGAGCCACCGCGCCCAGCCAACAATGATACTTTTTAACAGATTTTTAGAAGTTTTAAAATTTTAATTATTATGGATACGTAGGCACATTGGATACATGTGATGTTCTCATACCATCATACGGTATATATCAATCACATCAGGGTGATTAGGGTACCCATCACCTCAAGCATTCATCATTTCTTTATGTTAGAAACATTCCAATGCCACTCTTTTCATTATTTTTAAATATACAATAAATTATTGTTGACTCCCGTCACCCTGTTGTGCTTAACTGAGATTAAATGCAGGTCTGAATAAATTTACCTGGAATTTATTTTGCATGCTAGAAGGCAGGCATCAAGTGACTCATCAGATTATCCAGCACCATTGGTTGCATTGTCTTCGTTTGTCCCCACTGAGTTGCAGAGGTTGGTCTGTCAAGTGTCCTGTTACCTTGGTTCCGCAGTTTCTACATTACAGGATTCCAGGGGCATTGCTTACATTCATAGTCCACAGGCTGTGCAGTGAGATGCCATTGCACCCGTATGAGAATGATGACAGTGACAAAAGCCAACCACACAGGTGAGGGTGAGATTGTGCAGGACTGAAACCCACACACGGCTGATGCAAATGTCACATGGAACAGCCACTTTGGAGAACTGCCTGGCAGCCTCTTAGAAAGTTAAACATACACCTACCGTGAGATCCAGCCATTCTGTGGTACTTACCCAGGAGAAAAGAAAGCATAAGTTCATACCAAGGCTTTTACACAAACGTTCTCAGCAGCCCATTTGCGATAGCCAGAAACCGGAAACACACAGTTTTATCCACATAATAGATGACTACTCAGCAATAAAAATGAATCAGCCACTGATATACTTAATCATATGGGGAAAAATAAATCTCAACATAATTACACTGAGTGAAAGAAGCCAGGTCCCTGCCCCCAAGAAAGCGGAGGGTGCTGTACGATTCCACATATTCTATAAATTTCTTTTTTTTTTTTTTTTGAGACGGAGTCTCGCTGTGTCTCCCAGGCTGGAGTGCATTGGCGTGATCTCGGCTCACTGCAAGCTCCGCCTCCCGGGTTCACGCCATTCTCCCGCCTCAGCCTCCCAAGCAGCTGAGACTACAGGCGCCTGCCACTACGCCCGGCTAGTTTTTTGTATTTTTAGTAGAGACGGGGTTTCACCGTGTTAGCCAGGATAGTCTCGATCTCCTGACCTCGTGATCCACCCGCCTCGGCCTCCCAAAGTGCTGGGATTACAGGCTTGAGCCACCGTATTCTATAAATTTCTAAGATGTATATAAAATCCTAGAAAATACAACTAATTCACAGTGCCACCGTGTAGATATGGCAAAACCCATCAAATTGTATACTTTACATATGTGCAGTTTATTGTATATCAATTGTACCTGAATAAATGGTTGAGAGTGTGTGTAATCCATGCAGCTACCAGAATAAAGCTTCTTGATCAAGAGGTGCTTTGGAATAACAGTCATTTTAATTTAATTATTTAGTTTATTTATTTAGAGACAGAGTCTCATTTTTTTTGTGCAGTGGCGTGATCTTGGCTCACTGAAACCTCTGCCTCCTGCGTTCAAATGACTCTCATGCCTCAGGCTCCAGAGTAGCTATTTTTTTTTTTTATTTTTACTAGAGACAGGGTTTCACCATGTAACAGGCCAGGCTGGTCTCGAACTCCTGACCTCAAGTGATCCACCCACCTCAGCCTCCCAAAGTGCTGGGATTATGGGTGTGGGCCACCATGCCCTGCCAGTAATTTTAATTTTAGATTATATAATAGAAATGGATTCTTGAATCAACGTGGGAGAGGTTAAATTTCTCTAATTGTTTTCTGTTTCAAATTAGAAAAAAAATCTTTTTCATGGATAGCATAGAGAATTTACAAGAAGTTTATGTGAGTTTCCTGGGGCTGTTGTAACAGAGCACCATGAACTGGGGAGGTTTAAACAACAGACACTGGTTGTCTCACAGTTCTGGAGGTTGGAAGTCCAAGATCAAATTATAGGCAGGGTTGGTCTCTTCTGAGGTCCCTCTCCTTGCTTCACAGATGGCCACCTTCTCCCTGTGTCTCTTCACCTATGCTTCTCTCTAGGTGTGTCTTAGTCTCTTCATATGGCATTCTTTTCCTGGTCACATTACCAGTCATGTCGGACTCGAGCTCCACCCTCCTGTGGCATGACCTCATCCTAACCAGTTATACACAACTGCATGTTTCCGAGTAAGGTCATATTCTGAGGAACTGGCTGTAGAACTTCAATATATGAATGGGGGGCAGTGAATTCAACCCACAACAAAGTTCTACCTGATATTTTCATTCTTAAAAGTAATCGAGGGGTTAGGTGTGGTGGCTCACACCTGTGATCCTAGCATTTTGGGGGGCCGAGGTGGGAGGATCATTCGAGACCAGGAGTTCAAGACCAGCCTGGGCAACAGAGTGAGATCACCATTTTCACAAAAACAGAAATTAAAAACTACTTTAAAAAATAGAACAAGAGGCCGGGCGCGGTGGCTCAAGCCTGTAATCCCAGCACTTTGGGAGGCCGAGACGGGCGGATCACAAGGTCAGGAGATCGAGACCATCCTGGCTAACACGGTGAAACCCCGTCTCAACTAAAAAATACAAAAAACTAGCCGGGCGCAGTGGCGGGCGCCTGTACTCCCAGCTACTCGGGAGGCTGAGGCAGGAGAATGGCGTGAACCCGGGAGGCGGAGCTTGCAGTGAGCTGAGATCCGGCCACTGCACTCCAGCCTGGGCGGCAGAGCGAGACTCCGTCTCAAAAAAAAAAAAAAAAAAAAAAATAGAACAAGAAAGAAACGTGCACCTCTGTGTCTGCCGTGCCGTACCTGGAAATCCACCAGGAAGGGAAAGAGTTTTCTGTGCAGCAGCTCAGTCCACCTCCTTGCGCTCTGGAGAAGATTTTCTCTCTGCTGCTCTTCGTTCTGCAGCCTGGGGTGCAGGTTTCTGCCAGGCTGACACTTCAGTTGCCTGCTTTGTTCCCTTGGGCTGGGCCTTTGTAAGGGTGGCACCTGTGCATGCCACGGTCTGCGGGGTTCTTGGGGCATTGCTGCTTTATTGAGGTTTGCTGGTTTGTTTCCATCCCTTCCTGACCCTCCTTTCCTTAGACTAGCATCAAGTTGTCCACATGAACTGAACTCACCAAAACTGGTGTTAGAGATCTGCTGGTAGCAAGCCTTAAGCCTGTCATAAACAGGCCTTAAAGAAACTGGCCATAAACAGCATTTCTGCAGCAATGTGACATGCTTGTGATGGGTATTACACACACTAATAAAAGTTGTTGGTTTACTGGAGCAGGGCAAGGACAAGTGGGCCCGCCCAGAGTGGAAAACTGCTCAAACCACAAACAATTGCAGGAGTGGCCTGTGCCTTAACAACGTGCTTTTGCTGCAGATAATCCGCCAGAGCCTGTTTCCCTGCTCCTCACTAGGAATGCTTTTAGTTAATCTATAATCTATAGAAACTATGCTCATCACTGGCTTTCTGTTAATAAATCTGTGACTCAAACTCTGTCCGTGGCTCTCAGCTCTGAAGGCGTCAGCCCCTGATTCCCACTCTGCACCTATTTCTCTGTCTTTGTCGTAATTCCTCTAGCGCAGCTGGGTTAGGGTCTCCATGACTGAGCTGGTCTCAGCAAGCAGCGCCCAATGTGGGGGCTCGAACCTGGGTCAAAGGGTCGCCAGAGCGACGGATGGAGAACAGCTGGAGGACACCCGAGTACTCTTAAGCAGTCCCCATGGTGAGTAAGAAGGGGAGCTCGAAGCACCAGGGTGACAAAGGGACAAGGGTCAAGCAGGCACGAGGCTTATTTGAGTCTGCTTTGGCAGCTCCTCAGAAAAGCAGGAGTGAAGGTTAGCACTAGCCGACTCATGCAGCTTTTCAGTGCATTAGAGAACTATTGCCCCTGGTTTCCAGACCAAGGAACTATGGATGTAGAGGTCTGGAAAAAGGTAGGCAGCACACTGAAAAAGGCATATAAGGATGGTGCTGAGGATATTCTTCTGTCTGTTCAGGGTGAGCTCTGGTTCGCTCCACTTTGGAGCCTTCCACACAGATGATGAGGAGGAGGAATCAGAGGAAGAAGGAGAGTGTAACGAAGTAACAGAAGAGGTGACAGAGCAGGTTTGCTTGCCAGCTAAAGCAGCAAAGGAGGGAGAGGTTTGTCCCTACCGCTCTGCACCCCCTCATTATTTTGAAGAAAAAGAGTGGCCTGACCCTTCGGATCTTTCTCTTCCGGAGGACACTGGACGAAAAGTAGTTGCCCCAGTGACTGTTTGAGCAGCGCCTCCAGCGACCGCTCTCACTTCTATTCAGGCAGAAATCCAGCAAGTTAGACGAGAGGGTGATATGGATGCTTGGCAGTTCCCTGTTAGAATACACCCACCTGATCAACAGGGAAATAGTATACTACATTTGAGCCTTTTTCCTTTTAAATTACTTGAATAATTTAAACAAGTTATTAATCAATGTGGACCAGGTTCTCCTTTTGTAATGGGACTGTTAAAGAATGTTCTGTCTTCAGTCAGGTGTTGCCAGCGGGGCCGTAGGATTACTTCTAGGAAGATCTGGTTTAAATTTAAAAGGAGTACAGGTACAAACAGAAGTCATTGATTCAGATTACAATGGGGAAACTCAAATTGTTATATCTACTTCTGTTCCCTGGAAAGCAGAGCCCGGAGAGCGCATAGTACAGTTCCTGATTGTGCTGTATGTGGAAATGGGGAAAAGTGAAACTAAACCAACAGAAGGATGTGGAAGCACAAATCAACAAGGCAAAGCAGCTTACTGGGTAAATCAAATTACAGATAAACGTCCTACCTGTGAAATAACTATTTGAGGAAAAAAATTTAAAGGTTTGGTAGATACAGCAGTGGACATTTCAATCATTTCTCTACAGCACTGGCCGTCCACATGGCCAATTCAACACACTCAATTTAACAGAGTTGGAGTTGGTAAAGCCCCTGACGTGTATCAAAGCAGTCATATTTTGCATTGTGAAGGGCCCCATGGACAATCTGGGAATATTCAACCAATTGTAACTTCTGTACCTATAAATGTATGGGGAGAGATTTATTACAACAGTGGGGAGCACAAGTGTTAATTCCAGAACAATGATACAGCCCTCAAAGTCAGCGTATGATGCCAGAGATGGGGTGTGTGCCTGGCATGGGATTAGAAAAACATTTACAAGGGTTAAAGAAACCACTTCAAGTGGAAGGACAGAATTCCCGCCAAGGTTTAGGATATAAGTTTTGATGGCGGCCATTGTTAAGCTTCCAGAACCTATACCTTTAAAATGGTTAACAGATAAGCCAATTTGGATAGAGCAATGGCCACTGACTAAAAGAGAAACTGGAGGCTTTAGTTACTGAACAATTAGAAAAAGGACACATAGCTCCAACATTTTCCCCTTGGAATTCTCCAGTTTTCGTAATTAAGAAAAAATCAGGTAAATGGAGAATGTTAACTGACTTAGGGCCATTAATTCAGTTATACAACTGATGGGGGCATGGCAGCCAGGATTACCTTCTCCTGCTATGATTCCGAAAAATGACCTTTAATAGTCATAGATTTAAAAGACTGTTTCTTTACTATCCCCTTAGCTGAGCAAGGGTGTGAAGGGTTTGCATTTACAATTCCTACAGCCTGCTAAGCATTTTCATTGGAAGGTGTTGCCACAAGGCATGTTAAACAGTCCAACAATGTGTCAGACGTATGTAGAACAGCAATTGAACGTACTGGTAATAAGTTATCACGGTGTTACATTATTCATTATATAGACGATATTCTTCGTGCTGCCCCCACTTGGGAAATATTACTCCAATGTTATTATCACTTACAAAACTCGATTTCTCATCACACCAGTTTAATTATAGCTCCTGACAAAATTCAAACTACTCCTCCTTACTCCTACTTAGGGACCTTAGTAAATGACACTACAATAGTGCCACAGAAAGTAACCGTACGTAGGGATTAATTAAAAACATTGAATGACTGTCACAACTTACTAGGGGACATTAATTGGATACGACCTGCTCTAGGCATTCCTACCTATGCCATGAGTAATCTATTTTCTATCCTTAGAGGAGATCCTAGTCTCACCAGCCCTTGACAATTAACAAAGGAGGCTGAGGTTGAGTTACAGCTGATTGAGAAGCAAGTGCATAAAGCTCAAATAAATAGAATAGATCCAAAAAATACTTTTGACTTGTTAATTTTTCTGACTCAGCATTCACCTACTGGTGTTACTGTCCAAGAGCAAGGCTGGGTAGAATGGCTTTTTCTTCTGCATGCTAATTCATGGACTCTTTATTTGGATCAAGTTGCTACTCTGATAGGAAATGGGAGAACTTGAATTGTTAAATTGCATGGCTATGACCCTGGAAAAATTATTGTCCCTCTTACAAAGGCACAAATATCACAAGCCTTTATAAATAGTCTTACTTGGCAAACCCATTTAGCTGATTTCGTAGGTGTTCTTGATAATCACTTTCTGAAAGCAAAATTATTTCAATTTTTAAAATTAGCTAATTGGATTCTCCCTAGAATAACTAAATTTAAACCAATTGAAGGTGCTGAAAATGTTTTTACAGATAGGTCTAGTAATAGTAAAGCTTCTTATTCTGGATCAAAAAGTAAAGTTTTCCGGATGCCCTATACTTCAGCTCAAAATGCGGAGCTCGTAGCTGTAATGAGGCACTGACTGCTTTTGAGATGCCTGTCAATGTAATTTCTGATTCTTCATATGTGGTTCATTCTACACAGTTAGTTGAAAATGCTCAGCTATGATTCCACACAGATGAGCAACTGATGACTTTATTTACCCAGTTGCAAACAGCAGTCAGGAGTAGAATGCACCCCTTTTACATCACTCACATTAGGGCTCATACACCTCTTGCAGGACCCTTAACTGAAGGGAATCAAATGGCTGATCTCCTAGTTGCTACTGCAATATCTAATGCCAGACACTTTCACAATTTAACCCATGTCAATGCCTCTGGTCTCAAACACAGATACAGCATTACCTGGAAAGAAGCTAAAGCTATTATCCAGTGATGCCCAACTTGCCAAATGGTACATTCCTCATCTTTTACAGGAGGAGTTAATCCTCGAGGATTAGAACCTAATTCTCTTTGGCAAATGGATGTCACACATAGTCCCTCGTTTGGGAGACTAACTTCTGTACATGTAAGTGTGGACACCTTTTCTCACTTTGTCTGGGCTACATGCCAATCAGAAGAGCCTTCTGCCTGTGTTAAACGTCACCTTTTGCAGTGTTTTATGGTGATGGGCATTCCAGCTTCTATTTAAACAGATAATGCCCCAGGCTATACTAGCCAAGCTCTAGCTACATTTTTCTCTATATGGAATATTAAACACATTACTGGTATCCCATATAACTCACAAGGACAAGCCATTGTGAAAAGAATGAATCTCTCCCTAAAACAGCAGTTACAAAACCAGAAAGGGGGGAACAGTAATTATAGGACTCCACACATGCAGCTAAATCTAGCATTATTAACTTTAAATTTTTTGAGCCTGCCTAAAGGCCAGATGTTATCAGCAGCTGAACAGCATCTACAGAAACCAGCTGCAAAGACAGAAGCAGAGCGACTGGTTTGGTGGAGAGATCCAATAACAAAAAGGTGGGAAATAGGTAAAATGATAACTTGAGGTAGAGGTTATGCTTGTGTTTCTCCAGGCCAAAACCAGCAGCCGATCTGGATACCACCAAGACACCTGAAACCTTATCATGAGCCAGATGCCAAGGAAGATATTTTGGGAGGGATCCGAGGACACCCCCGGTTGCAGCCAAGTCAGGACTGACAATAAGGCCTCTTTTCCTGTTTGTAGTGGGTGATTTAAATCTTGATCTCCATAGATCAAGTGTTTTTTTGAGCTATACTTCAGCTCAAAAAGAGGAGCTTTTTGATGTGACTTGTCAAGAATGTAGATTATTTTCTTGTGTGAATTCTTCCTTGTGTAATACTGATCATTCTATTTTAGTGGTTAAGAGCCCAAGAAGGAGTATGGATACCTGTAAAGCTTTCCCATCCTTGGAAAGCCTCTCCTTCTGTGCATATTATTATGAAATTCTTCAAAAGATTTTGAGGTGCTCTTGGCATTAAATTGCCACTTTAATTTTGGTCATTATGGGATTGATTGCTGTTACAGCTATTGCCACGGCAGCTGGAGTTTCTTTGCATTTCACAGTTCAAACAGCAGATTATGTAAATAATTGGCAGAAAAATTCTACTCCGCTGTGGAATTCCCAAACTAATACAGACCAGAAACTAACTAATCAAATCGATGATCTCCAACAAACTGCAATGTGGCCAGGAGATTGAGTAGTTAGTCTAGAATATAGAATGCAGTTACAATGTGATTGGAATATTTCTGATTTTTGCATTACTCCTCAACAGTAGAATGAAACAGAGCATGAGTGGCAAAGAGTTAACAGACATTTAAAGGTTCATACTGGAAATTTACCTTTGGATATTGCAAAACTGAAGGAGCAATTATCTCAAGCCTCTCAGGCATATCTGATGCTAATGCCAGGAGCTGAAGTGCTTGAAGGAGCTGCAGACAGATTAGCAGCTATTAACTGGTTAAAATGGATCAAGACACTTGGAGGCTCTGATTTCAACGGTGATTGTGCTTTTAATCTGTGGTTTTTGTCTTTGTGTAGTCTGCAGATGTGGATCCCAAATCCTGCAAGAAGTAGCCCACTATGACGAAGCTGCCTTTGCCTTTATCCCTTTGCAAAAAAAATAAATAAATAAATAAAGGGGGACATGCTGGTAGCAAGCCCTCAGCCTGTCCTAAACAGGCCTGAAAGAAACTGGCCATAAACAGCATTTCTGCAGCAATGGGACATGCTCGTGATGGCTATTACACACACTGCTAGAAGCTGTTGGTTTACTGGAGCAGGGCAAGGACAAGCTGGGCCGCTCAGAGTGGAAAACTGCTCAAACCACAAACAATAGCAGGAGTGGCCTGTGCCTTAACAACGTGCTTTTGCTGCAGATAATCAGCCAGAGCCTGTTTCCCTGCTCCTCACTAGGAATGCTTTTAGTTAATCTATAATCTAGAGAAACTACGCTCATCACTGGCTTTCTATTAATAAATCTGTGAGTCAAACTCTGTTCGTGGCTCTCAACTCCGAAGGCATCAGCCCCTGATTCCCACTCTGCGCCTATTTCTGTGTCTTTGTCTTAATTCCTCTAGTGCCACTGGGTTAGGGTCTCCACGACCAAGCTGGTCTCAGCAGAGTTCCATATTCAAGTCTGAGTTGCTGTGAAGGTGCAAACTCTTTTAACCTCAGAAAAAGGGAATATCCTGCGAGGATCAAAACTCCAAGACAGAGTCTTGGATTTGAAAGCCTGGTGATGGTGAAAATGGTGTGTCTTTGGGGATAGAGAGAACTTTTTCCTTCACGTCTTTCACGTTCATCCTTATGCATCATTGCCTAGGGGAGCTTGCAGACTCTGAGCCCGCCCTGGCCTGTGGGAGCAGGAGGAATCTCTGGTTTGGGTGCTGAGGGGTCCTCAGCAGGGTGGATGTGTTGTGGAGATGAATGGTTGGCAGAACTGTCCATGGGCTTTTCTTTTCTGCCACTGTCCTCACTGCGGTGTCCTTGGGGAGGCTGTAGGAGTCATGGGACCGGGGACCTGCTCAACTATCCAACCGCTGGCCCCACCACACACAGACACTTGTGCACAGGACATCACACATCCCAGGGATTGTAATGTATTAATTTTACCAACTCTTCCTTCCTCAGCATACAGATGTCCTTCCTGCCTGCAATTAGCACTTCCCCAAAAATTGCCAAGCCACGTATCTACCTGCCTTCTCTTTACATCAACCCACACTTCTACTTGAATATTCTTTTTTTCCCTTCAATTTTTATGTTAAGTTCAGGATACATGGGGAGAACAACACATACTGAATATTCTTTTTAAAAACAAAACAATCAATACGTGCTATCAAAAAAGGAAGCTACCGTACTTAACTAAAAGATGTTGCCCATGGAGTCCCTAAAATTGTCCTGTGCGTCAGCGGTTGGGTGCACACCACACTCTGCGAAATGGTGATGCTAAGCCTCTGGCCCTTCCCTGGAATTTGCAGCCCCTCATGAGGAGCCCTTTGGAATGAGAGGGAAACAAGCATGTGGACATGCCCTAGTCGAGAAGTATTCTTTTAGTATCTGCCAATTGAGAAAATAGATAACATCCAAAGCTACTGTTCAGAAAGAATTCACCTTATGTTAATGAAACAGTAGTGCATGCCTGCAGGCACCCTCCTTTCCATCTGCAGAGGGCCTGGTGCACTAATTTGAAGCCACTTTGCAATCTGTGGCTTCCTGGGGTCTGCAAACTTACAGCTGGGAATCCCTGGTTTGGAGGAAAGAGCCAAGACCCTCTTTGTTCCATTGTGTGGACGTCAGTATTTTGCCTTCTAGCTGGTTTTAGGTTCCCCTGACTCTGAAAGAGGCATAAAAGCCCCCGTTTTTTCTTAAGCCTCACAGTCATTATTTTTGTGAAGACAATAGAAAATACTCTTTTTCTAGCCTGGGCAACATGGTGAAACCCTGTCTTTACCAAAAACACAAAAATTAACCGGGCACGGTAGCACTCACCTATAGTCCCAGCTACTGGGGGGTGGGATTGGGGGGAGGGCTATTGAGGCAGGAGAATTGCTTGAGCCAGGGAGGCAGAGGTTGCAGTGAGCCAAGATCATGCTGCTGCACTCCAGCCTGGGTGACCGAGTGAGACTCTGTCTCAAAAAAGAAAAAAAAGAAAAGGAAGAAAGAAGGAAAGAAAAAAAAAGAGAAAGAAAGCAAAGAAAGAAAGAAAGAGAAAGAAAGAGAAAAGAAAGAAAGAAAAAGAAAGAAAGAAAGAAAGAAAGAAAGAAAGAAAGAAAGAAAGAACTATTTTTAAAAGGAGAAAAATAATATTTCTAAATGCAAATTGTCAATATAACCCTTTCCATGAAATCTCAGACGCAGCTAGGACTCCCAGGAGATGAAGAGAGAAAATATGAATGGGACCGACATGGGAAGCCAGTGATCAGTGATGGAGACACCGACCACAAGGGCCCTGGTGACTCAGCTCCTTAATAACCACCAGGCCAAGGAGCCCGGGAAGTTGAGACCACGTGTGATGTGGAGGAAACTTGGCAGCGCTGGGCTTGGGCGCCTGGCTCCGGGCACTGAAGGGAGGGCTACAGAGATCACGGGGAGAGGCCGCTCCTCTTCTCCCAAGGCCAGTCTCTGTTACTGGGGAAACGGGCCAGGGCTGCCCTTGACATCCTTGGAAATCACACCAGGAATGGCCTGACCACACTGGGCAGGAGGGAAAAGAAGGAAGCCCACGGACTGGGCGGAGAGGGAGAGAGCCTGCCGCAAGGCCTGCAGGGCAGGAGGGGGCTTCTCTTTCCCCCCAGGCTCCTAGAACAAAGGAAAGCCCGCCCCACCGCCCTCTCTCAGTCCTGTGTTCTATTTAAATCCTGTGCCCGGTGCAAGACTGCATTCAGTCTGCATGAGCCTTAGTTTCATAAAAGCCGCCTCGCACCGAGGGGACAATGTCCAGAACCAAATAACTGCAGGTGAGCAATTCTCTGTATTATACAAACTGGGACCAAAGATGACTTTATAATAATGGGAAGAGACAATCAGGCAGACTGGGAGGACCTTATAAATAGATTATAAGGCCGTGGTGAGTTTATTTTAACTTAAAAAAGAAAAAAAAAAAACCCTTCTTTTCTGGTACACCATAGTGAAAATGTAACAGTGTCTGGATGATCTATTGCAAAAAAAAAGATCCTTTCTTTCTTGATTTTTTTTTCTTTTTAATTCAAAAGCCCCAACTTTCTGAGTTTCCATGTTGAGGACAAAACTCCTTTTAGAAAAATTCCAAACTGGGCAAGTAGTGAGGCCCTGATTAAAATGGTGACTCATTTGGAAAAATTCAGAAAACAGCCCATTTGCTCTCCTGATGTCGTCATCACCAGCAAGCATTTCTTGAGCTTTGGTTTGATACACAGACTGGGCCCAATAGAGCTGGTGGGCATGGAGGTAAGGCCAGTCCTCTGCATCCCTGAAGAAAGCAGGCTGTATAGGCACAACTGTGCAGGCAGCGCACTGAGGACACATTGGATCCTTTGGGATGTCTTCTGGGTTTTCCACTTTGGGTCAAGCAAAAAGGCAGCAGGAGTATAGAGAGCTGGCTAGTTCCTTCCCCTATGCGAAGACCCAGTGAGAAAGTGCCATCTATGGACCGGACGATGGGCCCTCACCAGACACCAAACCTGCTGTGCCTTGATCTTGGACGTCCCAACCTTCAGAATGGGGAGAAATACATTTCTGCTCTTTATAAGCCACTGAGTTTATGGTATTTTGTTGTAGCAAATGGACTAAGATAATGACTTAACACTGGAACAAGTTGTCAAAGGTGTGGTGTGCATGTGTGTGCATGTGTTTATGTGTCCATTTGCATGTATGTGTGTCTATGTGCATCTGTGTGTGTGCATGTGCACTGTGTTTTGAGATGGAGTTTCACTCTTGTTGCCCAGGCTGCAGTTCAGTGGCGCGATCTCAGCTCACTGCAACCTCTGCCTCCTGGTATAAAGCGATTCTCCTGCCTCAGCCATCCCGAGTAGCTGGGATTACAGGGGCCTGCCACCACGCCCAGCTAATTTTTTGTATTTTCAGTAGAGACAAGGTTTCACCATGTTGGCCAGGCACAGCCCAACTCTTGACTATCCCAGTGTCTGCTGGGCTGTCTTGCAGGACTCCAGGGTCCTGTGACGAGCTTTGTGCCAAGGGCTTCCACGACCAAGCACGAGCAGATGCTCCAGTGATGACGGACTTAGAAGGTTGCAGTTGGGCTTTGCAGATAGAATCTCCATTCCTAGAAATGTTTTTCAGAACAACAACAAAACAAATAATCTGATTAAAAGATGGCAAAAGGACTTGAATAGGCGTTTTTCCAAAGAAGACATACAAATGGCTGACAGGTATATGGAAAGGTGCTCAACATCAGTGATCACCAAAAGGAAATGCAAACCTAAACCACAATGAGATATTACCTCTCACTCATTAGAATGGACACTCAAAAAAGTGGAAAAAGTGTTGGTGAGGATATGAAGAAATTAGAACCCTTGTATACGGTTGATGATCATATACAATGGTACTGCCACTATGGAAAATAGTATGGAGGTTCCTCAAAAGGTTGTGAATAGATTTACAATATGATCCAGAAATGCCACTTCTGGGTATATACCCGAAAGAAATGAGAGCAGGATCTGGAAGAGATATTTGCATACCCTTGTTCACTGCAGCATTAGGTATAATAGTAGAGAGGTAGAGGCAACCCAAGTGTCTACTGAAGAATAAGTGGATAAATAAGATGTGGTCTAGCCATAAATAGAATATTTATTATTCAGCCTGTAAAAAGAAGGAAACCCTGTCACGTGCTACAACATGGATACGCTTTAAAGACATTATACTAAGTGAAATAAGTAAGTAACAGAAAAAGACAAATATTGTGTGATTCCACTTACATGAGTTATACAAATTAGGTTAACTGGGCCAGGCACGGTGGCTCATGTCTATAATCCCAGCACTTTGGGATGCCGAGGCAGGAGGTTCACTTGAAGCCAGAAGTTTGAGACCAGCCTGGTTAACATAGCGAGACCCCATCTCTAAAAATAAAATTTTTTAAAAAGATTAAAAAGTAGTCTAACTCATAGAGACAGAAAGTCAGGCACTGGGAGAAGGGGAAAATGGGGTGTTGTTCAACAGCTATAGTGTTAGTTTTGCAAAATAAAAAGGTTCCAGAGATCTGTTGTACAACAATGTGAATATAGTTAATGCTACTAAACTATACACTGAAAGATTGGTTGAGATGACGTATTTTGTGTTGTCTTTTTTACCACCATCAAGTTTTTTAAAATTTAAATGCACAATGTGGTCTAAATCAGACATAATATTTTGGCTATATTTTAATTAATAAAATCAGAATTAGATCCCTAAATCTTACATTTAGCTGGATTAAAAAAAAAAAAAATTAGATTCCCTAATTTTAAGAAAACTTAGGAGCGGTAAATTTAAATTTGGAAAATTTTATCCACTAACTTAATTTTGTTCTGCTTAATTTGAGGGAGGAAAAAGACTATTACCCATTCTAGTGGCAGATATTTTGCTCAAGTTCTCAGAAACCAGCTGAGAACCGAGATAGGGAAGCTTTGATTTAGGGCAGGAATTCTCAACTTGCCAGGGCCCACCCCAGCTGTCTGCGGGGAACCTAGGCACACAGGCATTTTTAAACATCCTGGTAAATCTGACTGGCACTCAAGATTGAGAATCACTGATTTCCAGGAGCAGCATCTGCTCATACTTGGTTGTGGAAGTCCTTTGCACAAAGCTCGTCACAGGACCCTGCAGTCCTGCAAGACAGCCAAGCAGACACTGGGATAATCAAGAGTTGGGCTGTGCCTGGCCAACATGGCGAAGCCTTGTCTCTACTGAAAATACAAAAAATTAGCTGGGCGTGGTGGCAGGTGCCTATATTCCCAGTTACTCAGGGGGCTGAGGCAGGAGAAGGGAGGCGGAGGTTGCAGTGAGCCAAGATCATGCCACTGCACTCCAGCCTGGGCAACAAGAGCAAAACTCGGTCTAAAAAAAAAAAAAAAGAGAGAGTCGGGCTGTGGAAAGAATGCAGGAGAAGAGGAGCAAGAAAAGAATGCCTGCCTCCACAAACGTAACACATGGCTGTGCTGGGGCCAGGTGTGGCAGAAGAGAAGCTCATATTACCCAGGTAAGGGGAGACCAGTGGACAGAGAGGGGAAGGAGAAGAGCACCCAAGCGTCCTGGGTCCCTGCAGCAACGTCACTCTCACAAGGGGTGGGTTAACTAGGAATCAATCTTGTCCCCAAATAAGTGCTCTCTCGGAGTGTTTTTTTGTTGTTGCTATTGTTTATTTTAGTTTAAATTCTGGAACTATACAGAAAAATTTAGTAATTCTTAAAATGCCCATGGATTTGTCACCTTTATAACATTTTCCCAAGGCCTCATTCTAAGTGGTTCTAACAAATTCAACACCAGGTACAGAATTATTGCTGTAGCCCTTACACATATACATACTATTCCTTCCACAACAGAGTGTGAAATGTTTAATCATCATGAGTCACGCAGCAGCTCCAGGTCTTCCCTCGAGGCCCCTGGAGGAAGGAGGCACAGTAGATTGGATCTGTGGATGAGCAGATACATTGACGAGTGGCGCTTCAGCAAGATGACAGATCTCCCAGGGCAGCCGAAAACATTCAAGTGCTGAAAAATTAAGACACCTTTTCCCTTGATACCTGCAAAACAGTTTACTAATCATATTGTTTTTACTTTTACTAATTCCTCTGACCGTAAGTGACAGGTTTATGCCATTGGACAAGTGATATTGCACCCCAGAGCCTAGAGGCTGCTGTCTTCCAGATGAATGTAAAGGCTAAGTGGATGGGTGGGTGGAGAGATGGAGAGGACGACAGGCAGAAGGATGGATGGATGTATACACATGGATGCATGCATAGGATGGACACATGCATACATTCATACAAGCCTTCACACTCACATTCATCCTTCCATACACAAGAAAGAGGGATAGGCTGCTAGGTAGGTAGGCAGGTAAACAGATGAACAGATAAATTGCATTTGTACGGTCCACAAAGCACTCCAACTTCACATGATTTTACTCAATCTTTGCAGTACTCTTGAACAGCTACTGTTATAATTACTCCTGATTTGTAGATGAGAATGCCACATCTGGGTTAAGTAACTTGCACAAAAATCACACCACTCACAAGAAACAAAGCAAGGACTCAGACAAGAGATTTGGTCCTTCTGCAGGCCCTTAAGAAAGAGACCCTGTCCTAAAAAATGTCTATCTCTTCTTCCCAGATGCTCTCAGCCACCAGTGAACTACCCTGTCCACAATCAATGATGAGGTTTACAAAGAAGTACACCTGCACAAGGTCACATCTGCTGGTATCCACACCAAAGGATTAAGAACTCAAGTGAAGCTGGGCGCGGTGGCTCAAGCCTGTAATCCCAGCACTTTGGGAGGCCGAGACGGGCGGATCACAAGGTCAGGAGATCGAGACCATCCTGGCTAACACGGTGAAACCCCGTCTCTACTAAAAAATACAAAAAACTAGCCGGGCGAGGTGGTGGGCGCCTGTGGTCCCAGCTACTCCGGAGGCTGAGGCAGGAGAATGGCGTAAACCCGGGAGGCGGAGCTTGCAGTGAGCTGAGATCCGGCCACTGCACTCCAGCCTGGGCGACAGAGCCAGACTCAGTCTCAAAAAAAAAAAAAAAAAAAAAAGAACTCAAGTGAAGTTGTTTGCTAGCAAGTTGGTGGTTGACAAAGGGAAAATAAGGAGAGAGCTCCAGACTGCCAAGGCTGCCTGTGTAGGGGAGAAGAGGAGGGTCTTCAGGGCCATAGGGTTGGGGACATTCAGAACTATGATAATGGCCTTTTCTTGATCCACACACTCACTCATCTACCACCAACCCTAGCAGAAAGACAGAGTAGGTGTTTATCCATCCCTGCTGCTTCCTTCCTATCCCAGACTAAATCCTTGACCAAGTAGGGCTGGATACCAGGATTGAGATGTCACAATTATAAGGGGGGTTCAAGTAGGGGAAACCACAATACTTCATCTTCTCTTGCCATTATCTTTTTCTGTTAAAAATATGATGCTTAAAAAGTATATAAACATTTATCCATTTATCATTTACTTTGAAATTCAGCCTTTGTTTTAGCCAGAACCAAATGCTGACACAGCATTCTTCTCCAGGCTTAATATGACTTACTCACTTAGGGAAGGGCTGGGAGGCTATGAACCTTCTGAAATTAGATGAACGCTGTGTGCATATGCAAATTTTCCCAGGGACAGAGATTATCACTTTTATTAGATTCACAAAGGATCTGTGTTAGAGACCCTGGGAGGAATTAAATACCTCTGTGAGGATAACCCGTAGCGCTTTGCTGCAGTGTCCTTGGAGGCTGTGCTGACAGTGACACCAGTGGTGACTCCCCCAGGGCCCCTCGTGGAAAGTTAGAAATGAAAGCAGCTCAAATAAGGAAGCCTGACTACCGAGTGAGGCCAATGGGAGAGAGAATTAGGTAGGGGAGGAAACCTCTAGACTACAGCAATTATCAATCAGCATGGGGAGTTGGCAGTCTGAAGAAAAGGTCTTTTTTCTTCTTTTTCTAGAAAAAAACAATTCTTTAAAAAAGTAAGGATTCTTCTAGAGGATGTGTACTTTAGAAGATAATTTGGCATGGTTTAGTGTCTTAGCGTGCTCAGCTGCCATAGCAAAATACCCCAGACAGGGTCGCATAAACAACAGATATTTATTTCTCACAGTTCTGGAGCCTGGAAGTTCAAGATCAAGGTGCCAGCATGGTCATTTCCTTGTGAGGACTCCCTTTTAGGTTGCAGACAGCTGCCTTCTTGCTGTATCCTCACATGGGGAGAGGGGGGATGCAGGTGGGAGAGAGAAACAATGAGCAAGCCTCTGGTCTCTTCTTATACAGGCACTGATCCCACCAGGAGAACACTTCCCTCATAACCTCATCCAAACCCAGTGATCTCGCAAAGTCCCATCTCCAAATCCTGTCACACTGGGGGGTAGGGCTTCAACATCCACATTTTTTGAGAAATGATTCAGCCCATGGCACCTAGTAAAGTTAAAGATACATAGTGATGGTTAATTGTGCGTGTCAACTTGACTGGACCACAGAGTGCCCAGAATAAACCTTATTTCTGGGTGTGTCAGGGAGGGTGAGTCCAGCACCCAATCCTTTGAAAGCCTGAATAGAACAAAAAGGTGGAGGAAGGAGGAATTTGCTTCTTTTTTCTGGCTTCACGGCTTGAGCTGGGACATCTCATCTCATCTGTTTCATTTATCTCATCTCATTTCATCTCATCTCATCATCTCATCTCATCTCATCTCATCTCATCTCATCTCATCTCATCTCATCTTCTCTGGCCCTCAGACTGGGTAGCACCATCAGCTCCCCTGGTTTTCAGACCTTCAGGCTTGAACTGAATCATACCACCTGCATTACTGGGTCTCCAGTGTGCAAACATTAGGTCATGGGACTTCTCAACCTCTATAGTTGTGTGAGTGAATACCTCATAATAAGTCTGTCTATCTATTATCCATCCATCAACCCATCCCACTGGTTCTATTTTCCTGGAGAACCCTGACTAATGTATGCACATAGGTTGCTACCCAGCAATTCTGACCCTCTACATATGCATTAGAGACACACCCGTACACGTGACCTAACAGGTGCATTGAACATTCTCAGCAGCACTGCTAGCAACCACAGCTGCAGAATGGACAGACACACGAGACACATTCACACGGGGGACACTGTGTAGCAGTGAAAATAAATGAACCGCATCTCCAGGCATGAGCCAGGAAGGATCTCACCAATGTCGGGCAGGAAGAACTGGCTGCAGAGGATACGTACAAGTGATCTGGTTTATACGAAGCTAAAAAATGGGCGCAACTGAGCACTATACTGTCTGTGAACATGCACATGTGGGACAGGGCTTCCAAGAAAGCCAAGGAAACAAGTAACCAAGCTCAGAGTATTTCCCTGGGGATGGGGTGGCAGGCTGTCAGAGGAGGGCACATTGAGTGGGGCGTCTCTGGTATGGGTAATGTTCTCTGTCTTCAGCTTGGCTCATGGGAATGTAGCAGTTTACTTTATCATTATTTTAAAAAATATATGTGTGTATACATATATACACACATGTAGTACAATACAGATTTATATAATGTACATCACATATACCATATATCATATACAAAGCATAACATTCTTGTATGCATATTTCTTTTTTTTTAATTTCTTTTTTTGACACAGAGTTTTGCTCTTATTGCCCAGGCTAGAGAGCAATGGCACGATCTCAGCTCACTGCAATCTCTGCCTCCCATGTTCAAGCAATTCTTCTGCCTTAGCCTCCCGAGTAGCTGGGATTACAGGCATGCACCACCATGCCTGGCTAATTTTGTATTTTTAGTACAGATGGAGTTTCTCCATGTTGATCAGTCTGGTCTTGAACTCCTAACCTCAGGTAATCTGCTCGTCTCAGCCTCCCAAAGTGCTGGGATTACAGGCTTGAGCCACTGCACCCAGCTTGTATGCATATTTCAAATTTAAAAAGAATCTCGTTAGAAAAACAAAGTGTCAAAAAAATTAAAAATTCTCGTTAGAAAAACAAAATAAAGTTTAAAAAAAGGGAGAATCAATAAACATTACAATAGAGTCACGCAATGGAATACTAACCAACAATAAAAATCGCATTACTCATATGTATTAACAGCATGAATGAATCTCCTCATAACTGTGCCGAGATGCACACATCTCACCGTGCTGAGCAGCAGGCACAAAACAATGTACGCTCCACGGTTCCGTTGATACGAGTTCTGGGACAGACATAACTATGGTGATAGAAATCAGATCAGTGGTAAGTGTGGGGAGAGGAATTGATGAAATGGGTGAGAGGGAACCTTCTGGGCTGATGGAAATGTTCTATACCTTGTTTAGGGTGGTGGTGATGTGGGTGTGTGTTTACATTAAAAAACCAGTGAGCTGTATTGCACATTTAACATCTCTGCATTTACCTGCATGAGAATTACACCCCAATACAAATGAAGGTTGGGGGTGAGAGTTTAGCTCCTCCTTTGATTCTGCTGACGACCTCAGGCCTTGGGCCACCCAAGGCTTGGAGAGGGAGGCTCTAGGACTGCTGGGAACTGGCGAGGGCTGGACCATTGGCAGCTTGGCTGTGGAGGGCAGGTGGGGGCTTCAGGCCAGCCAGGGCGTCGCAGGCATAGAAGGTAAAAATGGCTGTTCCAGCAGCCTTCTCTTCTACATCAGAGCCAAGCAGAGTGGACGAGCTGACTTTTGCCCCAGGATGAGGCTTCAGGGTGGCCGATCCACTCTAGAACAAGAATTCCAGTTAGGAGCCAGAACTGGGTATGGCAAGTCAGCTCCCAAGAGTGGAGGAAGCTTTGGGCTAGACAGAGGGCACACTCTAGGGTAAGGCAGAGGCTCCACTCCAGGCCTCAGAGCCTGGAGCAGCTGTCTGATCCTGAGTCCTCTTCCTCATCTGTGCAGCAGGAGCACTCACCGCCAGGCTAATGTAAGGCTCGTAGATTACAAGGAGAGGTGTCCCAAGGATTCAAAGCTCAGGAAGTTACGGCTTTTATTATGATTGCGCACGACCTGCTGCACCCCTTTCCTTGCTTATTTTCTTCCTGTGTCATATTTGTCATCATCCTCTTCTTCCTCTTGTCTTCTTTCTCTCCTTCTCCTCCCTCTCCTTCATCTTCTTCTCCTTCTCTTTCTCCTCCTCCTCCTCCCTCTCCTTCATCTTCTTCTCCTTCTCTTTCTCCTCCTCCTCCTCCCTCTCCCCTCATGTCTCTTCTCCTCCTCCCCTCCTTTCTCCTCTTCCTTCTCCATTTTCCTTCTTCTTTAATTGCAGCTCCCAAAGGCATTCAGTATACACTTTTGTTAACGGAAAAAGCCAACTCCGTGAAGTATTTTAAAGAGTTTTATTCTGAGCTAATGTCAGCGACCATGGCCCAGGAAACAGTTCTGAGAAAGTCCACCTGAGGTGGTCCGGTTACAGTTTGGTTTCATACATTTTAGGGAGACAGAAATTATAGGTGAAATAATAAATTAATGCATAGAAGGTACACATTGGTTCAGCCTAAAGAGGCAGGAGCTCTTGAAGCAAGGGGTATAGGTCATAAGTGGATTCAAAGATTTTCAGATTGGCAATTGGTTGAAAGAATTAAGCTTTGACTAAAGACTTGAAGTCAGTGGAAAGGAATGGTTGAGTTAAGATAAGGGGGTTGGGGGCCAAAGTTCTTGTTATGTAGAGGAAGGCTCTTATGTGTCAGCCCTTGGAGAGAATAGATGGTGAATATCTCCTCTCAGATCTTAAAGGTGTCAGGCTCTCAGTTAATCTCTCCTAGATCCGGGAAAGGCCTAGAAAGGAAAGACCTGGCTGCATAAAGGGCGATCTTCTACAGATTCAAATTTTCCCCACAAAAGATAGCTTTGTAGGGCTATTTCAATCTGTTGGCCTTGTGGCGACCATTTCATTTATTTTTTAAAATTTACTTTTATTTTAAAATTATTCTTACAGACAAGGTCTCACTATGTTGCCCAGGCTGATCTCGAACTCCTGGCCTCAAGCACTCTTGCCACCTAAGCCTCCCAAAGTGCTGGGATTACAGGTATGACCCACTGCACCCAGCCAAAAAAAAATTTTTTTTTGCCTTTTTTTAATCTTTTCTTCCCTTCCTCCCTCCCTCTCTTCCTTTCTCTCTCTCTCTTTCGAGACAAGGTCTCACTCTGTCACCCAGACTGGTGTGCATTGGCATGATCACAGGACACTGCAGCCTTGAACTCCTGAGCTCCAGTAATTCTCCCACCTCCACCTCCCCAAGTGCTGGGATGACAGGTGTGAGCCACCACACCCAACCAGCCATTTCAGAATGTGTCAAAGAAATATATTTTGGAGAAAAATGTTTTGATCTCCTTCAGGTCGGCTGTCACGTGACACTACACCAGAGTCAGGATGGAAAGTAAGCCACATCGCACTGGGCTAATAGAAACCTGTCTAGCGCGATTTCATGGTGTGTCGGGCATGACTGAATCCCTGACTTGCATGACTTCAGGTCTTGCTTATAATTTGGTATCTTATTGGCACAAGAGTCTGTTTTGCCAGTCTTAGAATCTCTATTTTAACCTAAACGCCGAAAAATTTGGTATCTTATTGGCACAAGAGTCTGTTTTGCCAGTCTTTTTTTTTTTTTTTTTTTGAGACAGAGTCTCCCTCTGTCGCCCAGGCTGGAGTGCAGTGGCGCGATCTCGGCTCACTGCAAGCTCCGCCTCCCGGGTTCACGCCATTCTCCTGCCTCCGCCTCCCGAGTAGCTGGGACTACAGGCGCCGCCACCACGCCCGGCTAGTTTTTTGTATTTTTAGTAGAGACGGGGTTTCACCGTGGTCTCGATCTCCTGACCTTGTGATCCGCCCGCCTCGGCCTCCCAAAGTGCTGGGATGACAGGCGTGAGCCACCGCGCCCGGCCTTTGCCAGTCTTAGAATCTCTATTTTAACCTAAACGCCGAAAAGCAGGGGGTACAACAAGGTGTGTCTGACCTCCCTTCCCGCCATAACTGGGGATTCAGTTTCTCAAGTTTCTCTGGGGTTTTCTTGAGCAATGAAGGGGGCCCATTCATTTGGTTGGAGGGCTTAGGATTTTATTTTTGGTTTACAATTTTTATAAAACAAGTAAGTCGATACACCCTCCCTGTATTTGGTTTCAGAAGTTAAAGAACAAAAAAGACTTTGTATAAGACTGAGAAATAAAATAAAATAAAAAGTCCCACAACCAACTGTACGGAACCTCCTCTTGGCCAAGGGCCCCCCAGAGAAAGATAACTGATTTCCTGGCTGGTCCTCCCCCCCCCCCCCCCCCCCCCCCCTCCCCTCCCCTCTCCTTCCCTCTCCTCCCCTCCCCTCCCCTCCCTCCTTTGTCATCCAGGCTGGAGTGCAGTGGTGCCATCTTGGCTCACTGCAACCTTCCGCCAAGCAATTCTCCTGCCTCAGCCTCCCGAGTAGCTGGGATTATCGGTGCACACCACCATGCCCGACTAATTTTTGTATTTTTGGTACATACGGGGTTTCACCATATTGGCCAGGCTGGTCTCAAACTCCTGACCTCAAGTGATCTGCCCACCTCGGCCTCCCAAAGTGCTGGGATTACAGATGTGAGTCACAGCACCTGGGCACAACCAACCAGCATTTCTTCCTGAAAACAGGCCAGTCGAGGGAGGATGTACAGTGAGGAGGGGTCTTCTGTTCACCTTTTGATGTCAGAGGTCCAAAAGCTCCACCCCCGGATCATGCTAAGAACATCGTTTTTTGAACATGGGTCCTATGGAGAGGCACAAAGCTCGACTGCACATGCGCACATTTCTCCTTTCATAAATATTCATGACTCCTCCCATGCTTATTGAATATGCATATCTGGGCACGCTGCTTAGCATAAATCCCTGACTTCTTATTCTCACTCTCTAGGTGCCTGTTCTGGCTTCTGGCCAGAGGCTACCCTTCTCAGCCTGTCAGAATGACCACCCTGCAGGCTGCAACGCTGTATGAGAAAAAACTCTCCTTTCCAAATGTATGAACCTCGTCGTTCTTCAGTTGACTAGACAAAGCAGGCAGGTAGGAGGGAAAAGGAAGAGGAACTTCACTTTCATTTTTACAAGCCGTTTTTCCTGTTCATTAAATCTAATTCAGAAAATGTCAGCTGAGTACCTCCTCTAGCTTGGGCACTGTGCGAGCTTCTGGGAAGCAAACATGAATAAAATGCATTCCCTTGCCTGCCTCCCAGAGCTCGCTGGCTTTTGTATTATAATAGGCTCGAAAGCTTCTAGAATAAACCTTGGTGAAGAAAACAATTGTTATGTATATCATGCAATTTCCCCTTAATTGATCCATTATATAAAGGCAGAATTTTTATATTTTGAATAAAATTAGAAACAATCCATTTGGTGGGCCAGTTTTAGACTAACTGATGATTTCTGAAAATAATTTCCGGAGGCTTGAGAAGCTGGTTAGTCAAATTGGACAGAATATAAAGTTTTGAAAACAGGCCATGGTGTCTACTGGGGGGGGGGGTCTTCTTGCACTCGGCAGGTTCTTTGTGGGCTGATGGTGAAAAAGAAGCTGCTCTCACTCTTGCAGAAGTTACAGCTGAGAAGGGGACACATGAAGGAAAGCACTCAAAGCGACACAAGATGAACGCTGAGGCTTCAAGTGTGGGCAAGGAGCTAGGGCAGCATGAGGGGAGATCCAGCCGTTATGGAAACTTCAAGGGGAAAGGGGGCTTGAGGAATGAGAGGGACTTTGTTATGAGAAAAGGATGAGGCTAGCAGACATTCCAGGCAGAGGGGACAAAGCCGAGTGCTGGGATTAATTTTATGTGCCAGCCTGACTAGGTCACAGACTGCCTAGATAGCTGGTACAACACGATTTCTGGGTGTGTCTGTGAGGGTGTTTAAGAGATTGGCATTTGAATCAGTACATAGAATAAAGTGGATTGCCCCTACTAGTACAGACAGGTATCATCCCATCTGCTGAGGGCCTGAACAGACAGAAAGGGAGAGGAAGGGCAGATGGGCTTTCTCTCCTTGAGCTGGGCCATCCCTCTTTTCCTACCCTCGGACATCAGTGCTCCAGGTTTCCGGGCCTTCAGATGCAAATAGTGAGAGACAGGACTAGCTGGATTTCCTAGGCTGACTAAGAATTCCTAAGCCTAGCTGGGGAAAGTGATCACACCTACCTTTAAACACGGGGCTTGTAACTCAGCCCACACCTGACCAATCAGGTAGTAAAGAGGGCTCACTAAAATACAAATTAGGCTAAAAGCAGGAGGTAAAGAAAGAGCCAATCATCTGTCACCTGAGAGCACAGGGGGAGGGACAATGATTGGGATATAAACTTCAGGCACTGGAGCCGGGAGGGGGCAACCCCCTTTGGGTCCCCTCCCATTGTATGGGAGCTCTGTTTTCACTCTATTAAATCTTCCAGCTGCACACTCTTCTGGTCCTTGTTTGTTCCGGCTCAAGCTGATCTTTTGCTCACCATCCACCACTGTTGTTTGCCGTCATCGCAGACCCTCAATTGACTTCCACCCCTCCGGATCCGGCACGGCGTCTGCTGCGTTTCTGATCCAGCAAGGTGCCCGTTGCCACTTCCGTTTGGGCTAAAGGCTTACCATTGTTCCTGTGCAGCTAAGTGCCCAGGTTTGTGCTCATCAAGCTGAACACTAGTCACTGGGTTCCACGGTTCTCTTCTGTGACCTACGGCTTCTAACAGAGCTATAACACTCACCGCATGGCCCAAGGTTCCATTCCTTGGAATCTGTGAGGCCAAGAACCCCAAGTCAGAGAACAAAAGGCTTGCTGCCATCTTGGGAACAGCCGCCACCCTCTTGGGAGCTCTAAGAACAAAGATCCACCCGAAACAATAGGACTTAGACCACGGCCCTCCAATTCTCCACCTTTGGTCTTGGATTGGGACATATGCCATCAGGTCCTCTCAGGCCTTCAGGTTTGGACAGAAATGAGACTCCCAGCTTTTCTGGGCCTCCAGCTTGCAGCAGGCAGGTCATGGGACTTCTTGGTGTCCATAATCACATGAGCCAATACTTCATAATGAATTTCTTCCTATATCTATATAAATTGGATATATATATGGAGATATATATGGAGATATATATATGGATATATACACGGAGATATATATATGGAAATATATATATTTGGAGATGTGTATATATATATGTATATCCAATTGGCCTTGTTTCTCTGGAGAGCTCTAATACACTGAGACATCAATGACTTCTCAGTCAGGGCAGGCTAGATAATGCTGAGTAACAGACAACCCTCAGGTTACCATGGCTTAAGGAAGCAAGGTAGAAGTATCGCTCATGCTCACGTCATCTTTATTGGCAGTGGGCTCTGCTCTAGGGTGTCTCTCAGTGTCCTGGGCTGATGGAACCACCATCTATGGCATCGCTGTCTCCTTGGTCTGGGAGAACCCAGGGAATCACATGCTGCTCTTCAAAGCTTCTCTGCAGAAGCCACACATGTCCTTTTCACTCACATCTTAGTAGTCAAAGCGAGTAACATGGTCACACCTAACTTCAAGGGCACAGGGTCGTGCCGTCTGCTGTATATCCAGAAGGAGAGGAACGGCTGTAAATGAACAGCCGTGAAGCGTATTGACCCTTCACGGTGGGTGTGAAGCGGCAGGGGTGGATGGAAACAGGCGTGGTGAGATTGTGAAGTGCCCTGCCAGGCTCCATAGTTCGGACCCTGGAGCTGTGGAAGGCCTCTGATCAGCACAGACTCAGACACAAGGCCGGTGTAAGCTTGGGAAAGAGGATGCTGGTGGTGGCCTGGAGAGGGTCTGGGCAACCAGGGACAGGGAGGAAGATTCTGCCTGGACTGTGGGACAAAGTGGAGGAGAGGTGATGAATTTGAGAGGTATTTCTGAGGTAAAATCAGTGGAATTTGGTGAAAGACTTGCTCTGTCAAGAGAGGAATCTAAGACGGGTTGGAGCGTTTTCAGTTGGGAGCTGAGGCCATTGATTGTATGACTAAGAGCAACAGTTCCGCAGAAACAGAGGCTGCAGGGCAGACAAGCTGGATCTGGGACGCTTGGGTTTAAGATTCCTGGGGCATCCAGGACATCGCGTCTCCTCCACACACACGGCAGAAGCCCGGGAAGCTAGGCTGAGAGTTACTTTGGGGGCTGCTGAAGGGCTGGCAGTGGGTGGGCGCCGCAAGACCCAGGGCACAGAGTGAGGGGAGGCTCTGGCTGGAAGCCGGGCGCGCCCAGGTGGAGACCAGGGGGCAGCCAGCGGGGCGCGGGAACACCGAGGGGAGGCAGCTCCCCCCGAGCAGCTTCAGTTTCAGCGACAGCCCTGGTGGACGCGGGGGAGCCGGGGGAGCCGTGAACTGGAAAAGGAGACACCTGTGGGATACTCAGGAGTCGCTGGCGGTATTTGAGAGAGCAACTGCAGTGCAGCTGTGGGGGCAGACACCGCCACAGGCGGAAGGCCCTTCTTCAGAGGGCTTCACACAAGCTCTTTCCGCCTGGGCTCGGTGGCCCAAGTTCGAATCCCAGCACTTTAGGAGGCCGAGGTGGGCGGATCACAAGGTCAGGAGTTCGAGACCAGCCTGGCCAACATGGTGAAACCCCCTGTCACTAAAAATACAAAAACTAGCCGGGCGTGGCGGTGGGAGCCTGTAGTCCCAGCTACTCGGGAGGCTGAGGCAGGAGAATCGTTTGAGCCCGGGAGGCGGAGGTTGCTGTGAGCTGAGATCGCGCCACTGCACTCCAACCTGGGTGACAGAGCTAGAGACTCCGTCTAAAAAAAAAAAAGAAAGAAAAAAGACATTCCTTAGCTTCCTGGAGAGCGTTTCTCACTCTCCCGGGCTCTCCCCTGTGGAGGCCTCCAAATCCGATGCGCCCCGGGAGCCTCTGCTCCTGCAGCCCCGCGTGCAGCGCCCACTGCCCTCTCCTGCGCAGCCGGGGCCTGGTTCTCCTGTCCCTGCCCGTACTCAGCTGCCTCCGTGTCCGGCGGGGATCCGGCGTGTGCCGTGGTCATCTGTGCATCCTCAGTGTCCGTCTCGTAGAAGAGGTCCAGGAAAATCCATCACCTTTGACTGAGGGGGGTGGGGGAGCGAGCATGCCTGCAGGCTGAGAGGGAGTCAGTAAAGAAAGACAGGTGTAAAACCAAAAAGAAGAAAGACTACGTCATCGGGGAGAGATGGGACCAGAGTCCAGGAGAACGGATTTCCTGGGCAAAGGCCTAAGGATGCTCCTACCAGGGACAGAATGCAAGACAAAAAGAGCAAGAAAAGTGATGGATAATACACGTCCAGTTAAAGATGGCAGGCTGAACACCCGTATTTATCTCAGCTCCTTTGGGAACCGCAGGAAGTTATAGTCAGGGAGAAAACAGTGTATAGACTGTCCTAGTGGACAAGAGCATCCGATGATCAGAGGAAAGGAAGGCAGCGGGGAAAGAACAGAGCCAGTCGCCAATGAGATGTGCAAACAGCCCGGAGTCTCCCTGCAGAGCCCCGGAAGCCTGGGCACCGGGAACCCCAGAACACCAGGAGAGGGGTGCATTGACTGCAGAAGCACATACCCTCCTCCCACACTGGAGAAATGCGTCCAGAAGCCTGTGAACTCTGGCAGTGGGAGAGAGGGGTGAGAGACTGGGGTGAGAACAGGTTACCTGTCCGTTGTGGATGGGGAGAGCTTCCAGTCCTGCCCGGGTTCCTCCACAGCACAAGTAGACACACCTGTGCTGGGTCCACACCACCCCAGGGTGCACACCGGATGCCTCATTACTGCAGTAACTACATAGCCCCAAAGTAAAGCCCTGTAGCTTCTCTAACTCGGGTCTCAGCTCAATCGCGCTAAGGAGAATTGTTATCTCCAATTAGATTTCAATCATTTACTTTTAAATATATACAAAGAATCATCAAACATTTGAGAAAGCATCATACGTGAAAGTTAGAGCTCAAAACGAACAGGGAAAAATGTAATATCCCCCAAAATACTGCACCTATGAAAAAAACCAGGGTGCCATTACAAATAATAAAGAACAAGGAAGTGCTTTTAGAAATTAAAATTATAGGCTGGACACAGTGGCTCATGCCCATAATCCCAACACTGCAAGCGGCCAAGGCAGGAGGATTGCTTGAGCCTAGGAGTTCGAGACAAGCCTGGGTAACATAGTGAGACCCCATCTCTATTAATTAAAAGGAAAAAGAAAAATTTAAAATAAACTTAACAAATAAGAAATTAAAAGTATAACAAATTTAAAATTTTAATGAGTAGAAAAAGTCAATGAAATATCCTAGAAAATATTTATAGATTCCAAAAGACAAAGGTGTAAATAGGAAGGAAAAGAGAAAAAGTACACTCTAAATGCACAAAGAATTATAAATTCCATAAAGGAATAACTGAAAAAACGGAGAGGAGAGGAGTTTATCAATAGAATAAGAAAAAACTGTCAAGATGAAGGGACAAGAGTTTTCAGATTTAACGTGTCAGTTATGTTTCCCTGGAAAATACTGAAAATTGTTTTCAAGTATTTTTTCCAAGGCAACTCATGTCACTGTAAAATTTTTATAACACCAGCTATAAAGAAAAGATCCTAAACACTTCCAGAAAGACAAAATAACAATCACATGCAAATAACTGGGAACAAGGATGACTTCCAACCAACCTCTAAGCAGCAACATTGCAAGTTGGAAAGCACTGGAGGCCTTCAAAATGCCAAGGGAAAGTCATTTTCAACCTGGAATTTCATTGTCAAGCTATTATCAGTCAATTATGAGCAAGGATAAAGCATGCAAAGGACCTGACCAATGCTCTTACCTTGATTTAACTCTAGTCCGGCTCCTGTGGATTCTGACTGGGACCCGACCTTGGGCTCTGTTCTTGGTCCACTTACGCTGACCTCAGGAAGAATCCGGCTGAGTCACTTAGTGAAAATCCCCACCGTTAGTCTGACCACTCTTGCCATCTTGTCACCCTGGCTACCTTCAGCAAAAATCCAGATAGGTCATTTTAGCAAAGAACTGCCTTAGCAAAGAATGACTCCTGGTAATTTTCCACCCACCAGCCCTCCACACCTGCTCCGTGCCTACAAATCTACATTTTTGCTTATTATAGTCAGAGTTGAGCCAGTGTCTCTTGCCTACTACGAAACCCCATTGTGGTAGCCCCCCCACAAAGTCTTCCTTATCATCTTTTACGTAACAAGTGTCAGGAATATTTTTCTCTTTAATAGATCACATAATGTATTTCCAGTACACACTTGCTAAGGAAGCTACTGGAAGATTTCACCCAAAATGGGGAGTAAATGAAGAAGAAAGAGATATCTGACCAGGAAACGGAATACAGTGCTGGAGAGGGTGAAGAGGACCCCTCCAGGTGGTAAGTGAAGGACAGGGCAGCAGCAGGAGGGGGCTAGAAGAGGGTCCTGCAGGGAAAGATGGAACTGATACCCTGCTATGCGGGGAAACGGCTCCCTGGCAAAAACAAATCAAAACCTGACTTGTAGCATTGGCTGATTTCTGTAAAAGCTCCCAGCATGCTGTGTTGAGCACCTAAATTATAGAATTCCTGAATATTTAACAGCAGGCTCTTTCAGCCAGTACCAGTACACTGCCTGAACTGGCCCATTACCTGATGTGTTTGTGTGGAAAATAGCATTGAGAGGCATTTTACTGTCCCATTAGGTGGGACAAGATGAATTAGAGATAGCTATATAGAAAATGAGGCAAAGGGAACAGTCAGTTTTAATTCCAAACAACTATAAAAACTTACGTGAGACAGCAAATGGGACTGGCCCAGTAGTATATTCGGCTCAGTGTTGAAAATGTAATGTAAGCAATGAAAACTGATTTAAGAGAAATGGGTATAGATTGGAAGCATTGGGGTAGGAGGGGCAGGTAAGTGCTAAGTTTTCATTTCATAGCAGACTGTGAATGGATAATGCTTAAAAATAAGCAATAAACAGGACTACAAGCATTTTTATTTAGAACTTTGGAAGAACCAGGTTGAAAGTAGAATTCAACCTCAAGTGGAGAGGGAGGCATTGGCAACTGCCTTTTTTAAATGTCATGGTTTAGGTCCTCTTTGGGCACCTTAAACCATGAGCATGCAGTCCTCGGGTAGACATAAAGATTGCGTTTTAAAGGCGATGCATACTCCAGAAGTGGGGAGGAACTCAGGCAAGTCTACTGGACAGTGGATCAGGAAAGGGAGACCTAAGGGGAAATTTCTGCACAATTCCTCTGTAGAAAATCCACGTAGAGATTCTGATCCTCCTCTTCCTTCGCTTCCTCTTCTTCTTTATTATGGTAAAATATAAGATGGTAACATTTATGTTATGTTAACCATTTTTCAGTGTATGGTTCAATGGCATTAAGTATCACACATTTACCTTGTTGCACAACCGTCAGTACCATTCACCTCCAGAACTCGTTCATCTTTCTAAACTGAAACTGTGCTCATTGAACAGGAACTCCTCATTCCCCCTCCTGTCAGCCCTGGCAACCACCATTCTACTTTCTGTGCCTGAATCTGACTACCCTGGGTACCTCTTCTAAGTGGAATCATGCAGCATTTTCCTTTTGTGGCCAGCTTATTTCACGGAGCATTCTGTCATCAAGGTTCACCCACGTTGTGGCATGTGTTAGAATGTTCTTCCTCTTCAAGGCTGAATAGTACTCCCATGTATGCACACATTGCATCTTGTTTATTCACTGAGTTGGTGGACACGTAGGTTGCTTCCATTCTTTGGCTACTGTGAATAATGCTGCTATAAACATGGATGTGCAAATATCTGTTTGAATCTCTGTTTTAAATTCATTTGGGTACATATGCAGAAACGGAATTGCTGAATCATATGGTAATTCTGTGTGTTTGTTTGTTTGGTTGGTTTTTTATTTTTTTTTGGAACTGCCACACTGTTTTTCTACAGTGATTTTACCATTTAATATTCTCACCAGTGGAACAAGTGTTTAAGTTTCTCCCCATCCTCACCAATACTTGCTATTTTCTTTTCTTTCTTTCTTTCTTTCTTTTCTTTTTTTTTTTTTTTTAAATACAATAGCTGTCCTAATGGGTATGAAGTAGTACTTAGAGATTCTTAATACTGTGCTCAAGTTATTTCTCAATCAAATGTCAGCCACTTTCTCTAATTTGCATCTGGAGAGAGGCCCTGACAGCAGCTGGCATCAGGAAACACTTCCTCAGTAGTGGACATTCTAAACCAGCTGACCGTTCGCTGCAAACAAGACTTGACCTGACAGATCACCTGTATTTTCTGTGGGCCTGGAGAGAAGAATTCACCGCTCAAAGCTCACGTCTCACTGCCTCCCACCCAACCCACTCGCTGGCCTTTTGCTTTCCAAATGGGTGCATCTGACAGGCCCCGTGGTGGACGCCTCTCCGTGCACCAGCGATCTCCAGGTGCCCAGGTGATGATGGTCAATGGAAAGAACATCCTGCTTTGCTTGAGTATGAGACATTTTGACATTGCCATTTTGATCTGCCTTAAAAGCCAATTTTGCACCTTTTGAGGAGATGCCCTCTTCCTGCCCACAGCCTCACACATCCCCTGCTGTGTAACGGGGCTGAGAGTGGTGGCAAACACAGGGACAGGGTGGGTATGCCACGTCAAATAAAAAGCATATCATGGTTTTTCTTTTTTTTCTTTTTGAGACAGAGTTTCGCTCTTGTTGCCCTAGCTGGAGTGCAGTAGCACGATCTCAGCTCACTGCAACCTCCGCCTCCCAGATTCAAGTTGTTCTTGTGCCTCAGCCTCCCAAGTAGCTGGGATTACAGGCATGCGCCACCACGCCCAGATAATTTTTGTATTTTTAGTAGAGACAGGGTTTTGCCATGTTGGCCAGATTGGTCTCAAACTCCTGGCCTCAAGTGATCCGCCTACCTTGGCCTCCCAATCCGCTATAGGCGTGATCCACTGCACGTGGCCTTACTGCTAGAATCTATTCCTTGTATCTAGTTGTAATTTCATATCTGTTAACTCATGTCTCACTATCCTACCTCCTCTCATCCTTTAGTAACTGCCATCCATTTCTATGAGATGCACCTTTTTAGCTCCCACATGTGAGAACATGCAGTATTGACCTGTCTGTGCCTGGCTTATTTCACTTAACGTAATGTCCTTGAGGCACGTCTCTATTGCTAGGAGCAGTTTTCTAAGAATCCATCACTTTACACAGGAAGCAATGGCCCTGGCCCCATCATAAGCAGGAGAGACACACAAGTCTCCGACTATGGAATAAGAAACCCTTCTACGGTAACAGGGGGACCCTGAAGGCTGGCGTGGCCCCAGCCTAGAGGGACAAACTGCCTCTGACTGTCAAACTCACTCTGCACAGGCCTTGCTGAGAACTTGAGTGTTCCCCTGTGGGAATGAGAGAATGTGCCCAGCCCAAGTCTTTCCTCTGACATTGGGTGTATCCTTCACAGGGCTAGTCTGCTGGTTTGGTAGTTAGCCAGAAGGAAATGACCTGAAACGAAGTCTGAGTCATCTGTCTCGCCCATCTTTGAATCCATTCATTCATTTGCTTCATCACTCATTCATTATAGAAATAATTATGGAGGCCGGGCGCGGTGGCTCAAGCCTGTAATCCCAGCACTTTGAGAGGCCAAGGTGGGTGGATCACGAGGTCAGGAGATCGAGACCATCCTGGCTAACACAGTGAAACCCCGTCTCTACTAAAAATACAAAAACTTAGCCAGGCGAGGTGGCAGGCGCCTGTAGTCCCAGCTACTCGGGAGGCTGAGGCAGGAGAATGGCGTGAACCCAGGAGGCGGAGCTTGCAGTGAGCTGAGATCCGGCCACTGCACTCCAGCCTGGGTGACAGAGCAAGACTCCGTCTCAAAAAAAAAAAAAAAAAAAAAAAAAAAGAAATAATTATGGAACGCTCTGTGTGAACCAGGCACTGCTCCTGGCACTTGGGATACTGAAGTGAACAAGACAAAGACAAAGATAACCCCCAAGTTCATGGCAGGGCAAAGACAAGAACCAAAGAGCATCTGTGTAAAAGTGAATTAGAGAGTTTATCTGAAGAGGGTGGCAGGCATGGAGGAAAGAGAAAAGCTTGAGCCTAGTAGAACAGGTGGGGTGACCATGAGTATTCCATGGGGTGCAGGGGCCTCCCAGAGCATGGAGGAGCAGGGCCTGCAGCTCCCTAGTGTGGCGTGTGCCCCGCCATATGCAGGAGGTCAAGGAGATCTGGCCCCCTTTGTTGGAAGCAAATGTCGGACTGTGAGTGCAGTCCCAGGGGAGTGAGTGCAGGGGTTGGGGGTGGCAGTGGGGAGAGGCAGTTGCATCTGGACACATTTTGAAGCTGAACTAAGAGGATTTCAGAAAGGATTGGATGGGGTCAGAGATGGGGACAGTAAGGGAGGGATGGGGTCGGGGTTGACCTGGGATGTGGGGCCTGTGAGCTCAGGAGGTGTCTGTGCGGAATGGAAAGGTGATTTCTCACTTCATCCAGGCCACATGTGGTACCACATCTGAATGTCTGCACACTTGAGATTCAACTGGACCCCTCCGGGTTACCCAGAGCTTATTTACAGCTGTGATCGTTACAGCTCCCTTTCATATTGCGCTCAGATGTGTTGAACGTATCCGACTGAGAATCTGAACGAACAAAAACGATGATGGGACCAGAGAGGCAATTACTGCTGGAAAATCATGGCCTTTCCAACTTCAGCGTTCTCTGCCCCAGAGGCAGGTTTTCGTTTTCATGTGAAACTTCAGCTACTGTCTTGGAGGGGGTGGACTTTTCATCTTCCAGATCTGGGGAGGAAGGTTATATTGAGCATTATGGAAGCTGCTTCAGATGCAGATTTTAGGAAGACCCAAGAGAAGAAAATAGGTCCCTATGACGTCACTTCCATATGGAAGGGAGCTTGGAACAGATTTCCTAGTGCACAGTAGTCTTGAGAGAAGTCACCGTGCTGTCTTCCTCGTTCCCACTTGCTCTGCCAGAAGTGATACCCAAAATACTCCTTCTCGATCGACACTACAAATATATCCCTCTCTCCCAAGAAGCTCATCATGGCTCTGAAGTTCCCAGTTCATGAAATTAAAATTTATCACTATAGTTTTCTTCCCCCGTTCCGAGACAGAGTCTTGCTGTGTCTCCCAGAGCTGGAGTGCAACAGCCCGATCTCGGCTCACTGCAACCTCCGTCTCCCGGGTTCAAGCGATTCTCCTGCCTCAGCCTTCCGAGTAGTTCAGATTACAGGCACATGCCACCATGCCCGGCTAATTTTTGAATTTTTAGTAGAGACGGGGTTTCACCACGTTGGCTAGGCTGGTCTTGAACTCCTGACCTCATGATCCACCCACCTTGGCCTCTCAAAGTGCTGGGATGACAGGCGTGAACCACTGTACCCGGCCTATCCCTATGGTTTTTAAGGCTCTATCGAATGGCTCAATTTTACCTCTCTCAGCACATTTTACACACAAATGACAAACATAATCATAATCAGCAACATAATAAGAGGCCTGTGATTCTTTGTTATTTTATGTATTTGTTTGTTCAGCAAGTATTAAGCACCTACTGTGTGCAGGGAATACAATGGTGGATCTAACTCCAGTCTTCATGGGACTTATAATCCAGAAAAGGATCCCAATAAAAGAAGAATCTCCGTCCGGTAGAGTGTTGGGTGGTACAGATGAGACACACTCAGAGATGGCAGAGATGATGTCTTACGGGGACTGACCATGGGCTTGAGGTCCCAGTAAGGAGTCAGCCCAACAGTATCTGGATAATCCCGCAGACATTCAGGGTCCAGGACACTAGCAAGACCCCAGGTGAGGCCAGGCCAACAGGTAAACAGGGTCTAGAGCCCATGAAGCATGATGGTGAGAACAGAAAACAGGTGCCTGCCGTGGGCTGATGCCCTGCGCCCAAATGTCTGGTGAGGGATGGTGGTGGGCCACAGCTTCCTGACCAAGGGAGGTCCATATACTTGGGTGGGAAAAATATATTTATTGTCACTAATCTCTAACCAAAAGTTAGCATTTCTTTCCAATATAAATGTGCAAAATAAACGACTGTAACGTTGCCAGTACTGGTAGGCAATGCTTGACAGATTCAGCAAATAAAAAATACAGGATGCCTAAATAACTTTCAGATAAACAAAAATTTTTAGTATATCTCACGCAATATTTGACACGTACTTACACTACAAAAATTATTCATTGTTTATCTGAAATTTAAACTGAACTGGTGTCCTGCATGTTCTCCAGCAGCCCTCTGTCCTGGGGACTCTGTCCCCACAGCCATCAGCTATTTCCATTCACACTACGCTTGTTGCGGTCATCCTGACACACCTGTGTGCTCATCACTGTTCCAAAACCGCAGCAGCTGTGAAACCAGGTTCCAGATGATTTAATGCATTAATAATGCACATATGTTGTCACATAGCAAGCTCGTTTTTTAAAACTTATTTTGCTGTTTCAGTGTCATTGGTTTTCTCTGTCACCTGAAGTAGTTCATTTCATACACTTAGAAGCATGAGTGTGAGGAGTCCATGGTCTTCCGCAGATGACCTTGGGGATCCACGGCATGAAGACAGGGAAGGCTCCTGCAGTGCAGCACCCGTCACCCCTTCTCCATGAGCCCAGGCCTGGCTGCATCCACCACGTGCCCCCGAGGCCGCACCCCCTGTGCAGTATGCTGGCCCTGGGGGAAGGCTGCCAGATTCTGTGCAAGCCCAGAGAGCTCACAGATTGACAGCCCTGATGTCAGCAGTCAAGGCAGTGGGAACCCCGCAGCCTGCACACGTGGAAGACGGTCTTAGCGCACCTTCCAGTGGGTCCCGGGGCCCCCACAGCGCCAGTCCCTGCAAGACCTTCCCTCACAGAGTCAAGGTTCGTCTTAGAGGCTGAACGGGGTGAAGAGACTTGGGGATGAGAGCAAGGAGAAGCAGCCCTACTGAGGAGTAGCCCCAACAGGTGCTTGGAGGGGACGGGATAAACATTAAACTGTTCCTGCTACCCAGTGGGTGACAGCAGACAGGCAGGAAGGGCAGATGATTCTAGAGAAAATCCACCACATTTGCTGGTCCCAGTTTTGTCCTCATGGAGCATACCACTGTGTGTATCTCTGTATATGTCTGGAGCCCTGGGGCAAACCCGTCCCTCCCTCCGTGCCACACAACCCCACAGTGCTAAGCCCCTTCTTGTTACTTTACTTTGGGTCAAAGTTCAATGCCTTCTCCTGATGCCAAGGTCACATTTGCACCCACTCTGGTTTAGATCCACCTCAGCCTGCCCTCCCTTCCTCCCCCATCCCCCCTTCACCGCCAGCCCCTGCCCCATGTGTCCCCTTCGCAGCACTTGATGACACACCTGACACTAAGCTCATGTCTCCAGTAACGCACCAAACTCACCCAGGACAGGACAGGGCCCAAGGGCCCAAGTGCCCAAGTGTGGAGCCGTGAGCGCACTGAGGGTGCGGCAGGGGCACCCGGGCCTGGCACAGGCCTGCCGCTCAGTGCACATTGATTGAATGTGTGAATGAATGGATGAGTGAATTGAATTAGACAGCGGGTGCTACATGAACCCTGATTTAGAAATAACACGGGTCCCCCCAGAATTACCTTTAAAGTGTTTGTTTAAATTTACTTTATCCCCAGAGGCCAGGATTTGAGAATGACAATCGGTATGTCTATGCACAAATGGAATTCATATTTTTGACTTACATTTGGAAATTCCTGTTTGTGGAACCTTTCCTCCACCGAGATCCTAGAATGTAGTCATGAAGACTCATGCACCAGCCTGCCTGGGCTCTAGTCCCAGCTCCACCACGTGCTGCCATGTGACCTGAGCACGTTCATTACCCTGGCTGGGCCTCGATGTTTCCCATCTGCACTCTGGGTGAAATTAGAATACGTTTTACAGGCTTTTATGAGGGCTGAGGCGCTCCATCTGCATAAATCACTCTGATGGATGTCTGCCTCATCATGAGAGACACGTCAGCAGGTGCTTGGAGGATGCTGCTTCATTTGGTTTTGAAATGTGTGGGTGTCACATCACATTAGGTGGCTGATCTAACGGCCCTAATGGAAGAACCTGAATTCCTCTCCCCCGTCCCCATGCCCCAGTCAGCTGACTCCAAAGCACAGGGATGCAGCAGAGATGAAACCATGTATAAAATACATTTATTTAGATCCAAGAATATGGTTCGCATCCAGCTGCTCCTCCCTCCCCCAACCGTGTAAGGACCAGGCTGCCACACAGAGAAACCTCGGTGCTTCCGCTTCGAGAGAACCAAGTTCATATCATCTCCATCTGAAACAGTTTTATTAAAGCCGCATACAGAGCCCACGCAGTCGTGGGGTGTGTGTGTGTGTGTGTGTGTGTGTGGAGGGTGGCATTCGTTAAAGCCCTCTCAGAGGTTACTCACACGCACCTTCAGCCTGTGGGCACCCACTCACCATCACTTTGCTAGAGTGTGCTTTACACTGTGCGGTGCTTCATAAGAGCACATGGAAACAGCTTCTTCAAAAGGTGATTATATGTAACTACATACATATGTGTATTTAGGAAAATATGGGACGATTGTCTTGGAGACGACATCCTCATTTAAAGAGACGCCTCTGTAGCCCTGGGCTGGGGTCTCTGCATTTGATTCCCACCCCTGGCCAGATTTGGGAATCCCTGTCAGGGCTGGGGGAGGGAACGGGAACGAGGGAACCTCCAGAGGGAGGGGACATGTGATCCTGGTTCCTTGTGCAGGATCCCCAGCAGGGAGGCAGCAGCCGCAGCCCCACGTGGCCAACCCGCATGAGAAATCCAAGCTAAAAATAGCCCGGAGCCTCACACTCTCCGGCTCAGGCAGGCACGATTTTCCCTCTAGGGTTCAGAGCAGCATTAGGAGTGCGCTGACGGTTTTGTGACACACCAGAAGCGCTGGCTTATTCTGATCTGTCACTGGAATACACCACAGGCTTGGTTTTCCTTTAACTCCAGTGCCGTCCGATAAATCTGGAATGTGCATTGAGGAACGCCAGGGGGGCGTTTCCTGGGTTCAGGGGCAGGGTTTGAGGATGTGAAGACCTCTCCCCAAGCCCCCGGAGTGACCAGGCTTTGTGTACACAGCCTGCTCCAGGAGGAGGGTCCCCCGGTCTCCGAATGTGTCACGTACACTTCCTTTCAAGGGGTCACTATGCGGCTGCTTAGGTGCAGCCAAGAATCGAGCTCCTTTTTCACACAGAGCAATATCATATTACCTTTCTGTTTTCAAAAAACAATGTGTATTATCTTCAGCAGTAAAACTGCATGGTTTGCTCTCAGGGCATGGTTCAAGAAGAGACCAAATAAAGGGGGGCCTTGGAGGATCTTTAAAAAATTCAGGTTTTAGTGTATAGACCTAATGGAACCTCCTTTTATTGAATCTATTTATAAATGCTGAACCCAGTTGCGTGTGTTTGGAAAGCTAACATTTTCCACACGAGACAGCTGGTGGAATGTGTGCTCTTCGTGCTAAAAATAGGTAAACCCCGAGGAACATATCTGCGCTTCCTGTTGTGAGACGCTGCAGATGTTCTAATATCAAAGATCAGAATGACATTTGCCAGTTATGAAAATCATCCTCAATTAACCGTGAAAAGTACTGTCTCATCTATCAGATAATTTCTCTCTCTCTCTCCTCTCTCCTCATTTCTTCTATGGGATTTTTGAGATGGAAACTCCCCACCTAATGGGAAGGGAGGGATAAGGGGCAGAGAAATAAGAAGCGGGTAAAAACTAAACAAGATGCTATCAAGAGGCAGTAATTCCTGCAAAGGAAATATAGTGTGTGTACAGGAGAAGTGTCTGGCTTAGGGTTGGGGAAGGTGTCCCGGTGTATGTCTGCAGAGGCCGGCTGGGTGCCCCAGGGGAGCTGTCCTGCCCAGCGTGGCTCTTCTGATAGCTTCCGTCCCCAGGTGTCAGCCCCTAGCTTTCTCTGGGAGAAAGTGGGAGCTAAAAATAGCAGAATGACTTGCACTGGACCTCCACGTCCACGTGTTTCCTGCATCTCAGGCCATAACTCAGGGCAGAGATTTATGGCCACCTGGGTTCCAACAAGTTACTCAGGGCTTCCCAGGTGGAGCAGACACATTTACTGTCATGTTGATTTTACAAGGAGATGAACTTTCAGAGGCTCTGGAAGCGAAGGGTGATGAGGCAAGCCCTGCTGCCAAGCAGGCCCGGGCTGGAGGCCCTGGCAGCCTCTCCGAGCTCTGTCTCAGAATTGAGTGCTCTGAAAATATTTTAATCTAAAATTGTATTCCCTAAGGTGCTCTTGCCTTTTTTTTTTTAATTAAAAAATTGTTGTGGTAACTTGCACATACATCGGATTTATTATTTTAACCACTTTAAAGCATATAGTTGGTTCCGGGGCATGACGTACCTTCACGCTGTTGTGCAACCATCACCACCATCCATCTCAGAGCTTTTTCATCGACCTAAATGGAAACTCTGTGCCCATTAAATACGAACTTCCCTTCCCCCCTTCCCAGCTCCTGGCAACCCCCATTCTTCTTCCTGTCTGCACAACTTAGACTATTCTAGGCACTGCATATAGGAGGAGTCACATCATCTGTCCTTTTTTTCTTTTCTTTTTTTTTTTTTTTTTTGAGACAGGGTTTCACTCTTGTTGCCCAGGCTGGAGTGCAGTGGCGCGATCTCAGCTCACTGCAACCTCCACCTCCTGGGTTCAAGCAATTCTCCTGCCTCAGCCTCCTGAGTAGCTGGCATTACAGGCATCCACCACTGTGCCTGGCTAATTTTTGTATTTTTAGTAGAGATGGGGTTTCACATGTTGGCCAGGCTGGTCTCGAACTCCTGACCTCAGGTGATTCACTGGCCTCAGCCTCCTACAGTGCTGAGATTACAGGCGTGAGCCACTGCGCCCAGCCTGTCCTTTTATGACTGCCCTCCTTCACTCAGCATACTGTCCTCTAGGTTCATCTGTGTTATACATGTGTCAGAAATCCCCTCCTTTTAAGATAGAATAATATAATATCCCATTCTACGTAGAGTCCATATTTTTGTTTGTTCATTCATCTGTCGGCGGACATGGGCTACGTTTACCTGTTGGCTGTTGTGGGGAATGCTGCTGTGAATATGGAGGTGTAAGTATCTGTTTCAGTCCCTGCTGCGAACTGTTTGGGTAGATACCTGGAAGTGTGACTGCCGGATCAGATGGTCACTCTGCCTTTGATTTTGGGAGGAACAGCCGTATTGTTTCCCACAGCAGCTGTGCCAGTTTGCATTCCCTCCAGCAGCACACAGGGCTCTGGAGCTTCCACATCTTCACCAGCTCCTGTCATTTCTTCACGTTTAAACGATCCAGAAAGCCTTCTTAATGGGGGTGAGGTGCTATCTCACTGCGGTTTTGTCTTTCTCTATTGATTAGTGATGTTGAGTGTGCCTTGACTATCCTTGTTATGACTGATGATGACCAAAACAATGGAAAAAACTCCTGTAGGATATGTTCGATGGTTGTTTTCAAGGGTCAACTGAGGGTAAGAAAAACCATGGTGCCTGGAAAGGAGAAGGGGGTCCTAGGGCAAGATGAGGTGTGCAGAGAGTTACTAGTTTAAGGACCAACCTGTGGTCATCACTCCTGAGACGCTTGTACAGGTGTGTGCACGGTTACATCCCAAGCGTAACACTCCGGGGTAGGAGGAGGAGGAGGAGGAGAAGGAGGGTCACAGGGGCAAGGACCAGTGAGCAGGGCTGGTGAGCAGCACACAAGGCCATATCCAGGGCCCCTCAGTGGCTCTGAGGGTGCAGGGTGGGCTGCTACCCCAGCGGTCAGCTGTGAGGATGCACTGGAATCTCATCCCAATGTGGAGGGTGGGTTTTAGCGGAGCAACCCACTCCGGTTGGGCAGGACAGCTCGGGCAAAACCTGCCCGGCTCCCCCACGGCACTGGGCAGGGGTGGAGGAGGCCCCTGCTACCCATTGTCATGGACCCTCCTTGGCAGAAATTTCAAATAAGCATCAAGGAGAGGTAGGACTTCCCAGGTGTCAGTCTCATGCAGCTGCTGCTCCTGTGCCAAAGGCTTTCAGCTCCACCAGCTGGAAAAGAGGTATGTGTTTGTCAGGACTGTCCTCATTCTGCAATTCGCTCTCTTCAGTTTCAAACTACTCTAATGTGTCCTCGTATCTGTGGCCACACACATAGGACTCTCACAGTCATGCACTGGACCTGACAGCTGGGGGACGACGTTGGCTTTTCAAATGATAGAAACGTCGCTCTGCACCGGGCCAGGCTTCCAGAGTGGAGTGTTCTGAAGGACTCGCCCTTCGTCACTGTCACCCAGAGAAGGCCTTGCACACCATTTCTTGCCTGCTTTGGCTCATTTTTTGAGACTGCCAGGCTCAAAAGTCCCGAAAACAATAAACTATTGAGATTTTTTTCCTTGCATTTGAAGAAGGGAGGTGGTGGCAATGCTTCTCTCTGCGGGTCTTAGGTGAAACATACAATTTCCACGGGGCTTAAGAAGCCTGTCTTGGCAGCCTGGCTGGGCTGTCTCAGTGCCCCACCTGTCCAGAGCCGTCCTGGTCACCTGCATGTGCAGGGGCCGAGGGAGACAGCTGTGAGTGTGTGGCAGCCATGGGCGTTTGCTTGGTGGATATTTCCTGGCTCCAGCTGTGCTGTGTTTGGGCCAGGGAGCGTGATGGGAGACGAGGAGGTTGCGTGTCCGTGGACGATCACCGCCGTTAGACTGATGAAAAGAACGTGACTGCAAGCCTTGGTGTGTGTCCCCAGTCGGGGACGCTCTCCATCAAAGTGCATGTGGGCATGAGTTTCATGGTGCTCTGATGCCCCAGCAGGGTTGGAGGGCAAAGAGGAAGCTCGCCCGGGTCCCCTCAGGGCTGCTGGGTGATGAGGCAGAGCCACTCATGCACCGTGGGGTCAGGGCTCTGGAAGTGTTTTCCAAACAGAATAACCATGGCAGCTTCTTGTACCCCAAAGGCCTGAGAGTAAGTCTTCATCACAGGCCTTGAGCTTGGAGGAAGGAGATTCAGACTCCGACGGCCCAGCTAGTCAGGACCCCCTTCTTTGTTTTATTTAGTGATTGTGTCCCTGGCCAGTCCCCTTTAGAATTCATGGCTTTGGGAATAATAAATAAAAAGAAACTTGGCGGCTTCATCCCGAAAGTACAGATGGGTCACCCTGGCCGTCCAGAACGCGTCTGCATGTCTCTGTGGGTTATTTGCGGGAGGAGCATGACTGGTCTGTCTTGCATTATTTATTATGGTTTTTTGGTCATTTAACTTTGAGATGCAAACATAAAATCTGTAAAACTAAAAGATATCCCTTTCTAAAATAATTGAATTGCGAGCTATGAAATACCACTTTCCGCAGTAAAGCACGAACCTGCCTGTAGCGTTAGAGAAGGTAGCTGTGCTGAAAGCTGGAAGAGAAACGGGAGGACAGCCTGGGGCGCGGGGCCTCCCCGGTCTCCCCACGGTTGCTGTTGCCCTCCAGCCAGAGAGGCTGGGAAAGGTGAAAAGCAGACAGGTTTGCAGTTCAGGGAACAACCTGGGCTTTGTGTGCTGTTTTCAATAAGAGCACAGGACGCTGCAAAGTCCTCATTAGGAAGAAAACGTTAAGAGCCGGCCGAAGTCTGCCCTGGCTGTGGCTGTGGGTGTGGGCGCGCTGCTCAGGGAATTTTGGAAGCTGCGGATGGTCTCCCGGCAAAGTTGGAGGCACATAGTGTACCGGTTGGACCTGAGCCTGGGCCTGGCTCAGGAGGTGTTGGTTTGTGCCGCCCGGAGTCTGAGCCAGGTCGTCCACTTTCCAGCGAAGGCCTCCAGCTGTGGTTGGATTAATGAGGACCGGAGAACAGCAGGACCATTCTACATGTCCTGTCAACACTGTTGTCTCTTCTGTTGTTCCAAAACACTTGCCCCAGGTTAGGTATAAACTAAGGTCAAACAGTTTCGAAGTATTTTAGTGCTTTTAAATACAAACATGAGAAGGGATTCATTCAGTAAGACACCAGGTTAGGTTGAGATAAAAAAGGAGTTGCAACAGGAAGATCCTCTGGGTGGGGCTCACAGGGCCCGTGTAACAGCGGCCACACCATTGAGAGGCCCCGGAGATGGCTTCCCTTCTGAGTGAGATGAACCCAGGGGCTGGGAGGGAGGGAGCAACGAGGCTGTCTTCCCCAGGGCTTGCTCAGACCGCCAAAGGCCATCATTTCATTAAAGGAAAACAAGGCCAGGTGGAGCTGGTTTACGCCTGTAATCCCAGCACTTTGGTACGCGAAGGCAGGCAGATTGCTTGAGCCTGGGAGTTGCAGACCAGCCTGGCCAACATGGTGAACCCCCATCTCTACAAAAAATACAAAAATTAGCCGGGCATGGTGGCAGGTGCCTGTAGTCCCAGCTACTTGGGAGGCTAAGGCAGGAGGACCCTGTGGGCCTGGGAGGTAGAGGCTGCAGTGAGCTGTGATCGCACCCCTGCACTCCAGCCTGGGCAACAGAGTGAGACCCCGTAGGAAAAGGGTAAGGGGGAGGGAGAGGGAGAGGGGGAGGTGCTGGTGCTGTCAAAGTTGACTTTGTGATCCACAAATGTGCTCTCACCCTGCGTGTGGGAAGCTCCCCTGGACATGGGCTCTGCAGCAGTGGCAGGGTGAACGCTTACGAAAGTCTCTGTGCCTTCGAGGTAACAGGTCCAAACAGGGGAATTTTCAGTAGAGATTCGAGGAAAGCAGGAGGAGGGCAAAGCTGAGTCCCAGCCCCTTACTGAAGGCACAGATACGATGAGGGCAGGTGCCTCCTGGCCAACGCGTCAGGGAGCCGGGACCCTCTCTGTGCTCACTGCTCTTCCGGGTCTCTCCTCCTGCTCCTCTCTGCACTCTGCACCCCTCCCTGCGCCTCCCTGGCCTTGCACGGCTTGGGCAGCTTCTACGTGCAGGTGAGAAGCTCTGCTTATAGTTACATCCAAGCACTTGCAGCCATGCACAATTACAGCTGGGCCTGCATTTTCTAGTCACAAATAAAGAAATTGCCTATGTCCCTCTAACTCCTACACCCACTTTTTTCTCTGTCTATTCTATAAATGACTGAAAGACAGTCTGGGTATATTCATGATTTGTCTATTTCTCCTTTTCGTAAATTTTAGTTTCATGTATTTTAAAGCTCTGGTTATTAGGGGTGTATCACTTGGGCGATTCTCATGTCCCGAGAAGCTGGCCTTTTTACCATGATCACATCCCTCTTTATGGCCTGAAGTCTATGTTGTCTGATATTAATATAATTATGTCTCCTTTCTTTTACATATTGCTTATATGTAAAATTCTTTTGCATCCATTTATTTTCAACCCAGTGTCTTTATACTTCACACGCCTTCTTTTGAAGAATGCAAGTCTTGTTATATTAGCCAGAAATTACAGAAAATATTAAATCATAATGGGTTACAGGAAGCAATTGTCCTTTACCTCTGATTATCACAGGACTGCCTTCAGCATTTCAGGTTTACCACTCATTCTTAGATTCTTCAAACATTTTCTCAGCGTATTCCAACTGGTAGGTTCTGTGCAAGGTGCCAGGGATAGGGAAGAGGACATAGTATCTGACCTCCAAGAACTTAGAATTGATTGATTTTGACTTTGACGAGTTAGGCACACTGTACAATGTCCAATGACTAATCCAGCTATTTTGTCACCAAGCCTTAGGAAGCCAGCCTTCCTACTTATTTTAGATTCGTTATTAGGATTTGGTAACCTATTTCACCTACTGCTTTTTTTGAGATAATCATGAAGTTCGCCCCCATATTATGTTCATTTTGACATCAAACTTAGTTGCTCAGCATGAATTGTTATAATTGTGGATTTCTGTGAATACTCCCCATCCTAAGAGCAGCTGTCAATGCCCTTTACATTTATTTCTCTCAACTGACTGTGGGATGCATATTCCTGAAGCCAGCACCAAGGTCATTCCGTTTCCCAAGAGCAAGCATCTACTCTCCAGAGGAGAAAGACGTCCTCTGGGAAGAAGGTGGTGTGTGCGCAGGATTGTCTGGAAGCTGGGCATCTGGAACTCTCAGATACACACGTAAATACGTGTCTAGTCCTTGTACTTGGTGCTCACAACCATTCCCTTAATTCAGGGAGCACTGCCACCTTCCCAAGGAGATTCTTTTCCTATGTGTTGTCCCAAGAACAAAGGAGGTGGCATCGGGCTGGGCAGGGTGGGGATGGCTGTCACCTTCAGTCCGAAATCACTGGCTGCTGAAGCCCCCACCGCCGCTTTGTCTGCGCCATTTAACAGGGCACAGAGATTCCTCTGACGTTCACTCACGCCGCATCTCAGGTGTTCTGAGGGAAGTGGATTTCTCTCCCAGCTCCAGCTGGGAGTCCCACTCAGGACGTTCCCCTCCATTTGCCAGTGAACGGTTCTGAGGATGTTGTGCAAGCTCTGCAGGGTGAGGCTGAGGAAACCGGGACTCTGGAATGTGGAGAGAGGGGCCCTCTGTCTCTTCTGAACAGTGACGCATGGATCAGTCCTGAGGGTGACTCCAGCCAAGCATCCCCAAGAACAGAGGCAGCCCCAGGACAAAGCTGTCCCTGAAAGCCAAGGGAGGGATAAGGGAGAAAAGCCCAGGTCTGAGTTGCTGAGTCCAGGCACCCTCTCTTGGGACCTGCACTGAGCCTGTGCCTGCTTTTCTGCTGGACTGGAATGAGATGCATTTTCTGTGACTTGCAATGGCCCACACTCCTTGTGGAATGAGCCATTCTTTCCTGATATGCTGTGCTTAGGAATTTCTTTGTCCTCAGATCCTATGCCCTCTCTGCATTGCTGTCCTTGAAGACAGGCATGCAAAGAGGCCCTAGGTCTCTCCCATACAGCAGGAAGCACACCCTCACAGCCCCAGTGCTGAGCAGAGCCAGCAACTAAGAACTGTTTGACAAAGTAGAAAGGAGGACTCGGAAGAGGACATGCCACAGCATTGCCTGGGATTGTTATCATTTCCTCCCCTTCCTTCTCTAGTTTTAGAGGGACAGAACTAACGGCTCATTAGAAAAATGCCTGAAGTCGGCCGAGCTCCTTGGCACGCGGTGCTGATGGCCTGGTGCAGGGTGCCGCGGTGGCCGGCTGTGCAGCAGCTTGGTGTGTGCCAGGCAGCTGTTTTCTTCATCGCCTCTAAAAGGACTTGCCTTACGGAAGTGCCCTCAGATCATACTCTGTGAGGTCAGCTATTAATCGTTTCATACACCAGTGGTAACTGGACACACTCTCTTTGCAAAGTGAAGGTTGTTTATTGCTTGTTATGATTTAACAGGCAAAATACTACACCAGGCTGTAACACCTAAGTGGTCTTCGTGAAATGCCTGCCCAGAACGGAATGCTGGGATGCACGCAACCATGAATGTTTCCTGAGGTCTCCTTTCCCTCACCTGGATAAAGCAGAGCCCAGCCCTCCTGTGTCGGTGGGACTGGAAGCCCGTGGGGGACTCTGCGTCTGGGGGCCACGTGCTGTGCCCTCTGCCATCTCTGCTCACTGCTCCCCCGTGTTCACACCTGCCTGCATTCACTGAGTGGTCACACGTTTGTACCCAGGGAAAGCAGGGCCATGCACGCTGAAGAAAACAAATCACACTGCTTGTTCTTAAAAATGAGATGAAAAAATAAATCTAAACACACTTTTCAACTGTCACTCTTCTTTAAACTTTTATATATGTTAAAGCTCTTCTTTTTCAATATACTCTACTCAGAACTTTAAAAAATAAACTTTCTTTTTTGGTACCTCTTGTTTCCTGTATTAGCCTGGGAAACATTTAGGAATACATCTCCCTACGATTCTTCTGTGCAAATAATAAACATAAATAATATTAACATTTATTTATATATATTAAAAAAGGCCATTTCAAGGTTTTCACTGCGACCGCCTTGAAGATGCTCCTATAAGTAGTCTGTGGTCCGGCCCCTGAAGTCCTGATCGGCCTGAGTGGGGCTGGACAGCAAGTCCACGTCCCGTTTGTCCATCGGCAAGCTGCTCTGTCCGGGCGAACTGTAGGACGCTCCCCAGCCTGCTGACCAGTGACCAGGAGGAAATCCAGTTGAGTAAGCTGAAGGTGGGCAGGCTGAAGAGGGAAGACAGCGGGGTCACCCTGCTGGTGCTGGCAGCTCTCACCTTGGACTCCTCAGGACACCCTCCCGGGACAGCATCCCCTGGCGTGGAGGACCTGGGCGCCGGTGCACTCAGCCTTTCCAGCAGGGTGTGCTCCCTCAATGCCATGCTCATGTCCACCGTGCTGGGCTCCCCGCTGGCCTCTGGGGAGCAGGCTGGCTGCTGTGTGTGCCAAGAAGGCTGGGACAGGGGCACAGAGACGGTCCTCCCTACTGAGTGCTCGGTTCCTGAGTCCTTCGGGAGGCATCCCTGAGCAGAGGTCTCTTTGGGAGTCCTGTGTCTCCTGGGGGACTTCCTGGCCAACTGACGTGCCAGCTGAAGTTGGGTGGGGAGAACGCTCCCCTGGAGGGATCTGAAAAACAATCTAGAAAGAGCACATTAAAACAAAAGGTTAGGTATTGCTGTGGGTGGTGTCTTTGAGCTTCCAGAGACCCTCACAGGGCAGAAGCAATGCCAATGCTGTCTGGGCTCACTCAGGGCTCAGCGGCACCATCCCACTCCGACACCCACCTGGGCAGCAGTGCAGCGACAGGTGTCATCAGGCAAGTCAAGTAAAACACTGGGTCACCCAGTAAGGCTTGCATAGTCCAGTAAGGGTTGGACGGAGGATAGCACGTGGCACAAGACGCGTTGTAAATCAAAGCCACGGTGAAAAACAAAAGGACACTGAAGCCACACGTTATCCAGTTGAGCCAGGTCTGAGGGGGAATGAGAAAGAAAGGGTTTTTATTTCCACCTGAAAGTGACAACAATGACAATAACAAAAATGCGCCAGTCATCAATGAGCGGGTGTGAGGTTCTGAGGCCTTCGGACACACTGCGGTCTATGACACGGGTCACCGGTGGGGCTCAGTGAGGCCTCCGGAACCCGTGGACCACCCTGGGAGATGCACAGGAGGTGAGATGGAGTCAGGGGCGAGAGGGCAAGACAGGAGGGAAAGGAGAGAATGTGGTGGAGGAGGGAAAGAGGCAGGAGGGAGATGAGCATGGCCGGGGAAGTGCGAGCATCGGGCTGCAGCAGCTCCCCACACCACAGGGCTCGGGAACATGTCACTGTCCTTCTCATCACACTGAGGTCAGATCTGCAGTCTCCTGTCTACTCACATCGACCTCACGAATCTGCAGGGAAGTGTAGGGTCCACGGCATCAGTGCCCTTCTGAGACGTGGCCACGCAGGCGGCGCTTACCCAGGTTTTGGTCTCAATGCCGAGGTGCAGCAGGAAGGTGAGCAGTGCGATCGTCACGATAGGGGTCCCCCAGGTGAACAGGTCCACGTTCGAGTCATAGTAGGCCTGAAAGACAGCGGGGTCCTGGATCTGTAGGTCCCCGGAGGCAGCTGTTAAGAAAAACTGCGCCCGGGGGCCAACTTACCAGGTAAGGAATGGAAAAGCAAACCAGGCTCTGGAAGGTGGCGTCGGCCATGTTAAACCAGAACGTTCGCGGCCGGTATTCCTGGGACACAAAAACAATCAGTGATGTTACAGTGAAGTGCTGGCATCCTCTGTGAAAGCAGTTAGAATAAAAATGGAGTCACTTGTGTTAAAAACAACAACAATAACAACAACAAAAACCAGCCCTGAGGAAGAGAGTTGGGAAAGGCCATGAAGGGAGGGTTCTTATGCATAAATGTCTGACAACAAAAATGATCAGATCCACAAAAAATATGTCTGTAAGGACATGTGCCCAGCAACCGTCTGTCCAACCTCAGACAGGCATCATTTTTGTTGTTTATCCTTGTAGCCAAGGAAAGAGCATCTCAAAACAATCATGAAGTTTTTTTCCTTTAAATACATATGTCTTCCTTTACCTCCCTAAATATGTACATAGTTTACTACAGCACACATATTCCCATTGCAATGCCCTATTCCTGAATACACACCATTCTCTTCTAGAGAGCCTCTCTCTGTTTGCTGTTTAGGTTGACACCTCAAATGACATTTCCTAGGATACTACACATAAGCAAATGCACAAGGCAAGCACCCGGGGAAAGCTCACTCTCTCAGGACTTCTGGAGACGCGAGGCCCCAGAGGCCTGGTGAAAAGCACCAGCAAACACCTACAAAACTATCTGCAGCCGAGTCACTGGGAACGCGTGCACCAACAAGACGGGCTTCAGTAGCTCCAGGTTCACAGTAAAAAGATGAAACTGGCCAGGGGCGGTGGCTCATGCCTGTAATCCCAGCACTTTGGGAGGCCGAGGTGGGCAGATCACGAGGTCAGGAGATGGAGACCATCCTGGCTAACATGGTGAAATCCCGACTCCACTAAAAATACAAAAAAATTAGCCGGGTGTGGTGGCGGGTGCCTGTAATCCCAGCTACTAGGGAGGCTGAGGCAGGAGAATCGCTTGAACCTGGGAGGTGGAGCTTGCAGTGAGCCGAGATCGCGCCATTGCACTCCAGCCTGGGCGACAGAGCGAGATCCTGTCTCACAAAAAAAAAAAAAAAAAGATGAAACTGTTTTCTACATCTTCCCAGGGAACACGCCTCTCGAGTAGGAATAGCACCTGAAATTCCAGGCATTCTCCCCCAGTTTGAGCCCTTGCATTCCTTCCACTTTGACCAGGTTTTGCCTCTCTTGGTGGCAGGTCCCTTAGAATGTTTCTTAAGAGCGATTTTAAAATCACACAATGGACGTGTCCCAATGTTAAAAGCAAAAAACTATATGCCCATGGGCAGAAATGAAAATAACCTTGATATAGATGAACAGTCTCTATTACCCGGGCGACCAAATGTGTATTTGACCCTGCCAAGTCCGAGAGCAGCTGGCACGGGACCTGCAGGACACAGACTGGGGAAAGAGCTCTGGCTGAGCACTCAGGGAAAGTGCTGGCTGGGCTCTCGTGGGCCACCTAATTCCACAGGACAGGACACACTCCCAGCATCTTTGTTCCACAGGTGGCCGAGGAGGCTGAGGCCTGGCCAAGGATGGGAATTCCCCTGAAGCAACAGGTAACAAGCAGAGGCCCTGCTCCCCTCCCTGGCCCTCCGCCTCCCGGCACCCAGTGCATGCAGCCTGCTTCTGTGGGAACTGAATATTCACAGAGGTGACCAAGGGAAGTTAACTCACCAGTGAATGAATCTGGAATTAGGGATTATTGCAGGAGAAATGAGACTCCATGTTCTTTTTACCCACATGGAATAATTCAAGGCAAAGAAAAGCACTTACTGTTTACTTCAATGGCTGGCTAGAAACAGCTGGTCATCAATGTGTGAATCTATGTGGTATATTAATGTCAATATGTATTTAAATCTAGTTGCTCTTTCAGTGGCTCAGTGGCTTCCCTGTGGGTTTGTCTTCTTGTTAATTCCAATCAAAGTAAGTCACATTTTCTTCCTTGCTTTAGAAAAATCCCCCCTCCAGCCTCAGTGATCCCCTGCGACTGACTTGGACTCTGGGCTTTCCCTGGGCTCCTGGAGACTCTTGGAGGGGGGACAGTTTTGCTTACGACACTCAATGTACCGCAGCCAAGCAGAGAGCGGCCCTTTTTCTCCTTCCTCTAGCATGGTGAGTTCTAGAATTTCTGTTTGTCCAGGGTGTCCATCTCCCCCAGGGAGGCTGGGGGACTGGCGCTTTGGAAGAGTGAACGTGGGGGGCAGAGCTCAGGAGGCGGAAGGCAGAAACTCCGGGGAACTTTACCTCCATGTTCTGGCCACTCTTGTAGAGCTGTGGGTTGGTCTGCAGCACATTGGCCGGCACATCCCTGTCCAGCACCCCAGTCACGAGTGGGGGAAGCGACGAGAAGAGCAGGTTAAAGAAGATTAGATACCACTGGTCAATCATGGCAGATGCAGAGAAGCCACAGAAAAACTGGAACCAAAACAGGAGGCCCACGAACATCTGAAATCAAGAAAGGAAGAAGAGGAACAGGCGAGTCTTCAGTCATTGCTGAGGATTCTCATCGAGGGAGCTGACAGGCCTGTAGCGTTTCACAGTCAAGATTAACTGTATTGGCAGCAATTCTTCCAAAGACAGCCGCGACCTTGAGTCCTGCTGCTGGCCTCCGCCTCTCCCTCTTCCTCCTTCCCTTTGCCCTCCTCACTCCCTTAAGAAAGAAGAACTGGCAGTGGGAATTGGGAGTTTCCGGGAGCAGCCCTTGCGGGGATGAGGTTTTGTGTTTGACAATCTCTGGATCATTAACATAAAACAAAATCAAGGTTTCACAGGGCTCTAGGGCTGCTCACATTTCAAGAGGGCCAGTTAGGTATGAGCTGTGGCTTCTTCCCTAGCGGTCCTCCTCTGTCTGTGACCCCAGACAAAGCCTACCTGTGGCTATATCTCTGCTCCTGTCTCCTCTTTAGTGACCTGCATACTCTCTGAGGAGGTGCAGTGGGCAGTGACTGACTCCCACTGAGGGGAGGACACACAAAAGCACAATAGCAAAGCCAACGACCTCATCAACGTCGCTGCGGTGACCTGATTGTCCACGGGGACCTCTGCTGGGGGGAGAGGGAGAGGCATCATCTCTGATCCTCATAGCTACAGCTACCCGGCTCAGCAGAATAGGAAAGTGAGATTCAGGGAGGTGGAACAGCCACCTCTGGCCCCTGCTCAGTGGGGTGGGAAGAAGGTCAGATCTCTTCTCACTATTGCTAGATCCCTGAATATCAGTGGCCTGAGTGCATTTATACGGTGGGCATGACAGTTCAGTGATTGCAAAGCATTCTAACACTCATGAGCTATGCAGCTGGGCACAGAGCATGAACCCCTCATTCTTGCTTTCCTTGCTTATGGCATGGACATACCAATGCCACTCGGCCAATGCAGCTGCTGTCAGCATTAAGAGACCCAATGCATTTCGAGTACTCACCAGAGTTCCTGGCGAGCTATCGGTGCGCGCCTACAGTGTGTGGTGGTAAGTGGCATCATTAGTTCCCTTGCTCGGGGCCCAGGCAGGGCGAGTGCTCTCACCCCACATACAGAGAGGGAATTTGAAGTTCCAAGACATCAAATGACTTGGCTGAGGTCACGGTGTGAGTAAGAAGCCCAACTTGTTCAACTGCGATGGGTCTTGGCCTGGAGGGCAGGTGCAGTCCCAGCAGGGAGCTCTGACGCTGGACAGACATTCTCTGCTGGGCACCGCAAAGCCTGCGCTTGGTGCTGGAGCTGCGACTATCTACCCTTTTGACCCTGACTCAGTCACTTCACCTCGCTGAGTTTTTGGTTTCTTGACTTGAAAGTGACTTGTGAAGATCATAAGAAACAACAGTTTATGTTGAAATAACCCACCATGCCACATAGCCTCCAAGTCCTGTGTCAGACTATGATTTAAATGTCTTAATCTGCAGCCTTTCCCCTACACGCTGAAAACTAACATTTGGTTTTTATTCATTGACTTTCTTCCCTTCCTCACTCCTACGGCTGGCTCTCGCTCACTCACCCCCACAGGCTTGGCCTAGTGAGTCATCGGTAGCAAATGCAGTCAAGAGAAAGAGAAGTACTCAGATAATTGAGATTTTTTTTCCTATAGCACCAAAAAGCTTTCTTCCCAAACCACTGTTGCTATGGAAACTTTTCTTCTCCGCTTTTTATCGGAAAGAAAGGCCAACTTCTTCCTAAAACTAATGAATTTCTCATTTCAGGAGGCAGAGTGATTATCCTTGAAGTCCTCGTGTAGATTAACGCTTGTTAACAAAGGTCTGGCGTTTTTATGGAATAAAAACAGGCCCCCTCTTCTCCTCTCTGCAGCCTTCAATGGAGAGGGACTCATCGCAGGAAGCAGAAGGCTGTGCCCATTCTAGGTGGCCACTGGGGGCTTTGTTTGCATCTGAAATGTCTAATGCTTTGGCCTACATCATTCTTGCCCTCCCTTCGATCTGAGCCATTTTAACTGGGAATTAGGGATCGGCTGGCTCAACCCACAGGCTTCATTTTGTTTTCTAAGATTTAAAAGAAGACTGGACATGGTGGTTCACGCCCACAATCCCACACTTGGGGAGGCAGAGATGGGACGATAGCTGAGACCAGGAGTCTGACACCAGCCTGGCAACATAGCAACACCCTGTCTCTACAAACTAGAAAAAAATAGCTAGGCATGGTGGCCTGTAGTCCCAGCTACTCAGAAGGCTGAGGCAGGGAGATTGCTTGAGCCTAGGAGTTTGAGGATACAGTAAGCTATAGTGGCACCACTGCACTCCAGTCTGGGCAACAGAATCAGACCCTGTCTTTAAGAAAAAAAAAATCCAAAGAAGAAATTAACTTGCTCAAGATCTCACAGCTAATAAGTGATAGAAATGGTGCTTGGATTCTGCCCTGCCCACCCCCATTCATCCCTCCACTCCTTTGGGAGCTGAGAACCTCTAGGCTTACAACTGTGTACTCGAGGCCTCGAAGCTCTGGGGATTCAATGCCAGGCTGGGAGAAAGGAGGCAGGAGCTGGCAAGCCCAGGAGTGGTGTGACACAGCCCTCCTTGGATAGTCCCAGGCACAACCTAATCTGAATTAATGTCGGACCAAATCTAGAAGTTAAACATGCCCTGACTGTGTCTGAGCATCTGTATGCATTTGCTAGAAGATGCTCTGAAAAATGAAGGGGGTGGGCGTGAGGGGGAAAGAGAGATTGGGAAAAGAAAGGCAGGTGTAGCCTCCAGAAAAACAATTAAGAATATGGAGAACCAGCTTGGGCAACATAGCGAGACCCTGTCTCTACAAAATAAAAAATAAAAAATAAAAATTAGATGGGCGTGGTGGTGCGCACCAGTAGTCCCAGCTGCTTGGGAGGCTGAGGCTGGAAGATCACTTGAGCCCAGGAGGTTGAGGCTGCAGTGAGCTATGATAGTGTCACTGCACTGCAGCCTGGGAGAAAATAGTGAGACCCCGTCTCAAAGAATAAAAAGAAAAAGAACATGAACAACCAATGATAGTTTAGAGCTAGCTAACTGGAGAGTTTTTATATGGAACTGGAAAAAGAATACAGCTTTTATTTTGTTTGTTTTTCAGAAGAGTACAGGATAGGCTTGACACTGGAGCTCTGGTGTTTAGCCAGGTAGATTTATGGGACTACCCTGGAAGATGACTTATCCTAAGAGTTTATTTTGTCTCCTGTTTGTACATTCAGCCAAAAGCAGCAGCAGCCCAGCAACTCCTCAGTAAAATATCTAGAAATCGCTTACAAACGGGGCAGAGCCCTGAAGCGGCCGTGCGGTCCATCCTGCAGGGCTGTGGAGGAGCCCATCTGCCAAAGCCGCAGTGAAGAAGGAACTAGGAGTCTGACGTGAAGATCCACGTGAAATGACCAGGCTGTCTGCAGAGCCCCCAGAGAGACAGAAATGTCTGCGGCCAATCTGCCCTGGGTGTGACTGTACAGCAGGGTCAGTTCAGCTACAGACTGAGCTCATCCGAGAGGGGTGCGTCTGCTCTGCAAGCCTGGGAGGTGGGAGAGAGTGGGAAGGCCCCATGGGCGCCCCCTTCCTGTCGGGTCTGAGTCTCCCTGACCTGGGGGCTTGCCGCCTGTCGCCTGTCCTGGTGTGGGTGTGTCCCAACAGAGGCCATTCAGTATGGGAATCAGAGTGTGGCTGAATTCCCTTATTCTGATCCCAGACCACAAAGCACACTTGTACTGATTGGATTTTTCCTGTCTACTCTAGAGAAAACGCTGACTAGAGGACTCCTGTTTGGGGATACCTGAGAAACCCACGGACAGAGTGGTTAGGAGCCTGGGAGGAGGAGCCGGGCGGCCTGGGCTGAATGCAGCCTTGAAGGTTTACCAGCTGTGTGCCCCCGTGCAAACTGCCAGCCTCATTACTACACCCCTTCTCACTCTGCAGCCGTCAGTGGACTTGCTAGTGTTATCTACCTGTTTCCACCACCTCTCCATAGAGATGCAGCTGCTCTCATGCCCCTGAATTAGACTCTGAGCCTGCAGAGCGCAGAGCCAGCCCAGGACAGGGGGCACTCGCACAGGCACGGGAGGATGGAGCAGATGGGAGGCCGTGGACAGCCCACTGGCCTCATTCAGGCGATGGTCCTAAGAACCGAATCTTCCAATCCCAAAATTCTAGGCAGGTATCCAATACCTACTGTGTTTTTGTAGAAGAAGTACAGCACCATGTTGGCAAGTCGGGAGTAGCACCAATGCCCGTGAAGAATCAAGAGCCTCTCCAGGTATCGGAATTTCGGCACTGCAAAGTCGCTGGCCATCACTGCCTTCAAAGGGAGAAGGATTCCTGTTACTGGCGATGCCGACCTGGTGTAAGGTTTGTCTCCTCTTCTCAAAATGCAAGGTACACAACAGGCAAGGAAAATTCCCGTTCCGATCACAGTGGGAGCGTGGCTGGCCAGGGTCTCAATTGCTGTCATCTCCCTCAGCATCTCCTTCCATTACAAAAGAGGCAATCTCGCCCAACACGCTAGTTCAGGGATGTCACCTTTTAGGATTCATTTAAGCTTTCAAATGTGTGTCATTAATGGGGTTTAAAATGTTTTCCTTTTCCTGCTGTTTTCTCAACAAATGAAAAAACACAGAGATGCATGGAGTGTATCTGCCTTTCTTCACCCCGGACGTCATTTTCCTCTAAATTGGTCCATGATCACAACCCAAGGATGACCCAAAGCTGCTCCTGCCATATGTATCAGAGACAGACATTCCCTGTCCTGGGACGTGCATTTTGGGCTGTTCTCCCCAGGAGCCTTGGTGATGGGCAAGGCCAGGCCCACGGCTCCACTGGCCTCCCACACACTCCCAACCCAGGACGCCGGGTGCAGGTGGTGGCTGTGTGCAGGAGGGAGTGGAGAAGACGTTTCCTCCATGGACAGGCAGGACCCTGCCGTGGAAGATTCCCCTGCACATCATCAAGCAAGGTGCCTACACGATGAAGCCAACTAGGCTGGAAAATGCCACCAAATGATACCTTTTGTCCCCAGAATAATTTGAAACCCACTGTACAATAAATGTCTTTGGGAAAAAAAAATCAAACAAAATGGCAGACAATGTTAGATTTCTCCTTACCATCAGGTTATTCTAAACAAAATGCCAATCTGCCTTTAACATCTAACTGATTTCCCTATACTCAAATAATATGTAGAAAGCAGTAAATTATGCCTCAAGTGGTATGCTTGAAATGGAATAGTGTCATGATACACAAAACCTTAGAACATCAATTTTCTGAACCAAAAGTTAAGGATTTCACAGCAAACGTCTCTCTGCCTCTTCCTGTCAATACATAGGGGCTTAAAAGTCTTTTCGTGTTCTGTAGTGCTTTACTCATTAACCCCATGATTCATTCTCTCAAAAATCATCTCTTAGGACTCCACTACTGCCAGCCACAGACTTGGAGAAACAGATACCATTAGACACAGTCCCCGTCCTCCACAGAATCTGTCTGAAAAGTTCAGTCAAAAGGGACAAGTGTTAAAAAGAGGCTGATGGCCTGCAAGGCCAAACTCTAGGCTGCCTTTGAAGAAGAAACCCCCGCCCTTGAGAACCACAGTCAAACCCCTGCTGAGGTCGCCTGGCTTGCCAGCCTTCTGCAGCCCCTTCCTCCCCTAAATCCAGGCCTCAAATACAATGCTTGTCCTTCCGTCACAGTGACCTTTCCAAAGCCTCCCAGCTTTTCTGGGAATTTCAGGAGAGCAGGATCGGAGATGTAGGGGTCATCTTGTACCCCTGGCTCCCAGCCAGCCTTAGATGGTGCAGGAGCTCACGAAGACAGAGCTTCCTGGGAGCTGGGAGATCTCCTCTGCTCCTCCTGCCCCCTGCCTGGGACAACCTCCCCACCTTGGCTGAGCTGGGGAGCACCTACTCCTCCTGTCTGACTCTCCACGGCTCAGCTCTGACAGCTCCGGCATCAGCATCCCACAGCTCATCTCTCAAAGGGCTCAGCAGGGACTGACTAAAATGCAAGCAACAGGGTCCCAGTGCTGGAAAACCCAAGTGCATAGCATGGTAAGGAAAGGTATCAAGCCTGGCCCCATCTCTCCAAACACATCCCCAGGGAGGATGCGCAGCTTTACATACTTGCAGAAGTGCCCAGTAACCTCCTCCCCAGCAGCTACGCCTGTTCAAAGCTGCACCTCCGGGCACCTGCCCTGTGGCTCAGCCGTTCCCATCACCTCTCACGTACAGCCCCAGGGCCTGGGCTGGTGTTCCCACCTTGAGGAGGGGAGCAGGCACGGCAGCTCCGGCCCCTCCCCAGCCACCTGCTCAACATTCAAGTATCTGATCCAAAAGATGTTTACTAGTCGAGTTTCCAAGCATATGAGGTCAACATGCACTGCCCCCATCAGATTTTCAGTAGAGGAAACCGTGAAAACAGAAGCAATGCCAAAAAAGTCAGAATGAATGAACTACAGTTGACCCTTGAACAACACTGGAGTTAGGGGCGCCCCCGAACAGTCGAAAATCCACATGTAATTTCTGACTCCCTCAAAACTTAATTACGAATAGCCTACGGTTGATGGGAAGCCTTACTGATCACATAAAGAGTTGATAAACACACACAACGGAATCTACATGTATTTCACATATTCATGACATACCTACCTTTTCCTTAATTTTTTTTTTTCTTAAAAAAAAAAGAAAGAGAGAGAGAGAGACTGGGTCTCACTGTATTGTCCAAGCTGGACTGCAGTGGGGCAATCATAGTTCACTTCAGGCTCAACCTCCCAGGCTCAAGTGGTCTTCCTGCCTCAGCCCCCTAAGTAGCTGGGACTACAAGCATGGGCCACCACGCCGAGGTTTTTGCATTGTTAGTAGAGATGGGGTTTCACCACATTGCCCCGCTGGTCTCAAACTCCTGGCCTCAAGTGATCCTCCCGCCTTGTCCTTCCAAAGTGCGGAAATTATAGGCGTGACCCACCACACCTGGCCCTCTTTAATTTTTTCGATATTTTTATGCTATGTAGTTCATCTGCAAGTTTTTTCAAATTGTCACAAATCTCCAAAAAATTTCCCAAATATTTATTGAAAAATGTCCCCATATAAGTGGACTCACACAGTTCAGACCTGTGTTGTTCAAGGGTCCCCTGTATTTTGTTCATTTATTTAGCAAATGTGTCTTGAGCTTCCCCTTGTGCAAGGTGCCACGCTGGGCACTGTGAAGACACAAAGGTGAGTCACACGTGAACACCATTTTCAGTTTTCTGGAGGAAGAAAAACGTGTGAGTAACATAATGCAGAGGTTCCAGTCAGAGGACGGTGGTGGGGTATGGCAAGTGTCAAGGACCAGCCATGATGGAACTACGGTGCATCTAGCTTAGGACCCTCCCTCTGAGGGCAGAACATCAGCTGAAACTACTAATGAGCTCTGCACAGATCTGGCACGAAGTTCGTGCCCAGCAGATAATTACTGATCGAACCACTGAATCAGCGAATGAATCAACCAGTGAGTAAGTGGTGTCTATATCTTGGTTTTCAGAACATTGGATAAATTGTTCCCTAAAATCTCCACCAATCCAAAAAAGTTGTGATTCATACTTAACCAAATGTTGGACACCGTTGTAATACTTAATCTAAAAGCAGCACATTTTTAGTGAAGTCATTTGCTCAATGTCTGACTCCCAGACCGAGAGTGAACACAGCGGCAGAGGAAAGATGCAGAGGTGAACTTCTGTGTGAGTGAGGATGGCTACATTCCACCTGTACAGTGACGCCAGGCTCCACCTACAGCAAAGGCATTTTTTCAGATGGTATTGCTCAGTGTTCACGGACAGTAAAACGTGCCTGCTGGGACTGAGCCATCGAAAGCCAGACGGAAGGCGATGACTCACCTTGCCTCTCTCGGAACCACTTATTTCACAAAAATAGACTTGTGACATGGGAAGACATGCTTATTGCACACTGCTTCATAAACAGGAAGAGTGGTATTTCCCCAGACCTTCCACTATTGGCTCAGCAGCTGTACTGAGCATCAGCTGTATCGAGGGCAAACTCTTTAGCCTCGTTCAACAGAGCCCAGAGGAAGGTGGGGACAGCCCACAGGGTGATAGGACAGGAGGCCAGTAGGGCCACTTGGTCCCACAGAATAGCCTGATTGGTCTGTACCTGCATACCCTCCTGGCCGGAGATTCCCACACCCACATCTGCCACCTGGATCATGCTGACATCATTGGCTCCGTCACCTAGAAACAGCAAAGGCAGGAAGAATTGTTTGATTCTAGAAACAGCACAGGATCAAATCAATGTGCTAGATTTCCTTGGGGGTCCCCATTGAACTCAGTCCTGTGAAAGGGTCCTGGGGAAGATGGGGGAAAAGGAGTAGAGCACCCACCCTGGGAGAATAGAGTTAAGCATTCAGAATAAGCCAGACACACTGGGAGATGTTTCAGAAAGCGGGCTAGAGCTGAGCCACCTGGGACGCGGTACCCGCTCTGCCGTGTCACTCTTACGCCAGTGAAGCCCTCATCCTACTGCCTGGCACAAGGAAAGATGCCATCATCATCTTCATCATCATTAGTTACCGAACCACACCAGCCAAGCAGCCAAGGCTACTCCCAGGCACGCTTCCCTGGGCAGTTTCTAAACTAAAGGAAGGAGGTTAAATTGAGCCCAGCATATTGTGGAGCTCTTTTCTTTTTTTTTGCCCATGGATTGCCACAGTATTAGCCATTGTGCTCACTTTGGGGCCCTCTAGGGGTGCAATAAAGGAGAACTTCTCATCACGCTGTCAATTTTTTGATAGAAAATGTTTAGGAACACAGGTCACAGGTCAGAGCTCTGGAAACCTTCGGGGAAAGGAGAGCAGAGACATAAAGTCGTTATCACTGTGTGACGGTCACCATTCTTGGAACTGGACAGCAGAAAAGCCCAAATCAGGGCATACATCCCAAGTTGCACAAGTGAGAATATGTGCAGATACACAACGTTAGAGTGACTCATAGTGTGACTACAGGAGTCTCTTCCTTGTGATTTTCCTGTTCTTTATAATGTTGAGACCAACATTAAGCGATCAGCCAATATATATCAAACTGGACTTCTCTGAAGTAATAGAAATCTGTACAGCTTTCCCCAGAATGTCCCATTTAAAATGAGATATGGTATGCAACAGTACTCTATATTATAAACCACTGGGCACTAGGAGTAGGTCACATTGGTGCTTTAACGCATTCTTTCTTTCTTTCTTTTTTCTTTTGAGACAGGGTCTCACTCTGTCACCCAGGCTAGGTGGGAGTGCGGTGGCATGATCATGGCTCGCTGCAGCCTTAACCTCCTGGGCTCCAGTGATCCTCCCACTTCAGCCTCCTGAGTAGCTAGGACTCCAGGTGCATGCCACCACACCCAGCCAGGTTTTGTGTTTTTATGTAGAGATGGGGTCTCACTGGTGTTGCCCAGGCTGGTCTCAAACTCCTGGGCTCAAGTGATCTTCCTGCCTTGGCCTCCCAAACTGTTGAGATTATGGGTGTGAGCCACGTGCCCAGCCATGCGCTAATGTTCTTACGGTCATTGCTTTCCCTTTTTCTTTTGAGATTCCATTTTGTGTTTCCTTTTCTTTTTAATCAGCCAAGGCTTTCCTTCCACTTCTTAAAGGAATACCAGACACCAGTGGCTACGTGGCTGAGCTGGGCACTGGCCAGGCCAGGAAACCATCATTCATGTCTTACTGTGGCCTTTCAGGGTTGACGTTGTCCTCGTGCTCCCAGGGAGGACACTGACGCTCAGAGGAGGAGGCTGGGATGGGGGCGGTGCAGGTCAGCCTGAAGACCGTTTCCAGCTCCTCAGGGAAACCTGAGGGCCACCCCAGGCACAGGAAGGCAAGGATGGCCTCAGGACAGGACGTGGCTGTTAGGCTCCCTGGGCCTTCTGAGCGCGTGCCCTGTGCCCACTCTCCTTAGCAGTTACAGGCCTCAGGGTGCGTAGGACAGGGTCCCCGTGACAACCGTGTTCAGGCCAGTGCTCGCTCTCCTTACTCCCACCATGACCCAGGCTCAACAGCTGTCTCCTCTGGCCAGGTGAGGTGCCCACTGTGAACAGGCAGGTGGCAATCCCCATGTCAACAAGCAGTGGCTGTCACAGACCTTTTGCAGAAAATACAGCCAACACTGGCTGATGGATTGGTGAGGGTACTTTATTTCTGAGCCACTTCTCACCTAGGCTTCTATTTACAGGGAGATTCTATTTACAGTAGATTCTATTTACAGGGAGGTCCAGTTGTTGGCATGTGGGGGTCACTGCCACTGCTTCCTTCCTGGCCCTCACCAGGAGGTGGTGCTGCTGAGCCCCTGAACCTGTGCTAGAGACTCTGCCTGCCCAGAAGTGGGCAGAGAGGATGGCCTGGAAGGAGGCGAGTGGCCACCATCCCATCCCTGGAGAGGAGCAGACAGGGCTCTCCAGGTCAACAGTGTCTTTCAGGAAAAACTACCATGAGAGACACAGTCCTTTAATAACTGATATTATTAAATAACTGGTGAGCAGCGATGCATATCTGAGGATGGACTTATTTACTCAGAAGCCTGTCCCAGAACCATCAGCACAGCTGACGGGAGGCAGTGGGAATTCTGGTCACCAAGCCTCTGGACCCTTAGGTGTTACAAAGCCTTGGACACCCAGGGGCTCATGGTGACCAGAAGCAGCTGCAAAGGGCCTTCCTTCTAAGTTGGCCTGGGTAAGGCTGAGTGTGCAATGCCTTCTGCTGTGGCCAGGACAGCCTGGGACAGGCAGGTCTCTAGTGTCCTGTCTCCAGAGAAACAGGGTAAGTGCCACCTTGTTGCCGTAAAGCAGCACTCTTGTTGCCGTAAAGCAGCACTGGATTACTGACCTTACAGCATGAACCTGTAACTCTGCTCCTCTCTTTTGTGGCTTTCCAATGTGAGCTTTACCTTCGGAAGATGCTGCCTGCTCTGTCGCGCTGGGTGTGATTTTACAGACAGAAGGAAAGGTGAGGAAGTGTTTGCCCATCTTGTGGTGCAGCACGGAAGGGTAGAGGAAGTTGGGGTCGAGCCGGGAGGAGGCCGTCCGGCCAGCTGGGATACTTGCCTATGGCCAGGGTCATGGCCTTGAGCTTGCTCCGCACCAGCTTCACCACCATGCTCTTCTGCAGAGGCGTCGACCGGCAGCAGAGGACGGAGCGGCACTGCTTGGCAAGAAAGAGGAATTTGTCCTCCAGGTTTTTCTCGAGAGCGTAGGCCAGGCTTCTCCCATCGATCACGAGGCTGGGACTGCGGCCAGAGGCAGTGGACATGGAAGGTGGGCAGAGAGAGGAGAACCTCATGCTCACTTTGCCCTTGGTCTTCTCAGGGGCTCTCTGGAGGCCTCTGGACTGCACGTAGCGTAGGCACTGGTCTAGCAGGGCTGCACACGCCTCCTGAAAGGGACGTGAGAGGACAGCGCAGTTCCCTCAGAGTCATGCCACAAACATCCCTGCCCTGGCTCAACACCTCTGGAGCTGACGTCTTTCCCTGGGCTGTAGTACCTGCCTGACCAGAGGCCACCCTCCGGAAATTCAGCCAGAGAGGATGACTTTCCCCATAGAAGAGACTGAACTGGTTTAGGTTTCTCTAGGATCTTACTTGATCGCCCGTGATACAGTGCAGAGGTTGGAATGGACCATCTTCACTTTGGGAGGCTGGACTGTATATTGCAAAATTGCCGGATAGTTAAGACTGAGGGCCCTCCATGTACTTCCTGATGGTTCTTGGAGGCCCTTACCTAACTCACCAAGGACCAACTGCAGGACACAGAGCTCTGCAAAAGGCTTTGTTATGATTAGCCCGTAAAGAAATGGAATTTTCAGTATTCTCCTTAAGTTCTCCAATTCAGCCAGGAAAAGAAAAAAAGTACAATTACGGAGGCTTTTAATAGGCAAACTTGATCTGGATTCCAGAAAGAGGAGGAACACCTATGGTGGTAGCAGCACTAGGGACCAGGGGCAGGAGCAGGAGGCACAGGAGGGTCCACAGTCTCCAGGGACAAACACGCTCCGGCGAGCCTGAGCAGCCCCTGATCCTCTGCAGACGGTGAGTCTGCTAAGTCAGTGACCAGACACACCACGGAAATCCAGCTGCGTTCAACATGCGCTTACTGAGGATCCTTTGTACTCAGAAAACGAAGCCGGACTAGAGAAAAGGAGACTGAAAAGACACAGTTACTGCCATAGGGGCAACAGAGAGTTGATGCACACACACTCATGACTGCAGCAAATCACCAGCCGGGATATGCGAAAGTGTGGAGATGGACAAGAGAGGGAGAGCTTTGCCTCCAAGGCGTGGGGTGGGATACGGCAGTAACTGGGGAAGGCCTGCAGGAGAATGCAGGATGCCATCACAGGAAGTACATGAGCTCCCTGGACTTGCACAACAGTGGAGATGACTCCTCCATCCCGAGCTCCCACTGACTGCAGCCGGCGTGCGGGCAGGACGCATGGGGTCACCACCGTGGAGCTCGGAGAGTGAGCAGCAGCTGAGGGACTGGGAGAGGAGACAAGTGTGCGAAGGACACTGACTGGGTGGTGGGTATGTCACTGTTACTCTGGTGGCCCCTGGCTTGGCCCAAGGCACCAGGGAACCTGGACGTGGGCCCCAGGGCAGGGACAGACAGAGCTCCAGGAGACACCTTCTGGCTCTGGCTTGAGGAGTGAAAAGGAGGTTCCCAATGCTCTGAGAAGATGAGGAAGTCTGCAGTTTTATTTATTCTTTTTCCTCTATTATTTTAAACCCAGTCCCAGGCAATTTTGCTACCGTGGCTGTGCAGGAATGGCAGTGGCAGAGCCGTCTGCTGCCGCAGACTCCAAGGGAGCTGGATCCTCCTTTCCATCACAGCCTGTGGTGCTCTGTCTTCTATTCTGCCCCCACTTGGTGCTGGACGCAGGGGAAAGGCAGGAAATACGGGAAGAAGAGGGTGATGCACTCCACCTTTCCTGCCAGAAGACTGAAAAGGGGATTCCTGGGGAACCAGAAGGCATTGGAAAAAATTGTAAAGGAGAAGCCTGGCTAACTGACCCCATAATGTTGTTTATGAATTCCTGGCCTCACCCATAACAAAGCCTTTGAGAGGCAAACTCTGCAACAGACTGCCACCCAAGTTCCAAGGTGACCTCTGGAGGGCAAAAATGCAAGACTAAGTCTTATAAACACATCTGCCTTTGAAACCAACACCCAGAGCTCACAGCCCAAACCCCACAGGGTTGATCACCTGCTTAACAAAATCCACATTCTCCGTAGAAATTAAAAATGGCCAGTGTCATAACATAATATTCAAAATGCCCATGATACAATCCAAAACTTCTTAGCACACAAAACCAGGAAAATCTTAACTCTGTGGAAAAAGACAATCCACAGAAGCCAACGTCAAGATGACACAGATATTGACATTATCAACAAAGACTAAAACAGCCATTATCCAAATGTTCCAAGAAGTAAGATTGAATGTGCTGGAAACGAACAGAAAGAAAGTCTTGGCCAAAAAGAGGGAAGATATTTTGGAAAATCAAATAGAAATTTTAGACAGAAATAATTAACTGAAAATGGCACTTGGTCTCTGTGGCTGTCCTCCCTAAAACCCTTAGCTCCACTTCATAGCATGTACCCTCGACAGGATATGATGAAAATGGCACTTGGTCTCTGTGGCTGTCCTCCCTAAAACCCTTAGCTCCACTTCAGTGATGGAAGAGGCAAAGAGCACAGTGAATAAACCCGACAATCATAGGGGCCTTCTACAAAATACCTGGCCAGCGCTCTTCAAAATGGTCAAAATGATTAAAAGTAAAGAAAGTTTCCAGAAGTGTCACCGCCAAGAAGAGTGTAAGGAGGCATGATGACTGAATAAATGTAATGTGGTGTTCTGGATGGGACCCCAGAACAGGAAAAGGACACTAGGTAAAAACCAAGGCAATGTATGGACTTTAGAAAGTAATAATGTATCAGCATTGCTTCTTGATGTGATAAATGTACTAGGCTAATGCGAGATGAGGAACAGAATAAATTACATATGGCAGATATGAGAAATAACTCTGTACTCTCCTCACAGTTTTTCTCTAAATCTGAAACAATTCTGTATATAGACTTTATTTTTAAAAACTCTCTGGATGGGCTCAATGGCAGAATAGAGATGACCAAGGAAACAGCCAGTGAAGATCCGCTTCTACTTAATGAATAGCAAATATGTTTTCTCTTCCTTAAGATTTTCTTAACATTTTCTTTTCCCTAGCTTACTTTATTGTAAGAAGACAGCAGATAATACATACAATATACAAAATAGGTGGTAATTGACTATTTATGTTATCAGTAAGGCTTCTGGTCAACAGTAGGCTATGAGTAGTTAAGTTCTGGGGGAGTCAAAAGTTATATGTGGATTTTTGACCACACAGAGGAACTGGTATCCCTAATCCCTATGCGTCCAAGGGAAAACTGTACCATAAACAGATGGAAAATAAAAATTTAAAAATACTATTTACAAAACCTCCAAAAACATTGTACAGATGGTCCCTGATTTACAATGATTCAACTTACAAATTTTCAACTTTTAGATGGGTTTATTGGGGGTATTAAATAAATTTTCAACTTACGACATTTTTGACCTATGATGGGTTGACTGGGACATAACCCTGTCATAAGTTGAGGAGCATTGGTGCTTGGGTATGTATCTAACAAAACATGTATGCGATGTGTATGCTGTAAACTATAAAATGCTGATAAAAGAAATAAAAGGAGACTTAAAAAATGTAGAGATATACCAACTGTGCAGAATGGAAGATCAACATAATAAAAACATCAATGCTTCCCAAATTGGTTCATAAATTTAACAAAATTCAAATAAAAGTTCCAGCAGGAATTTCTGTATGGGAAAATTAATTTAAAATTCATACATGAAGGCAAACAAGATGACTAGCCAAAACAATTTTGAAATGGAATAAAGTTGGAGGAATAACACTACCAATTTTTAAGACTTATAAAAAACTACAGTAATCAAACTACTACAATGAATCAATACACACGGTATTGGTGAAGGGACAGACAAACAAATCAATTGAACAGAACAGAAAGTCTAGAAACAGACCCACACAAATATAACTAATTGATTTTTGACAAAGACGCTTGCAACCAAAAAAAGACGCTTTCAACAAATGGTACTGGAGGAACTGGGCAGTCACATGTGGAAAGACGAAGTCTAAGCTAACCCTCACACCTTTCATGAAATGTGATCCAAAATGGACTGCATCTACAGACAAGATGTTAACGTGTAATGCTTTTAGAATAAAACATAGGAGAAAATATTCATAATTAGGCACATCTAAGACATGACACCACATGCATGATCCATACAATTAAAAAAAAAAAAAAAGAGGAATCAGACCAGGCACAGTGGCTCAAGCCTGTAATCTCAGCCGAGACAGGATGATCACTTGAGTTCAGGATTTCAACAACAGCCTGGGCAACATGGGGACACCCCCTCTTCCTATCTCTTAAAAAAATAAAAAAATTAGCCAGGTATGCTTGTGCCCGCCTGTGGTCCTAGCTACTCAGGATGCTGAGGCAGGAGGATCCCTTGAGCCCAGGAGATTGAGGCTGTAGTGAGTCACGATGGCGCCACTGCACTCTGGCCTGGGTAACAGAGTGAGACCTCATCTCTAAAAAAATAAAATAATAAAATAAAATTAAATCTAAAAAGAATAACAATTTATCAAAACTAAAAGCTTTTGTAAAAGACAATATTAAAAAATAAGACAGGGATGAAATATATGCAAATCACATAGCTGACAAAGGACTTGCATACAGAAAACACAAAGAATTCTCAAAACTGAACCTTAAGAAAACAACTCAATTAGAAAATGGAAAAATACTTGACTAGACAATTCCTCCAAAAGGATATATGAATGGAAAATAAGCACATGAAAAGATGTTCAACTTCATTAGACACTAGTGAAATGCAAATTAAAACCATAACAAGATACCATTACACACCCATTAGAGGGGCTAGCAGAAGAAAATCAATGTCAATGTGCAGTGCTGGAAAAGATACTGAGCGAAATAGTACAGCACTTTGAAAAGCAGGCTGGTGTCTGCTGATGGTGCAGTTGTGGACCTAAGAGGGGCTGGGGGGACTCTTAAGTGTGGCCCCAGAGAGGCTGTGGTGGCCTTGGCCACACTGGGGAGGAGCAGATCAGCCACAACAAGACGGTTCCCTGCTCCATTCAAGAAGCCTGAAAGCCAGCGCAAGAAGTTTTGAGTGGGAACTCCTGTGAGGACTCAGAGCCCAGACCAGGGCAGTATATGAGGCAGCTATTCCCCACAGCCTTGGGGATTTAAACAGACAAATCCGACTGGATAAGGAAGTCCTCAGTGCCTGCGATGGTCCTGAGGTGGTCAGTGCTAAATGGACCACTGTCCTGGCTCCACTGTAGAAGCACATGGGACCTCACGAGAAAGTTCTCTGATGACTTGGACAGTACGTCAGGAGAAAGCAGGCTGAACTTCGTATTAATAAAGTCCACGTGTGCATTCCTTTGGTACTAAGAATTCCAGCAAACTTCACCTCTTCCAAGGCAATAACATGCACGTCCTAAACCTGAACGCAGAGGGTGAGGTCCTTCTCACAGCAGCTGCCAGGAATGAGAGTCTCTGCCAAGGGGACCACGATGAACATGGACCACCCCAGGGGAAGGAAGCAGAGCCACTTGAAACCCACCTACCTGGGACGTGGCGTTCAGGGTGATGACCTCCTCGTCGTGGTCCAGCAGTTTGCAGGCATACGCAATGTTGACGGCGGTTTCTTGTTTGTCACCAGTGAGAACCCAAATCTGCAGGCCCGCTTGACGCAATTTAGAAATAGTTTCAGGGACTCCATCCTGCAGGCGGTCTTCAATCCCAGTGGCACCTGGTCAAATGCACAGCAGTGTGAGCGAACCCGCTTCTCACGTGCGCCCCCAATCCTGCTGGGGTGCAAATGGCATGCACCAGATACACCGAAGGCAGGCACTGGTACAGTCCCTGTTGCCTGGGCCTTGCCTGGGGCTGGGCTGCCAGTTGCCTGCCATGCAGTGACAGGAAGTCCTTTGTGGGACCATTTCAGGACAGTGGTGGACGCTTTTGACTGCTCTTTCGATGTGACTCAGTCCAGAGTGCGTAGGAGTAACTGTGAGTCACTGAGTATAATTATATGTACTTACACCAAAGTACCTCGACTTATCTCTAACTTGTAACTTTACAGATAACCTGAAAGCAAAGCGTATGGGAAGGTGTTGGGAATGACGATTATTTGGAGGGATAAAAATACAGCCTTAAAAATTGCCCATCCCATACAAAGCTTCTGGTGAATGAAATTCAGAATGTCCAGTCTCAACAATGCTTGTTACTAGTCACTATAGAAACAGGCTTCACAGGCAAGCCCATTATGTCTTGAAACCAAGATTATCTTAAATATGCTTTTTCCACAAACATAGAGAAGTCGAGAGGCGGGTTTTGCCTTTTTGATCTCAGTATGTTGGGAAAAATCTACTATTGACTGCAGCAATGTGCTTAGGCCTGCCTTGGGTTTTGTTTTGGTTTTTTTTTTTAATCTGTTTACATCTTGGTGAGATGGTTTCTGTCTTCCCCGCTCTGGAAGTAAGCTGCAGCCCCCAGGCCCCGGGTTCGAGCCCTGACTGAGGCTCCTTTACTGCTCGACACCATGCTGTGCCCTGTGCTGGGATGCTGCTATGGACTGAGCGTTTGTGTCCCCCAGATCCATAGGAGGAAGCACTAATCCCCAATGTGATAGTATTAGGATGTGGGGCCTGCAGGAGGTAATTAAGTTCAGACGAGGTCATGAGGATGGGGCTCCCACGATGGGATCAATGTCCTTATAAAAAGAGGCCCTGGGGCTGGGCGCGGTGGCTCACGCCTGTCATCCCAGCACTTCTGGAGGCCGAGGGGGGTGGGTCACTTGAGGTCAGGAGTTCCAGAACAACTTGGTCAATGTGGTGAAACCCCCTCTCTACTAAAAATACAAAACTTAGCTGGGCGTGGTAGTGGGTGCCTGTAATCCCAGCTGCTTGGGAGGCTGAGGCAGAATTGCTTGAACCCAGGAGGTGGAGGTTGCAGTGAGCTGAGATCACGCCACTGCACTCCAGCCTGGGACACAGAGCAAGACTCTGTCTTAATCAATCAATCAATAAATCGGCATTGGAGAGGTGATTTCTCAATCTCCCCATCGTGTGAGGACGCCACAAGGAGGCAGCCGCCTGCAAACCAGGAGGAGATCCCTCACCAGACATTGCAAGCTGTCACAGCCTTGATCTTGGACTTTCGGCCTCCAAAACTGTGAGAAGTAAATGTCTGTGGCTTAAGCCCCCAGTCTGTGGTATTGTGTGACAGCAGCACAAATGAACTAAGCCGCCCTTACCCCTTCTTCTAGAATGACGGGATGGCAGGCATGGGGAGGGGAAGGCGGAACTGGCTCATCCTGAGGGTCACTTGCACTGTGACAGGTTTCTTCATGTCTGGGGAGGGCAGAGGGATGGTCTTGCCTTCCTCTGTGTGTTCGCAGTAATTCATTCATACTTAATGATAGTAATAGTGATTACAGAGTAAGCCTAATAATGGCTAACCTTGATGGATTACTGACAATTTGCCAGGATAACGCTTCCACTACAGTGCTTGAAACATAACCCAGGCAGTTGCCCACTCTTCTGTAAATGGCAACTTCCGGCCGCAAGGATCTTGTGCGTCCCACCTTCGTATCCCAGCTGCCCAGCTAGAGTCCCTCAGTTAAACGTCTGCCAAGAAAGAAAGCAGGGAAGGCTTTGCCGGAAACTCCCATACGGAGGGTGTCTGTTGTTTCACAGGGAAAAGCTAACACCTTGAAAACAGAACTTCTTAGTTCAGGAGCTAATTGGTCAAACTCATGGGCCTCCCACTGGGTCACCCCACAACCCTCACCTTTATAAGGTGTGAGCCTGAGTCATGTGCAGACTAGCATTGAACTGAAAAACGGAGTTATGGGAAGGACCCCCACCTTGGCATGAAACACGGCAGAGGAAAGAGTGTCTGCAGGGAGCAGCCTTTCAAGATGATTTGGGGCACAGTGGCTTTCTTCAGCTTTCCAAGGTACTTGTTCGTGATATAATTTATGTGACTCTGAGTAAATGCCACTGTCTTTATGACCTGACCCTTGGGAGGGCCTGGCATTTCTGAGTATCGTAACACAGGAGTTGGTAGTGTGCAGAGCCCAGCGTCACTGTGCTTGGTGCCACACAGCTTCGAATGGGAGGGGAAAGGATTTCACCAACAAGGAAGTTTTAGACATTTAGAGAAACTAGCAAGGACGCCAGGGAAAATGAGCAAGACAGTGTCCTTTGAATTTAGGTTCCTGCCCAGAGCATTAAGAAAAAGAAAGTTTCAAGAGCATGGAGAGCATGGAGATCTTTCTGCCAAAGATAGTTATGTATGATTCTCTGATGCTATTTAAGATAAGCACCTGGGCCTGGTGCAGGGGTGCACACCTGTAATCCCAGCACTTAGGCAGGCTGAGGCAGGAGGATCGCATTGAACCAGGAGTTTGAGACAAGCCTGAGTGAGACCCCATCTCTACCAAAAAAATTAAAAATTCATCTGGGCCTGGTGGCCCATGCCTGTGGTCCCAGATAGTCAGGAGCCCGAGGCGGGAGGATCACTAGAGCCCAGAAATTTGAGCTCACGGTGTGCTGTGATCGCACCACTGCACTCCAGCCCAGGTGGCAGAGTGAGACTCTGTCTCAAAGCTAAAAAAAAAAAAAAAAAGAAAGCACCTTCATGGAAAGACTTAGAAAGGAGTATTTGGCTTTGGAATTGTAAATATATAAGTGGCTGGCTTCACTTTTCTCAATGAAGCCGAGGAGCTGGAACACAGTGTCCGCGTTTGAGCTGTGTGAACACTAAGGTGGTGGGTGGCTCTTGTACTCTCCGGCTCAGGCCTCGTCATTTGAAACATAAACATACCAGGTAGCAGGAGATGGTAAGTGGTGAACAACCGGCCTGTGGGAGGGAGGCTGACTGACTGCATTTGCTCATTTCTGTGGTGTAAATACTCCCACCTCGGCTGACTTCAATCTACTAACATAGCATCAAAAGGCAACGTGAGATTCCTGAACATTTATGTGGGCTACTGCAAAATGCTTCAAAATTTATCCAAGGGCTCTGCCAGCAGGCGTGAGCAGGCTCCAGTGCACGGCTGGCACCCATGTGGGCAACCCAGGAGTTCCATCACCAACACATCTCAGAGCCATCCTCATGTGCACTTGGAGGGAAGTGTCACCTAAGGATGACAGTGGGACGTGGTGGAATCAGGGTTTGGAGAAATGCTGATGGCCAGGATCCCTACTCCAATCAAAGGAAGCGGAACAGGGGATCAGAAAACTCTGATTTTAGATCTTCACACAGTTGCCCAAGTAAAAATTACAGAATCCAAGCAAGAAATCCCTGTGAAGAAGACCTAAGATGACTGGATCTCAAGTTCACTATGAGCCTCGGTACAGCAGGGGCTGTTAATGACTTAGGATATGTTAACAGAGCTACAGCACCAGGGCCAAGAGAGGTGACAGATGCACCATCACCAGAGAGAGCCGGCAGAGGAGAGGCCAGCTGGGTGCAAACGGTGTGGAAGCACCAACAGGAGACTCATCACCGCACAACCGCTCAGAGCCAGGCCCTGTGCCTGCGCCACGCTCAGTGCCTCCCGTCATCCCTTCCTTTCACCCTCACGGGAGCCCGAAACACTGGGATTACCAGCCCCCCAGAGCAGAACTTGGATGCAAAAAGGACTGAGCCACAGGCTGCCCAACCAGCCTGCACGACCAGCCTGCCTGGCCAACTTGCACAACCAGCTTGCAGGGGCAGAGCAGGGCTGGACAAATGAGTCAGGGCTCCTGGGCTCTGAGAGCAGGGAAGGTGGAGAAAGGGCAGGCTGGGACTCACAGCCATGTCCCCAAATAGTCAAGGTTTCATCATGCGGAAAAGGGAGGAGATTCTGTCTGCATGACTCCAGGGGGTGGAACCAGCACACACTGTGAAAAGGCACCGGAGGGTCAATTTCCCTCCATTCGAGAAGTTAGTGCTGTCCGGGGGAAAAGCTGCTCCCTGGGGAAGGTGTCCCACAGTGAAGGGTTAAAAGCCAGGCTGGTCAGTGAGGCTGGGCGGGCACGTCTGGGAGAACCAGCAGACGGCTCCTACCCCACAGGCCTGCACAATACTGTCTTCTGGGGAAGCCCAGTCAGTCCAGACGACAGCAGCCCTGTTTTAGTAAGCCAAAACTTCGGGGCCTAAAACAGGCACAGCCATTTCTCAGGTGTTCCCTTTAATTCACATCCAGGGCTGCCACTCGTGGTGCCATTGGGCTCCTGGATCCCAGGGCTTTCCGAGTAATGTGTGGCCTTCTATAAGATACTATGGGCAAATAATGCATAAAATGTGTGCAGATATATGTTATGCCTAGTGTACATTACGCTATTAAATGCAAACCTTAACTATGTATTATGCTAGAAATGTAGATATAAATATATAGCTATCCCAACTCCTCTGCCCAGAAAAAGAGGGCAAGTGAACACCGCCTTTTTGTGTGAAGTGAAGACGAACTCCTCAGGGCTTTGTGTTCGAGAGGTACCACCTGACCCACAGCACCCGGGATGGAGGTGGGGGTGCAGCACCCTCAACACCAGCTCCTCGAGGACACACAGAGCACGTATACAGTGACTCAGCTAGTTTAATGAATGCTTTAATAAATAGGAAAATAAATATTTTAAGTATTAAGCAATAACATAAAAAATATCTTCATTTATCACTGATACTAGTTAGCATTTACTAAGTACCAAGATGAACACAGTAGGAAATGTGGACATAGTTCAGAAAAAAAATGAGCCCATGTTCTTTTCATCCACCTCAAATCTGTGAAACATTCCTAAGATGCAAAATGCAGCAGTCTCTGGGTTCCAAAAGTTTCCCTGTTTCCCGAGGGAAAAATCCTTTCAACCCCCAACTGTCAGGAACCTCACTCCTTGTCTCTATTTTTGGTGGGAAAGCAGGTTAAGGGGAAGCATGGCAGCTGCTGTCTTGGGGTGCCTGGCGGGCAGCAGCTGCGCCTCACAGAAACGACACTGGGAGAAGATTCAGGCAAGCACCCTCCCGCCTCGGCTGCACCAGCGTCCGGCCAGGCAGCTCCCTAACCAAGGCCAGCCTGCGGAGCAGCTGCTGACAAGAGCTCTCACCCCTCCAGGGCTGCCCCTGCAAACTCCACGCTGCTCTTAGGCATGCGGCTCGCAAGTTAATTACCTAACAGGTGCAGGTTCGTCTCCAGGCGAATGGCAGACTGGAAGAGGAGCTCCTCGCTGTTTTCTGGGGAGGACTCTGCTTCTAGGTGGCTTTGCAACCAGCAGGCATACTCTTCTTTACTCAGAACCTGTGGGAGATGCATTGCTGAGTACTGCACCAGGTGCTGCTCACTGCGGGGCGCCCACCGGCACAGGCACCCTCGCGGGGCCGCCCCCACTCACCCTCTTGGCGATGCACAAGGTGCGCAGGCCTTCCGCCGCGTACAGGTTGAGGTAATTCTGAGTTTTGCTCCGGATCTTTTTTTGATGCCTCCCTCTGGCGTCGACTAGGTTGGAGAATAAGCAGAAACATGGGTAAGACCTGGCATCTGCGGAACGATCTTCAGACACTCTGAGATTTACCCCGTGTCTGTTCGTTACTTGCGAATACAGCACAAGTTTTCATATAGAATTCAAAGCAAAAATGAGCTGTTACTTTTAAAAAAGAATCTCATCAATATGCAAATGTTTGGCTGTTTATTTTATTTTTTCATAGAGACAGGGTTTTGCCATGTTGCCCAGACTGGTCACGAACTCCTGGGCTCAAGCCATCCGCACACTTCGGCCTCCCAAAGTGCTGGGATACAGGTGTGAGCCACTGCGTCCGGCTGATGTTTGGCTGTTTCTAACAACCTTTGTTGAAATCAGCTCATGAAAATAAAAACTTCATCAAAAGCAATTTGGCATCCTTTTGCCCAGCCTATTAAATGGAGGCTCACGTTCTTCCTGTTAATGAAAAGTCTTACTTAATGGGAAGTGCACTTTCTATCCTCAGAACAGTAGGATCCTTACAAGTAGCACTGCCAGATATAACAAATGATGTCTAAATATGGCATAAGACATACTTTTACTTAAAAAATGATTTATCTGAAATTCAAGTTTAACTGGACATTCTATATATATATACATTGTTTGTGAAATCTGGCAACACTACTGACCAGTTATGAGGCCCCTGGCCCAGGAAGGCTTATCTACTAATTGAAGTCTACCGCCTGACAAAGCAGACCTGGTAAGAGACGCTTTTACGTGCCTGGCCATGCTGCATTCTCCATGGGGGTGATGGAGCCTTCAAGGGAGTGATCATTGGTTCTTGGAGGTGGAAGAATCTTACTCCTTTCTATATAAAGTCTAAGTACACATATAGAACATAAACAGATACACAGCATATCTATGTTATTAGAAGGCCATGAGGGGACAATTGAAAAAAAAGTCTGAAAAGGCTCTTTATGGAGTTGATAACGGGGAAGAAAAAAAGTTGCCCTGGGATCCTTTGCTTTAGGTATTTACATTTCCTGACAGGATGATGCTCAAACTCATCTTTGTATTCCTGGTATCATGGTAACACTCTTAGAAGACGCAGATAACCTTTTCCCAGAATCAGATTGTTCTTCGAACAAAGCCTGCCTATCTGAGGGGCTTTGGAAATGAAACAGTCATGATAAAGCTGTCCCACTGTTCCGGGCAGAGGCGACATGTGGTGTGTACTGGGACATGTGGTGGTACTGGGTGTGACACTGAGATTAACCACACTTTCCAAAAACGAAACGAACTGAGCCCACAGAGGGGGGACGGGCCACTCGGGACCCTGGGTGCCCCAGACAAGGAGATGGCCCCACAGGCGTCTGCTTCTCAGGTAGACACTGGGGTGTTTCTGTGCAGGGCCATCTGCACAGGGCCTAGTGACAGGGAGCACCTGGCCCTGCCAGGCAGAAGCGGCTGAGCCCGTCGTCCTCTCCTGCAGACACGGACACACACCTGTGCCCCTTCTGGCAAGATCTGCACCTTGTTCTTGGGTGACTTTTCCTTTACACGTCTTGCTGCACCTACCACTGAGCAGTCACTGCAGAAAACCGAGGCTGGACTTTGGAGGGTGGGGCCCTTGTGGAGGCTGGGATCTGTCTACACTCTGATGGAGGGCAGGAGAGGATGGGAAGAACTCAAGCTCCAAGGAGACCATCACTGAGGAGCTGGGGGAACCTCCGAAGGAGAATGTACTGGGGAACGAGAGTGTGGATCCCCAGAGGCATTCAGTCAGACCCGCTCTTCTCCACCTGCTGGAGTGACGCTGGGGGTGGCTGATTTCAGGCTGGAGGCATGGCAATGTTCACACTGCATTTTTGGCGATGGTCATGCAATATTAGCGCCTTCTTTCTGATGTTCCACAGCCAGCCAGGTCCTGTGTGTCTTGTCTCCCTATGGTCACAGGAGGAATTCTGTGCCTGGAACTCAGCTCCTTGGGTAAGGAGTGACACCACCCGCAGGAGCGGGACCAGTGCTGCCCGGCGCCCCCTGCTGGGTGGGGACAGCCGAGAGCTCTGTGCCGCAGCCCCCTGAGGCCGCATCTGGGTGGGGGTGGACGGGGCTAAGCACACAGCTCCAGGCACAGTCTGCAAAGATGACTCCGGTGCCCACCGACCTCAGACACAGCAGGGCCGAGACAGCTGCGCCTGGCAGTGGGCTGCACCTGATATCCCCACCAGGAGACAGCTGGTGAGCAGTGCTTGCAGCCCTGCAGAGGCCCTCAGAGGGATGAGGGTAGCCTCTCTTCGTGATTTTACCATGTGTTTTAACGTTGCTGCAAGTGATATTTCCATTTCTTCTACGCTTTACAAGCGATATTTCCCCAACAAGGAGTTATCTGATTAAAATGGTAAACTAAGGTGCAGTCCCTGCTTGTACATGCATGTACTCATCATAAAAAAATACGTACTGATTACTGCATGGCAGCAACGTGTGAGGCCCACACTAGGCAGTGGGCTAAGGCCAACTCTCTGTCCTGGCTCTGAGAGATGGCAGACTGGCTTGAGGTTTACGCCTTAAAGACCACACAAAGTAGCAATGCCACCAAACCGCAAGTAAGTGAATCTTAACGGGAAGGGGCCAGAGACTTGGGAAGGTACCGAGTGGATGCTGGACATCTACGTGACAGAGGGCACTCAGCTAGGGGCTCGTGTGGGGACTTCCCGTGAGAGGTAGGCACTGTGATTTCCTTTGTAGATGGGAAACGGAGGCACAGAAAGAGTGAGTGACTCGTCCAGGGTCATCCCAGCCAGTAAGTGTAGACCTGGGATTTGAACAGAGATCTGTGAGAATGGGTTGCGGTGGAGTCCCTGCTTGTTGCCTGACACCACACCTGCCAGGGCAGGTAAGCCGTGGCCGCATCCTCCTGATGTAATACAGTCACGCCCACTATCTGCTCAGCCAACTCGGGCTTCTTCTGGTGAAAATGTTTTGAGCCCTCTAAAGAGGGCATCAGATTAAGTCCGGAGTGGGACAGCTCTGTGCCCTCCTCAGTTTGTCACCTACACACAGGTGATAAATTGATCTACGTAGGTGGTAAGTTGATCTGCACAGGCAGAGCGATCGCCAGGCACAGTGAGTCCTCTGTAATGAGTCTGCACTGGTCCACATCCCTCCACCACTCCCCAAGTAAAAGGCAAACGATCTGTGCATAAGGGTGGGTGGTCACAGGTGGGTAACTTCAAGGGGACCCCAGGGCCATGCTGTAGTCATTCTCTTGGGAAACCGCTGGGATCTCTGAACTTCCTGAACCTTAACCTGCCCAGTGTTGACACGTAGATCTTCCTTATCTGAACCTGACTTCGTGCACTGCTTGAAAATTCCCAGAGGAAGGCAGAGATAACGCAAGCCCTTGATTAATTTTCCCCATCAATGTCATGGTTTTGATAAGGAGAGAGCTGTGACAATGTCATTACCTGGCCTTTCCATGATGCCATGGATTTCAGGTCCTTTTTCTTATCTGCGGTTACCTGGTTATGGGAAGCTCCCTTCCTGAGAGCCACAGCAAAGTCACGCTGACGATGCTGGGCCTGAGAGGCTCCCCGGCCTGGGTAGGGGCTCCCCGACCCCGACCGTGAGGTCGATTCTGAGTCAGAGGAGAGCAGCGTGGATGGTCTTGTAACCGGCATCAAGGGCCTTCCCAACTTGCAGACGAACGAGGAAATCCCTGGCTCACTCAGGGCCCGTGGAGGCCAGGCCGCCACTGCTCCTTCTGCCATGGCCTCGGTGCCTGCCAGTGAACAGGGAGGGGAGCCCTGCCTCCTGATAAGCTCTATCCACCCTGGTAAGGTACCAAAAAGCAGGGGTAGAAGAGTGAGCAGGTCATGATGCTAAATTTATTCAATCGAAAGGCATCCAGTTTTCTGGGATATCCTTGGTGATTTTTTGGGAGGGGACAGGGTGGATGTGAAATCTCGTCTTTCTTTTATGAAATGATGGCTGATGGTATTAGCGACACGTAATGACAGCAGTTATTTTTGTCTGTGTTCTGCTTTTGAGGTTTTCTACTCATGTAAAAAAACACGTTGCCAGCAAAGTACAAGCCTGGCAACTGCTGCGGCCTTCCTCGCACAGCTTACAGGCCTCCCTGCTCTACAGGCTGGGACAGGCCTCACCTGCCAGCGCCAGGCAGCCCCCACATGCCAGGGCCACTCCATGCCTTCCCCTTAGACATCACCCGTCATGCTGTGAAGTCTGAAGCCCAGGACCCCTTCAGTTGTCTTGAACCCAAGGTTGTGGAGTAAGACAGAGAGAGTTTTTTGCTGTAGAATGAAATCACTCAGATAACTGCCCTGTTTATGTTTTTCTCTTGTGTGGATGTAAACAGGAATCCATTTTCCGAAGAAGCTTCCTAGAACTCAAAATCTGTCCATGAATTGGATTCTTTGCCGACTCCAGGGCAGAGGCCCTGCAGCAGGAGAAAGGCGAAATCTCGCCCCGCAATGGCTGTCATTGTGGAAGGTCATCAAAACTCCTCTCAGAGACACATCTGCAGATTCAGCTCAGCTGCCTTTTGGAGGTCACAGCTCTGTGATGGGGACATGGATTTCCTGTATGAAGCTCTTCCTCCCATCCAATTCTCCATCATGAACGGTCCTGGGCTTCTGTGCCAGGGGTCCTGTCCTGGGGCACTGAGATGCTGGCAAGAAAGGCCTGTGGGAGGTGAAGTGCTCCCTAGCTCCAACTCGGAGCTCCAGAAGGGAGCATCTGGCTGATAGCGTTTCCCAGCAGCTGCTGCCCAGAGCTGCTTCCAGGGTGCAGAAAACAGGAAGCCTGTGGCAGGCAGTAGAGCCTCAGTGGGGCCCCTAGGCTGCTGCAGCATCCTCACCTCCACCCAGCTCAGTTCCCCGGAGCTGAGGCTGCACTTCTCCATCCTCCGAGCACAGAGGGAGAGGTGGGTGGCCAGGTTCGCTTTATGAGAGGCGCTTGACCCTTCCCCTCCCAAGTGCCAGAACAGAGGGCAGTGGGTGAGGCCGGCATCCCTCACTTCCTGGGCCCCCACCGTGGCTCCAGGCAGCCCACAAACCGTGGCCTGGATCTCTGAGCTGCACTAGAACTTTCCAGAGCTACTATCTAGATTCTCACCCTTCATCGTTCAAATTTAAAACCTGACACTCTCCAAGTATCCTCTGTCCCCCTAGTTCTTGGAGGTGGGGGTGTCCAGGCACGGAAGCCCCCTGAATACTTTCTAGTCCAAACCCTTCAAACAGGCAAACAGTGATCTGAAGAAACCGTGCAATTCTCTGATGGGCACTGCTTTCAGGAAAGGATTAATGAAAATCACTTTACTCAAGAGAAGGAATTGGGTGGGTATATTTATCAGGACTTCCTCCCCGGAGCCGGGGTGCAGCTGGGCAGGGGTGGGGGTACCTGAAGAGCAGGGCTGCAGGAGATCCATGACCACTGAGTCGGCCCCCTTGGTGTAGACGTTGATCTCATTGGTAAGCGGGTGCCGGATCACCACTGACATCCTCTTGCGGATGGAGTCGAAACCCAGTGTGTGCAGGAGGTCGAAGGTGAGCCTGCCCAGGTGGGGCAGCTCCACGGACACTTGGTCGTGCAGCCGCTCCACGAGCACGCAGTTGTAGGCTCTGGCCGCATACACCAGCGCCGCCTCATCCGGGCTCTCGGCCTCGTACCGCAGCTCATGGTCTGGCTCCTGCTCCTGGGCAAGCTCCGAGGCCCAGTCATCCGCCTGGCTGCTGTAGCTGTTGCTGGTGATGGCCGAAGTGGGCTGGCCCAGGCTCTCCAGCCTGAGAAGCATGCCGTCGCTGGACGGGGTGGACAGGAAGCTGGAGCCCGACTTGTGGTTGGACTTGTTGGCGGCCAGGCTCCCGATGCTGCTGCAGCCAGAGGTCAGGCAGCTGGGTGTGAACCTCCGCAGGAAGTCCTCTATCGTCTTCACGGGGGACTTCAGCTCAAACCTCACCCTCACCTGCAAGAGAAATGGTCAGAAGGCAGGTGAAGGAACTGCTATGTCCCCCAGAGGCCCCACCCTGATTCCCACAGGATGCTCCAGGCACTTGGAGGAACAATGGTGTTGACTTCCCCACGGGGTCTCAGAACACACATTTCCTATTTCCCAGATTTCAGGCATGCATTGAAATTGCAGGCAGAGACAGTATTCCTGCCTTGAGATCCTCCGTTGGCCTCTTCCACTTCTCTTAAGCAAAGGTTATGCAACGTTCTTTCAGAACGTGATTGCTGAGGGCCCATCAGTGAGGCCCTGATGTATGCAGGGGAGTTGCAGCTGGTGGCATTTGCTGGCTTCATTTGGGGCTGTCCCTGTACTACGGTGTCCCCTTGCTTTGCAAAAAACAGCTCAGAGGAGCAGGCTCACCATTGCCTGGCACAAAACTGGGCATTTTTTTCCAATTAAAAAGCCATTTAACAAACCATCAGCTTATACTTCCTTTGAATTATGTCTATAAGAATTTAATATACAAATCACATTTCCAGTCCCCAAATAATCTTTCTAAGCACATTAAATACACTGACAAATTGAGGATCCCAAACATGGAAACAATATTTTAACCACCACAGTAAGAAACAAAATGAGTTACACACACACACACACACACACACAGAGTTAAAGTTTCAAAAAGCTCAATGATAGAGCAACAGAGCCATGTTTTTTTCTTGCTCTTTATTGAAAGAGCAAATGTCAAAACAACCGAAATATTGAATTAGCAATTCTTAAAACCGCCATTTTACCATTGCATCCTAAGTTCTGAATTACAGTAACAGCCTCCAGAAAAGTCAGGTGTTTGGTAAAGCAAGGCGCACAGAGCCAGATTTTGATACAGGTGCTTTTCCTTTGGTCTTGCCATGACTGTAAATACGCTACATAGCCAGCTGGGAGACACAGGCACCCACATGGCAATCCCTGCTAGCTCCAAATGTCCTCGAAGGTGGCGCTCACCAACCAATACGTGGGAACAGAAATGCACCCAGAGACATGTTCGCCTGCAGCCTGAGTGTGGGTGATTGATAGGCTGTTCCCTAGGTGGAACTCATGTCGTGTAACCTTCAGCATAAGCCTCCATGACGCTGTGGTCTCTCACCCTTCATTTAACATCTGTCAGGCAGGGTCTAACCCGAAAAGGGGCACTTTTGCAGGGATACACACCAGAAGGGTTTTTAATGCTGAGGGCAGAGCCCAGAGGCCAGATGGGAGATGCTGAGGCAGCCAGGAGATGAACTGTGGCTTCGGGAAGGAGCTCCAGCCCAGGGCTGCCGGCATAAGCCTCAAGCCTGCTGGTCTCTGAGTGGCAGGCCTGTCCATTGGAGTCACTGGGTCCAGGTACTGCCAGACACGCTGCCACAGCAGAGAAAATACAGGCCACCTTGTTCACCCCACATCACCTGCTGAGGAACCTGCTGGAGGGGCTGACCCAGGAGGCTGGGAAGGGATCCTGGGAGAGTCGGCAGCTGGGAGGTCTATGACACACATGCACCCCATTCAAACATTCAAAGCTGTCTGGTTCCATATGCATATCGCTTCCGCGCCCCGCACACTGCCTAGCCCATCGCAGGGCTTTCTGGGCTGCACTGGGTGATAGAGGAGCCTTCATACATACAACCTTTCCTCTCTCGGGAGAAAACCTTAATGTCAGACTGAACCAAAACCAATTTGAGCATTGCTATATTTCTAGTATCCTAAGTAGCCTCTCATCAATTCTCGACTGCTTCTCGTTGAAGAACAATCTTCGATGCCCCCATAAATCCTCCCCATGGCCCCACGGCCCAGGCAGGCACCCCGGGCACAGGGAGGAGGCCGATGCGTCTCCGCCTGCAGCCCAGGCAGGCACCCCGGGCACAGGGAGGAGGCCGATGCGTCTCCGCCTGCAGCCCAGGCAGGCACCCCGGGCACAGGGAAGAGGCCGATGCGTCTCCGCCTGCATGGCTGGTAGGGTCAGGGTCCACGTGCAAGTTCCTCATCCCAGAAGCTGGGCCCCGGCCTGTCTTGTCCTCTCTCCTGTGTGGATCTGGGACCCTGAGGCTCAGAGAGGTTGTCCTGGGCAGCCTCCCTCCGGCCCTGCCCCAGGCCAGGCAGCGAAGGAAGGACCCAGGCAGGCAGGGCCTCCACATACCCACCTGCCTACCTGAGGCTGGCCTAGCTGGCTGCCCTGTGTCCCTCCCCTCCCAGGCTCAGAAGGCATCTCAGGTGGGCTGCCCCCTCCCACTTGGCCCCAACCAGCCCCTGCCCACCACAGCCCGGGACCGACGCTGCAGAACCACAGCGCTGTTTTTCTCAGTATGAAGTGTCTGCTGCATCCGCCCTAGGTCAGGATGTGCTAAGAGCACTTGCTGCAGGAAAGGGCCGGGCGCTTGCCCTCAGGAGGACTGACAACCATGGCCCGCAGTGCAGAAGGTCAAGGTCAAGGTGAAGCTCAGGGACCCTCCAGAACTTGCCTTTGTTCGTGGCTGATCCGGGCACGTGACGACGACTGTGTTGCAGATGGTGAGTGCGATGAAGAAATCAAAGACGTCAGACAGCTCAGGCGAGAGGTGGGCCAGCGGATGCTCCTGGTGCCTCGCCACGGCTAGGCTCTTGTCACACTCGCTCACCTTCTCCAGCAGCTTCGGGTCAGGCGTGATGTCCTTCTCCTGGGGAGAAAGGGAGGCTGGCAGTGAGTCCCACCCAGTAGTCTGCCGAGGGTCTTGGGGCGTGACTATTTAAGGTGCTTTGATTTTATCATAAGCTGTAAACAGAACTTCATCTCTAATATACATATATGTCGTTTTATAATTGTAAATTACTTATGATTTTAATTGCACAAAATATACATAACTTCTATCTACTTTGTGAAAAACATGCTTCAGCATTGCCCTCTAGTCTTTTCACTCTACATTTAAATTTTTCGTAATCAAAATATTTTATGTACATATTGGTGGTTTCCATTTTCTCCAAAACATTATTAATTGTCTGAAGTTTTCCAGGCTTTTAAAAATCATTTAAAAACACATTTAAATGGACATGTCATCATTTATTTGACCGTCTCTTTATCACTGGATACTTAAATTTCTTTCAGTTTTGCTGATGTAAATTACACATTGATAAACTTCCACATGTAGCAATCCTTGGCTGAATCGCGAAATTGCTAGACGAGAAAGTTTGAATACTTTAAATACTCTTGACTCATATTGAAAAATGCCGTCAGGAAACCTCATTCCAATGCAGCCTCCCTCCTGCCAAGCGTGAGAGCCCCCATCCGAGGGGACAGCGTCCAAAACTCCAGATCATCCCTATTTAGATGGCAGCTTCTCCGTGGGTTTAGGAGCACATGAGAGAATGAGGCCACCACAGAGCGAGCAAGGGGGATTCTGCCCCTCCGCTGTGCTGGTGAAACGTGTCGGAAGTGAACGTCTCTTTCAGAGGTCATTGCTCACTTCTGCGCCCCTCCCTGCTGGATGAGGGTGGTCCATTCATGTCTGGGCGGCTGACAAGGCCAGGCAGAAAGTATTTTATGGATTTGGGCTCGTCTAATTAAAACTCCCTCGGGAGGGGTTGGCTTTGCTTTTTAGCAGTTGTCATCTTGTCCTGAGGTTTTTATTTGCTTCATTTGGCAGCACCGGCTTCCTCTTTGTCACCCTTTCTGGGTGAGTCGCCAGCAATCAACCAGCCTTAGAAGCCATGGCAAAGGGGCCCTGTCAGTGTCTTGGAAAAGACAACGGTGGAGAGAAAGTGTTGGCCAGAAAAGCTTCTGCTGAGTACAGCCAAGCCGCCCAGCGACAGTGTATTTGTAGGATTAAATACAGACACCTTCCACCAGCGGGGGGGATGGTGACAATGGGGAAGGGACGTGGCAGCGCCCTAGCAGGAGGCCCCGTACACTCACCATGGGGCTGCTGAAGGCTGTGTGCTTGGACAGCATGCTGGCCCTCTTGGCCTCAGCCCGGCTGCCCGTACGCCGGTGGGACTTGGTACTCTGGGTTCGGTGCACCACCCGGACACTCTGGTGGCTCCCGATGCTGCCGCGCTGGGACACCGAGCCCCCTCTGGGCACCACCTCTTCCTCCTCCGAGTCAGCCTCCTGGTACCTGGCCAGACGCTGCGCTGTGGGGAGAGGGCGCAGGGTGAGGCATCGTGGGGGAAGGCTGGGAGGACAGAACCCATTCAGGGTGTTTTAGGTTCCACGAGGCTTCCGGCAGGGCAGCCCCAGAGGATTCACCACCCTTGATCTCTAATAGCAAGGGACAGAGAACATCTTCAGTTAGCTGCAACCTGGGGAGGTTGATCTTCTCAACTGTTTCACAAATGAGAAGACTGACTTTCATCTCAGAGAACGTAAGGAGCTTTCTAAGGTCGCATGACTTAGGGGAAGGGGAACGGGTGACGTCCAGCTGGTTTGTTCAGGTAGAGCCCAGGTGTACATGGGGTAGGGTGGCAGGTGGCTGGAGGAGGGAGGCAAGACAGAGGGTGGCAAGCCTTCCAGTCATGCTGGAATGACCGTGCTCGCTTGGTGCTGAGCTCCTTGCCCATAGGGACGGTGGGCACCATCTGCCCCTGTCTGGATGAAATGCTGTGGCACGGGGGGCTCACTCTCCTAGACTGCACAGCTTGGACCCCTACAGCCAGCCAGCGTTTGGACTCAGCTTTGAAATTCCATCCAAGGGGATCTTGACTGTGATGTCGCTCCAAAGCCTGTAGAGGCCCCTGCTGAGCAAATTCCCCATGACCCCGTGAACGCAGGGCGAATCCCCTGCAGCGGTGGCTGCACCGCGGCTTCTTGCTAACCCATGGCTCTGAACCAGGCTTCTGCGTTTTGCCCAGTGAGGACAGCTTGTTTCACCGTGGATAAGCAAAAAGAGGACCATTCATGAGCTTTACTCATCAGAACAAGCGTTTCATCAGAACGTCAAGCACAGGCACGGTGCTGAGTTAAAGCTGCAGGGGCCTGTCAAGAGGCCGGAGAAGGAGATGCCTGTGGAGTTGGCCAGCCGCGTGGACCAGGCCCTGTATCGCACATCTCTTAACAGGCCCTCTGTGAGAGCTGAGGAAAACGGGGGATAAAAAAGGGGAAGTCACCTGCCCACCGTCACGAGGCCGAGTACTTGCCAATACCAGGATTCCAACTCAGGGAGATCCTCATTCCAGGAGCAGACGTCCTGCAGACGCCTCACCAGCTCTTGGGTGATACCAGCCCAGTGCACCGTAAGCAAGGACACACAAAACCTGGACACATGACTCTGTCCAGCATGAAGTGAGGGGCTGGGCTTCAGCCTCCGGGAAAACGGACCGGCCCGTCCCACCCTCCCCCAGCAGCGGTCCCGCACATCCGGAGCTCCATGGCGCCATCCTTCAGGGCCCCCTCCTTCCCTCGGAGGCTGTGGGGGCCATGGCTGGTGTGTTGGTGTTCTGATTGGAAGTGGCCCCAGGGATGCCTTCCATCCCCTCAGGGAATATGAGGCCCAGGAGCAGGTAATGTTCCCTCCTAGGCATGCACAGCCGGTCAGCTCCAGGTCATCAGGCCAAGCCGTCAGAGGGGGTACACCCAGGACTTCCACATCCGGTTCCGGTCCGTGAGCAGAGCTTGGGGTTCAGAGTCCATCTGAACTCCTTTATGAGGAAGATGCGGAGAGGTCAGATCGTAAGATAACTGGCTGATGACGCTCCTTGCCTGGGTGCCTGTCAGCAGCTGATCCAGGCACTTCTCTAAAACACGCTGCTGAGGCCCACGTGGTTTCATTTATCACCAGGAAGCCCCCTGTGTCTTGAGGCAAGGAAACCCTCTGGTTTTACGGTAGCATTTGGCAACTGTCAGAATCTTTCTGTAATCTTAGTTGGGATCCTACCCCTGGGAGCCTGAGCTTCCAACTTTATTATTATCTTTTAAATTTATTATTATAATTACTAACGGATAAATCAGCATTGTATACATTTACGGGCTGCAATGTGACGTTCTGATATATGCGTACAATGCGGCATGATTAAATCATGCGAATTAACAAATCTATCACTTTACTCACCTATCATGTTTTTATGGTGAGACAGTTAAAATTTACCCTCTCAGTCATTTAGAAATGTGTAATACATTCTTATTGCCTCGGGTCACCCGGCTGTGCAACAGATCTCAAAACCTATTCCTCGTGTCTGTCTGAAACTGGGTTTCGGCTTTAAGGGCTGCTGCAGAACCCACTGCCCGGATCTCTGATCCCCTCAGGACCCTGCTGAGTTCTGTTTTTGAGAAGAGCACACAATGCACTGTGCTGCACCAGGTTTAGCAACTACGGGAGGGAAAGGGGAGGAAGGAGGGAGAGGAGAGGAGGGTAGCAGAAGGGTAAAAAGGAGCGGGAGGCCGAAGGAGGCTGGTGGGAGGGAGGATGGGCGAGTGGATGGAGTACTGTCACCGATCATCTATTTTGGGTGGCAAATAAAACTTTAAACAAAGTGGGTAATTTCCTCTGCCTTCTGTTTACTACGACTGCTTCACTTCATGTTGAGGAAGACGGTGGCTATCATGATAATCCTTGGTTTTATAAAACTCACAAAAGTGTCAAGTATTCGACAGAGGCCTCCCTCTAAATCCTTCTAAAGAGCAGCTGCCTAGTCACGCCCGCTTGCATTCCCTCTGCCGGGTTTTAATTTGCTGTTTCCATAGCATGCACTCGGCTTCTGTCACAGGCAGGAAATGGACCCCAGGCTGCAGTGCAGCGTGCGCACTCCCAAGGCGCTGCAGCCCCAGGCATAGCCGTGGCGGGGACCCTGGTCTGCACCCTCTCCTGGCTGGGGCGGGGTGCTGGCTGCAGTCACACCCTGGGTTTCGGAAGCTGGTGTCTCCCCAGAGGCACCAGGTTGGAAGGAGGCAGCCACAGATACGGAAGGGAGAGGTGGGAGTGGGGACCGCTTCAATAATTGGGAGTGAGGCGATTCATCTTTCCAGTTCCCAGGAACACTGTTCCAGGGGAGAGAATGAAGCATGAATTAGCCGGTGCCCTTCTGAGGATTTTATGACTAGAAAATGGATGGGTGACAACAGAGACATCTCTTTGTCCCTTGGTGTGGCAGAGCAAGGGGACCGGATGCCTTGGAAGGTGGCAGAGCAAGGGGACCAGATGCCCTGGAAGGTGGCAGAGCAAGGGGACCAGATGCCCTGGAAGGTGGCAGAGCAAGAGGGCCGGATGCCCTGGAAGGTGGCAGAGCAAGAGGGCCGGATGCCCTGGAAGGTGGCAGAGCAAGGGGGCCGGATGCCCTGGAAGGTGGCAGAGCAAGGGGGCCGGATGCCCTGAAAGGTGGCAGAGCAAGGGGGCCGGATGCCTTGGAAGTGAGCTCCTCGCAGGTGGTTTGCCTGGTTGCTTGGCGGATGCCTGGCACCCCAGACACTGCAGGAACAGGGCGGGCGGCCGTGCCAGTGCCTGCTCTATAAATAGCACCGGGCTTCAGGCACCTGAGCTGCTCTGACAGCCACATCTTTATACTCCCTTGAAAATCAGTAATCCCTGAAGCCTGTGGGGTGTGTGTGAGAGTGTGTGTGTATGTGTGTGTCTCCAAGCAGCTCTGGATAGAGCAGCTTTCTGGTTCAGCCCGGGTTGAGAGCCCCACACCTCCAGACTCACCATTTGCATCATGAGAATATTCTACACCAGACACGGTGCATCTTCGGAAAACCATCTTATTCTCTGTCAGAGTGCCAGTTTTATCTGAGAAAATGTACTGTATCTGCCCTAAGTCTTCCGTGATGTTCAAAGCTCGGCACTGCAGCTGCGAGTCTGTTTCTTCGTCATACAACTGTACGTCCTGGTTAATGAAGTACACTTGGCATGCTTTAACAATTTCAATGGAAACGTATAAGGAAATTGGAATCAAAACCTGGAAGAGACAAGGCACACAGGACGAATGACCGTGAGGACCGGGGAGCCGGGAAATTAATCTATTTAAATAACAAATGACTACAACTGCAAGGAAGTAGGGACTATACTGTACCTTGAAGAGCTTAAATAGCCTGGTTTAGAGTCAGTATTGGAAAAGCATTAGAGTATTGGCAAAGGGAATAAACTAGGACAGCTTATGGAGCAGCTGCAGAGCAGGGATCCACTATCGTGTCTGGAAGTATGGTACCCATGGCTTGGATAGAAGCAAGCAAGTTGTGCTTGAGAGAGGCTAGGACAGGAAAGAGAGAAAAGAGAAAAAAAGTCATGGCACAGTCAGTCCTCATAAGCAAGGTCACCTCACACCACACTCCACGGCGGCATTCGACCCCCAGGCTTTCCCTGGGCCCCCTCTCCCAGGACTACAACCCCAAGTTCCGGGGACAGTGTGAAACAGCACAGTCGTCCTTCAGATGCCGGTTCTGTGCTCTTCTTGTACAATGCAGAGGGAAGGGAACGAGGCTTTGAGAAAAATATTCAGTGATGCCTTCATAATTTAAGAACAATTCTCCTCGAAAATAATGTTTACTTACTCATTTATTTTGGCAGAGTAACAGTATTGAACTAATGTTTACACACTCAGAATATCATCCACAGACTAACTGGGTTCTCCTGGGAACTGAAGTACGTTAATGAAACACCAACTGCAGTCCTAACTCAAGGCTAGAACAAAATTTGCATTTTTTAAAAAACTAATTTAGACAGTTAAATAAGACTGTTTCCTGTTGTATGAAGCACATATAAGCGACAGCGCAGGTTCCCTCCTAGGCAAAGCCTGAGCCAATGTCCTCTGGTCACTCAGTTCCCAGGAAGGTTGGTGGTGAACTCACTGCCCCCTCGTCCTCTGGACTCTGGGACCCTCCCCACTCTTTCACAGACCTTTCTGGGCATAGATAGCCAGTCATTGACTGGGAGGCGTCAGGGAGGCGTGCAAATTAATAATAATAGTAAGAATAACAAGTGCAGACAAATGCAGTGTGGATAACCTCAACTAAATCCCGGAGCAGAAAAAGCACATTTATGGAAGGACTAGTGGGATCTGAAAGAAGTCTGGAGTTTTGTTCAAAGCAAAGGACTAGGCCAGGTGCAGTGGCTCACGCCTGTCATCCCAGCACTTTGGGAGACCGAGGTGGGTGGATCACTTGAGGTCAGGAGTTTGAGACCAGCATGGCCAACATGGTGAAACACCATCTCTACTAAAAATACGAAAATTAGTCAGGTGTGTGGCATGCCCCTGTAATCCCAGCTACTCTGGAGGCTGAAGCAAGAAAATTGCTTGAACCCAGGAGGCAGATGCTGCAGTGAGCCAAGATCGCACCACTGCACTCCAGCCTGGCAACAAAGCGAGACTCTGTCTAAAAAAAAAAAAAAAAAGAAAAAGAAACAAGAAAAAAACGAAGCAAAGGACTAAAGTTGGCTTCTTAGTTTTCACAACGTACCATGACAATGTAATATGTTCACATTAGGGAAAACTGGGTGAGGGATGTATGGAAACTCTCTGTAAAATTTATTTAGAAAATTAGATTTTATTTTGGAATAAGACTTTGCAGCTTTTCTGTAAATCTTCAAATTATTCCAAAATAAAATCTACTTTTTAAAAAAAAGTAACCGAAAGGAAAAACAACAAAACGAAAACAATGACCCAAACCAAACCCTCAAAGTACAAGAATCTTAAGAACAGAAAAGGAAAATTTTGACTTAAAAATCCCCCAAGGAAAGATCCCATAGACGATTTAGGCTGAAAAATAAAAGGCAGAATCCAGGCGGATATATTTGCTGTCCTCCCAGATGCAGAATTTATAGGAAATTCTGAACAGAGTATGATGATTTTAAGTTCTCTTCATAAAAGTAAAGCAATTATTGTACAACACTGAGTATTGTTACCTGCAGGACTATTATCATTGTTAAAAATGAGTAAACTGCAGCTGTGACTGGGGATAAGGAGCTTCCATCAGATGTGGGGACATAAAATAATGACTTCTTCTCTTGATACCGCCATATCCACAGTCCATGTCCTGTAGTAAAGTTCAAAGAGAAATGTCATTCATCCAATGGAAAAATAAGAACATTGCTAGCGTATATTAAAGCAAAACTTGAATATTTGTTACCTGACGCAAGCACATTTGGTTTTCTTAGTCAGCTTTGCCATGTCAGAAAGCGAAAACACACAATGTTCTTGGCACCTTCGATCCAACTTCAGGAAGGAGGTGGGACTTGGTCTCTTCCTCACACTGAGAGTTTCCCATTGTTGGTGCTAAGTGGCACCACTTGTCCCAACACAAGCTACCCGTGTGTTGGCAGCTGACAGTGTGAGGCACCAAGACGGAATTTCTTAACACACATCTCACGAAACACCAGTCTCATGAAATGCGCAGCAAAAACAGTCAGTAGGCTCGGACACTGCCATTATTGCCCTTTCCTGAGATTCACAATACACATATGGGAGGCTCTGGGAAGCCAACAGTAGTGCACATTGCCTAATCCACTGGACCCGCACCTGTCTGGTCACGGAACCTTTTTCAGGTCCCGTACATCTGTATCTCATGCCACTGGGCTAAGACCACCTCACACCCACCTGGTGTGGCCCCACATGGAACCTAACTGCTAGCCCCTTCTTACGATTCAAAGCCATTTTTTTGTCTCTCTTTTCATGAAGTTCCCATTAGTAACATTTGTGCTTCTCCAGCTATTAGCCTTAGTTCAGCACCAGCTTACTGATACTTCTTGCCCTGGAATTACCACCACTGCTGTGATGAAAGCATTCTTCCACTAAGAAATCATCAATTCTGAAAATAACGTTACAGTCAGCCCTCAGTATCTGTGCGTTCCATATTCATGGATTCAACCAACCGTGGACCAAAAATATTAGGAGAAAAAAATTCTATCTGTGTGATTCCCTAAACAACACAGTATAACTATTATTTACATGACATTGACATTGTGTTAGGCATTGTAAGTAACCTAGAGGTGACTGAAAGCAGGGGTCCCTAACCCCAGGCTACGGACTGGTACTGGTCCACGGCCTGTTAGGAACTGGGCAGCACAGCTGGAGGTGAGTGGCAGGCGAGTTGCATTCCCACCTGAGCTCCGCCTCCTGTCAGATCAGCGGCAGTATTCGATTCTCACAGGAGCACCAATCCTGTTGTGAATTGTGCATGGGAGGGATCCAGGCTGCACGCTCCTGATGAGAAGCTAACTGGTGCCTGATGATCTGCGGTGGAACAGTTTCATCCCTAAACCACATCCCCTGCTACCCCCACATCCGTGGAAAAATTATCTTAGAAAAAAACCAGTCCCTGGTGCCAAAAAGGTCGGGGACTGCTGATTGAAAGTCCAGAGGAGGGTATAGGTAGATTATATGCAAATACTCTTCCACTTCTTATCAACGACTTGGGCATCTGAAGATTTTGGTATGGTGGGGGAGTCCTGGAACCAACCCGCCATGGATGCCGAGGGACAGCTATCCTCTGCCATGCCCATTCACCCCGGCGTTTCCATGTGGCCTGTGCTGATGCAGGCTGCCCTTGAGTTCAAATCGGTGAAAACCGGGGTTTTAACTTTAGAGTGCTAGGCTTGCATGTCTGGGGGCGGCCCACCCAGCTCACCTGGAGCCCACTCATTTCCTTCTTTTTGTTTTTTGTTTTTTGAAACAGAGTCTCGCTCTGTCGCCCAGGCTGGAGTGCAGTGGTGCGCTCTCGGCTCACTGCAAGCTCCGCCTCCCGGGTTCAGGCCATTCTCCTGCCTCAGCCTCCCGAGTAGCTGGGACGACAGGCACCTGCCACCTCGCCCGGCTTTTTTTTTTTTTTTTGTATTTTTAGTAGAGATGGGGTTTCACCACGTTGGCCAGCTGGTCACCAACTCCTGACCTCCAGTGATCCTCCCACCTCGGCCTCCCAAAGTGCTAGGATTACAGGCGTGAGCCACTGCGCCCAGCCCCCACTTATTTCCGATCTGTCTAGGAGACTTACCGACTGCTGAAAACAGAGACATGCAAACAAGGAGGAGGACACACCACAGCACGTCGCAGTTCATCTGCCTCTCCAGCTTGCTGCGCTTGTAGCGGGGCCCGCTGTTGTTCAGCAGAGCCTTGGTTTCATGTCCTGTTAGGGAGGACAAAGGACACGGCAAGTCAGAGCCCAGAGGTAAGGGACCAGCTGCACGGACGGCGTGGAGGGAATTCCACGCTGCCATTCACTGGTGCTTAGGTGAGAAGCTCGGTCAAAAAAGCAGGGTTTAAAATTAATCTTCCTTCCTGTTGAACAGGTCGGAAAATAAATAAAATAAAATGAAATTAATCTCATATGCATAATGACTGTGGAGAAAGAAATGGAAAGAAATACACCACCGTGCCAAGAAAGAAGGCTTTGGGTTGAGGTACTATTCAAAGAATTTTTGCTTTTGCTCCTTTCCGTTTTCTTAGTTTTCCAAATTTTCTACAATGGGGATATGTTACACTTTTTTTTCTTCTTTTTTTGAGATGGAGTCTTGCTCTGTTGCCCAGGCTGGAGTGCAGTGGTGCAAACTCGGCTCACTGCAACCTCCCTCTCCCAGGTTCAAGAGACTCTCCTGCCTCAGCCTTCCTAGTAGCTGGGACCACAGGCGCAGGCCACCACACCCCGCTAATTTTTTATGTGATTTTAGTAGAGACGGGGTTTCACTCTATTGGCCAAGCTGGTCTCCAACTCCTGACCTCATGATCTGCCCGCCCGTCTCAGCCTCCCAACGTGCTGGGATTACAGACATGAGCCACCGCGCCCGGCCACGTGATGCTTAGGAAGCAGTGAGGGAGAAGGGCTGGAGAACACAGTGCTGCCTGGCGGCAGGTGGTGCCAGGTGCCCGAGCCTACCTGCGTAGATGACGATGCCGACGACGGCGTCCGTGTTCCTGAGGGTGCAGCCCCGCAGCAGCAGGTTTTCTTTATATAGCCCGGCTTTTTTCCCGTTGTCATGTATGCTGTGGAGGGGCGGTTGGCACGTGTCACGTGGTTGCAGGCATGTACCTCGTGTCTTGGGCGGCACTGCCTTGAGGAAGGAAGGCCCTGACACGATGAAAGCTTGGGGATGCCGGATCTGGACTGGGAAGGGGACGGGGGCCCCGAGGGTGGGTGACTCGCCCTGTGGGTCTCTGCAAGAGCTGAGACAGGACTGCTGCTCACTAGTCACTGGGCATCCAGAAGCAGCCCCAGGGCCTGGTGTTTGTTTGTTTTGCAGATGCAATTGTTTTCACTCCAGGACTGACCACCGCTAGGAGGGGCAAACCCCTAACCGGCCAAGGAAGGCCTTGCTACGTGGTCTCTGCACATCTCCTGCTCAACACAGGAAATGTTACTCCTAATCCATTCAGTTGTCATAAAAACAAAACACTAGCATAGCAGCATAATTTATAATCCTTTGATTTTACCTTACCCAGTAATGGGATGGCTGGATCATATGGTATCTAGTTCGTCAGCAGGAATCATACATGCACTGTTTTTCCATAATGGTTGAACTGGTTTACCTCCCACCAGTGTAAAAGTGTTCCTATTTCTCCACATCCTCTCCAGCACCTGTTGTTTTCCTGACTTTTTTATTTTTTTTTTTTTTTATTTTTTTATTTTTTTTTTGAGGCGGGTCTAAATCCTCACCAGGCTGGAGATTAGAGTGGCGGGATCTCAGCCACTGCAAGCTCGCCTCCCGGGTTTCACATACATTCTCTGCCTCAGCCTCCCGGTAGCTGGGACTACAGGCGCCCGCCACCTGCAGCCGACTAAGTTTTTGTGTATTTTTAGTAGAGGCGGGGTTTCACTGTGTTAGCCAGGATGGTCTCGATCTCCTGATGACCTCATTGATCCATGGTCTTTCGGCCTCTCTAAAAGATGCTGGGATTACAGGCAGGCCACGGCATGACCCCTGACTTTTAATGATAAGCAAAACAGCTGGTGTAGGGTGGTACTCATTGTGGTTTTGATTTGCATTTCTCTGATGGCCAGTGATGATGAGCATTTTTTCATATGTCTGTTGGCTGTATGCCATCATTCTTAGCAAACTATCACAAGAACAGAGCAACACCGCATGTTCTCCTCATAGGTGGGAACTGAACAAATGAGATCCTTTGGGCTCAGGAAGGGGAACATCACACACAGGCCTATCATGGGGAGGGGGAGGAGGGAGGGAGAGGTTACATTGGGGTATACCTGATGAAATGACGTGTTGATGGGTGCAGCAGACCAACAGCACAAGTATACATACATTAACAAACCTGCACGTTATGCATGCCCTACAACTTAAAGTATAAAAAAAAAAAAATAAAAAAATAAAAATAAAACCAAAAACAACAAAAAAAGTAAACACCTTTCTACAAAAGGGGATGATACTGGTTTCATTTTTAACATCCTTTTCTCTTACAAGAAGTTATAAAATTATTAGCAATATTAATATATGTGGTCTGAAATGTGGTAAATTCCATGAGACAATTCTATAAATTCTGTTTTACTGCTATTTAGATTCGGAGGGACAGTCCAAGCTTAAGCTACTGGTTTTCAGATTTGTCCTCCTGGCCCACTCATGACCCAGGCTGGCTGGGCAGCCTTGGGCTAGGATCGCACTGGGACAGATGTGGCCCCAGGAGCCAGATGCTTGTGCATCTGGCTGTCACAGGGGGAGGCCTCATAACCGGAACTGTAGCCCAGGCCTGCTATAGTTTCAGGTTTCCAGAACAACAGCAGGGGCCCAGCCTAACCCACCCCAGGCAGGGCCACCAAGGGAGTGCCTTCCAAGAGGCCACCTTTTCACACCCACACCTGCTCCACACATCTTCTCCACACTCTCACAGCCCAAATGCTTCCTGTGTGGCTCTCAGCGGCTCACCAGGGACCCCTGCAGGGGTTTCCCTCCTGCCAACTCTTAGCCTCCTGACCAGGGAAATAAACCTATGTCCTAGTGGAGAAGAGAAGCTAAACAGTAAAGGCAAGGCTGAAATGCAAGCTGGGAGGATACATTTTCTACAAGTCAGTTATTTACCCACAGCAAGGGTTCTTCGCCAGAGCAGACACAGGGGGCCGCACAAGGGCTATTCAGCCACCGCTGTGTCTACTGCTCCCTTGGCAATTCCAAGACAGAGTAAGGTCTTCCTTTAAAGAGAGATTCGAGACGGCAAACCACTTTGGCAGCCACAGCACTGACAGCCCGACAGGTACGAGACATCCTTAGGTTCAAAACCCGGCTCCACACTTCTGGAGTGAGGTCCCCACCCACCACGTGTCTCCCATGGACTTCTCCAGCGACAGCCAGACAAAGACACCATTGCACTGGGACAGCAGAAAATAACAAATCGTCTCCAAGTTCAGGTTATGCTTATTAAGGACGAACAATAAACTTAATAGGAACAAGAAAAATGTTCTACGTTAAATGTTCTTAATTGTGACACTGACTTTTGAGCAACTACTGTGATTTCTGATGAGTCCAAGCCAGACGGAAACTCGGCACTTTATACAGGTGCACTGACCTACACAGGTCCATGCCAGAAGGACGAGGGAATGTGGGGGGCGGGAGCGCACTCCTGCGTGAACAGCCCCACATCAGAAAGGGGAGGCTGGAGAACAACATCACCATCAGGTGCCTGGTGCCTGGGCTGGAAGCTGCCTTGGGCTTGTGAGAGAGAGGGCGCCCGGCCGAGGGCAACACAGGCCCAGGACCACACAGGCACGAGGCTCAACTCCACAAAGATGCACACAGGAACGTCATCCGTCAGCTCCTTTGTCATGGGCTGACCTGTGTCCCCTCAGAATTCAGCTGGTGAAACCCTAACGCCCAGGACTACAGAATATGGCTGTACTTGGAGACAGCGTCTTTAAAGAGATCATTAAGTTAAAATGAGGTCCTTTGGACAGGCATGGTGGCTCACGCCTGTAATCCCAGTACTTTGGGAGGTTGAGGCAGGCGGATCACTTGAGGTCAGGAGTTTGAGACCAGCCTGGTCAACGTGGTGAAACCCCATTTCTACTGAAAATACAAAAATGAGCCAGACATGGTGGTGGGTACCTGTAACCCTAGCTACTCGGGAGGTCAAGGCAGGAGAATTGCTTGAACATAGGAGGCAGAGGTTGCAGTGAGCCGGGGTCATGCCACTGCACTCCAGCCTGGGTGATAGAGCAAGACTCCGTCTCAAAAAGAAAAAAAAAAATGAGGTCCTTAGTGTGGGCCCTACTCCATAGCACTAGGTCCTTCTAAGAAGAGAAGATCAGGCCACAGAGACACACAGAGGGAAGACCATGTGAAAACACAAGAAGACATCTTGCCATTCATAAGCTAATGAGAAAGAGACTCAGAAAGCACCAGTCCTGCAGACACGTTGATCTCAGATTTCCCAGCCTCCAGAACCAGGAGACAACAAAAGTCTGTTGGTAAAGCCACCCAGTCTGTGGCACTGTTTCTGTGGCCCAAGCACTCACACACATCCTTTAACATTTAATTAAGCCACTTAGAAGGCCTCATGCGGTCCAAGTCCCCAGGTCTGCTGACTCATCAGACCCATGTCTTCCAAATCAAAACTGGATGGGAGAACTGTCTGGTGAGAACACCAGCCATCCACTGAACAGTGCCCCGTGCAGGCTCCATGGGAAGTGGCCGTGTTCGCCTGGTACCTCCTGCCCCGTGTTTCTTCTCAGAAGATATTACGTTTTCCTGACTACACCTGCTGTTGGTAATGGGTCTCGTTCATCTGAGTTCCAGCACATTAAGAAAGGTGAGGGTCCGCAACCAGGGTGGGAATCTTCCCCTTCCAACACAGTGGTGCAGGGCAACAGTGCTCGGTGTCTCCTCCACGGCCACAGGCAGCAGCATGCAAGCCCGGCACCAGGGACAGCAGTTTCCAAGCCAGTTCCTCCCCAGGTCACATCGCCTCCAGCAACCAGAGCCCCAGACCCTCCTCTCCGCGGTACCCAGGTGATGGCTCCACGTTGGCATGGTCACTGGCCGTCCGTGACGCCTCCCTCATTTTTTACATCCATTCAACCTCATCTCCACATTAACCTTACTCTGGCTGTGTCTTTAACCCATGTCCCCTTCTCTCTATCTCCATGCAGCACTGCTGATTTAGGCGTCTGCATTTCTCTTGCTGGAGCCTGCAACACATGCTTGCTGGCCTCAGCTCCACCGGCCTGGGTTCCTCACACAGGCACCGGAGCAATCTTCGAATGTGTGCATGTGAGTGTCCCCTGAGGAGTTCCTCATTGCTCTAGCTTGACGCAGGGCCCAGCCCGCTCCACAGCCCCTGCTTGGCCCACAGAAGGGGTGGCTTCTGTGCTTTTCTGCCCCAGCCACCCCCACACAGCATGTTCTGTGGACTCTGTGCTGGCCTCTGCCTGAGGGAGCCCGGCCTTCTGGCCTGGGCTCAGGTTCTGCTGCCTTCAGGGCAGTCCTCCACGCCACACTCCCAGGCCCTCCAGCCAGGCCTGCTGGCAGTATTCCTTCCATGTCTCTGCTTCCAAATAGGAGCTGCTCATGTCCTATCCATTGCACACCCCAATGCCTACCTCCGAGCTTGGCAAACACTGAAGGCTGCCTGGCCCTTGGCTTTGAGCTGGGTCCATCCAGTGGGGATGACGGGAAGCACACTGGAGGAGTGCCTGAGAGCAAGAAAAGACAGGGAGTAGGCTGGGCGCGGTGGCTCACACCTGTAATCCCAGCACTTTGGGAGGCTGAGGTGGGAGGATTGCTTGAGGCCAGGAGTTAGGGCCAGCACAGCTGTTTCACGGTGAAATCCCATCTCTGCAAAAATACCAAAAAAAAAAAAAGAAAATAATAATACAGGTGTTGATTTGATTGGCGTTGTACTTATTGATCGGCAGCAGGAGGCTGAGGCAGGAGAATCACTTGAACCTGGGAGGTGAGAGTTTGCAGGGGACAGATTGGCATGCCCTTCGAACCTGGACGACAGAGTGAAACTCTGTCTCAGAACAGGAGAGTTCTCCCGCGCCTCCACTCAGGAGGAGGAGGAACTTGGGTTCAAAGTGAGGCTGGCGGTCGGCTCCCTGGGAGGAAAGCCGGGGGCTATGGAGTCTCCCCGGGGCCCTCTCCACACACTGTGTGATTACACAGGGCATCTTGGTGGCAGGCCTCATGGGGCCTCATGGCTGACTGACCGGTCTGGCTGACTACTAATCCAGTGTGCTCTGCAATGCCCAATGCGTCCCTACACTTACACCCTTGCGCCTACAGATTCATCACCCCTTCCCATAGCAAGATGTGTGGCATGCTTCCTCATCTGTAAGCTGGATGGGGTGGATTCAGTCTGCTTCCTAAGTGGATCCTGACTGACATAAGTTGGGAGGAAGGAATGACAGATAATTGCTTCACTGGCAAATCCTTGGCAGAATTTTCTTTAAAATAATATGTTTCAGATTTTTGTTTATCTAACAAAAGTAAGTATGGAAATTACCAAACTGTTTTGTGCTGATGTTCAATATTTTTAAGATATAAATATGTCAACTAAAGGTAACAGTTGATTCGTGGTTAGTTTAGTGAATCTAGCTGATGCCGGTTGCAATGGCGGTCACTGAGCGATAAGGGCATTTGGACCCAGCCGCTGAGGCTCCTGAAGACACCAGGTAGGAGGGGGCAGGGACCGTGACAGCTCTGTTGTTAGTGACAGCCCTGCTGGCTTTACTAACCATGGTCTCTGGAGGGTGTCACCCACCAGGGCAAAGAGTCTACCCCAAAATGCAGCTGTGCTCGTGCCAGCCCTGTGTGGTTGCAGGAGGCTCTGCAGCTCAGAACCCTGCTCTGTGGGGTAAGAATGGTCACCAAAGGAGAACAGGGCTGGCTATACTTGTATCCGACAAAATAGACTAAGTCGAAAACTGTCCTACAAGACAAAGAAGGGGCAATTATGCAGGAAGACTTATGGTTATGGCCTGTGCGTGGCCATCGGCACTCAAGAATCTGAGCAAATGTTGACAGGTCTGAAAAGAGAGCTAGCGAACCGGCTTTACAAAGTCAAATGGAATTTTACGTCGGATGACCAATTAACCAGCCAACCTCTTCGCTTGATTCTTTAGGGGAAAATGCAAATGTTTGATCGGTTTGTGGCTTCAGAGGTGACCGTGTGCCATAAAGTTGGCTGTGCATAATCAGCAGGGTCAGGCTGAGCCAGGTCTCCATTCCCAGGAGGCCTCTCTGGGCGAGGACACCTCAGGGCAGGGGCTGAGGAGTGAGTGCCGGGAACAGCTGGAGAAGGTGGGGAATGATGTTACTTCCAGATCCTAACTCTGAAGATCTCATTAGGGTTTAACTATATGAGGATCCTTCCAAAGAATGCAGCCTTAAAGGGCACTCGAATAATGAGGCTCCTAGCACTATTTTTCTGCCAGCTTGAGATATATTTCACAGATTATAATGTTCACTCATTTAAGTTCATCCAGTTCTGTGTTTTGATTTGATTCAGATAGGGTCTCTCTATTGTCCAGGCTGGAGTGCAGTGCTGTGATCAGAGCTCACTGCAGCCTGGATCCCCTGGGTGTAAGCCATCCCCCCACCTCAGCCTCCTGAGTTTCTGTGATTACAGGTGCGCACCACCACACCAGGCTAACTTTTTTTGTGTGTGATTTTTGTAGAGACAAGGTCTCACTACATTGTCCAGGCTGGTCTTAAACTCCTAACCTCAAGTGAACCTCCCATCTAGGCCTCCCAAAGGATTACAGGCCTAAGCCACTGCACAGCCTAGCTTTTTTTTCTGTTTGTTTTTGTATCATCAAGAGTTGTATAACTACCACCACCAGCTAATATGAGAACATTTTCTTCTTTCTTTTTTTTGAGACTGGGTCTTGCTCTGTCTCCCAGCATGGAGTACAATGGCACAATCATGGTTCACTGCAATCTCTGCCTCCCCCGCTCAAGCGATCCTCCCACATCAGCCTCCCAGGTAGCTGGGACTACAGGAGTGCACCACCACACCCAACTAACGAGAACATGTTCATAACCCGAAAATAAACCCTAGACCCATGGGCAGTCCCTTCCCATTCCTATCTCACTCCACACCCCCAAACCCTGGCCACTGCCAATCCACTTTCTATCTCTAAGATTTTCCTACTGCGAGCATTCCACACGCGACACTTTCTAATTCATGTCGTACGTCACGTACATTCCTTCACTGGACTCTCACGTCAGCTTGTGATGTTGACAGGCAGCCGATGATACCTCCAGGATTCGGAGAAGGCCGGCGCTCAGGAAGACAGAATCACTTTCCTAAGGCCACCTCCCAGGGAAGAGGAAGAGCCTCTATTCAGGCTAGGGTCTTCTTGCTACAAACCCAAGCTCAGTTCTGTTCTCCAAGTGCAAACGGTTAATGTTTCAAGTTTGGAATGGCTGGTCCTCAAAGAGGCAAATCTGCCAGTATTTCTGGGCTGTGTGGTGTGAAGGTTACGGGGCAATTCCAGTGGGTGACGGGGTCAACATTTGGCTGCAGACGAATTTCAGCTTTTGCTGTGCAGAGTTCACTTCTGTTGAGTCATCCCCAGCCCTACCGCCTGCCACTGTGTGCTGGGCACAGGCAGCAAGGCTGGAGGTGCTGGCAAATCAGAAGACTCAAACTCACACTGAAAGCTCTCAGAAATGGGGCCACTTTCAGAAGCAGATCGTCCCCACACCTCCGTGTGTCTGCGGGGGGCAGGGGGGGGAAGACCACTGCCTGGGCCATTCAGCAGCTGCAGGCATCAATGATCCATCCCCGCCTCCAAGTAGGACAGTGCCAGGAGGCGGCCCCTTGTACTGCAGGGGAGAGGGCTGAGCCCACAGGAGGTGGCTGAGGTGTGATAGCTGAACAGTGCTTGAGGGCAGTGGAACGCCATGTGTGTCATGCCCCTGTCACAGGCTGGTTCTCCAGGAGACTATCCCCAAGGGCCCTGGCAGGCCACTCAGCAGCTCCGTCCTGACACTGCCTATTCTCTTCCATGTTTCTCCCCCCACCACTGACCACACACACACACTTGGATTATCATGGAAATTTCCAAACAGACATGAAGGTTGTCTCTACTACTCCCCATCACGCGGCTTCAGCAAGTGCTAACACAGGGCCAGGCCTGTGCCCTGATCCACCTGTCTTTCTGTTTTGGAGCAGGAAGGGGCTGGCCTACCAGACACACTCTAGGTTATGCTTATTTGTTTTAATTGTCTTTCTTTCCCCCTAACTAGAATGAAATAAACACAAAGGCAGGAACTTCTGTCTATTCAGTTTACCACATTACATCCAGTGCCTTGAATGTGCCCAGCATGTAGCAGGTATCAGTAAATACTTGTTCAGTGACTGAGTGGAAGCATACATCCACGAAACTCCACCCGGCCTACTCCTGCTTTCATGTCACGGGGCCATGTGTGGTCAGCGACACGTCTCTGCTCACACCCATCACCTTCCCAGTGCCTGCTAGCGGGAGGAAAAGCGGTACCTCCTCCTTACAGATGGTCGTGGCGAGCTTCTACTGACAACAGGCTCTTACCCACCAGTTCCAAAAGCAGCCAAGAAGACTCAGGTGCTGGGCCACATTCCCGAACAGCTACACCATGTGGTAAAGAGTATTAAATGCATACTTTATAACTGAGCGAGTGTATGCACCTGCCTATATAGTTATCAAACAGAAGGATGCGTGCGGGCAGACGCACGATACTCACATGCAGCCGCGAAACCTACTCAGGTCGTTGTTTGGCTTCTCGCATTCGATCACGCTGGTGAACGTCAAAGGATTGAACTCGGAGACCTAAAATAACAGCACGTATACGTTAGAGAAATCCGGGCTCAGGCTGCTCCGTTCCAAAAGGCACTTGTTTTTCTGTCTTGCATCCGTGGCAGGCAAGTTTCACAGGGGAAGAACTCAGCCTATGAATCTGTGGAAAGCCGAGGCACGGCCTTCTCCACTGTATAATAAATAACAGTTAATCATTTGATAATGAGTGGCAGTTGGGGGACCGATGCTGGTTACTGGCTAGTAAGTGAGCAGACATGACTGCAGCTCTATTGCAAAATGAGGGAACAGGTGATCAAGCAAAGGAGGCCATCAATGAAGCAAAGGGATGAATGAATTTTTTTTTTTTTTTTTTTTTTTGTGAGACGGAGTCTCGCTCTGCCGCCCAGGCTGGAGTGCAATGGCCAGATCTCAGCTCACTGCAAGCTCCACCTCCCGGGTTCACGCCATTCTCCTGCCTCAGCCTCCCGAGTAGTTGGGACTACAGGCGCCCGCCACCGCGCCCGGCTAGTTTTTTGTATTTTTTAGTAGAGACGGGGTTTCACTGTGTTAGCCAGGATGGTCTCAATCTCCTGACCTCGTGATCCGCCCGTCTCGGCCTCCCAAAGTGCTGGGATTACAGGCTTGAGCCACCGCGCCCGGCCGGATGAATGAATTTTTTAAGACACATGGCACTTGCCCATTTTTGCAGACTTAGAGAAGCAAATTCCACCTGGAGAACGGGAGCTTATAATAAATTCTACTTTTTCAACACACACTACACGATCTTCATGGATCTTCGATGAAAAAGATTTACATAGCCAATGAGGGAGTCAACAATTTCTTTAGCATTCTGCTCAATTAAAAAAAAAAAAAAAACCTGACAACTCACCACAAAAAAGTCTTTTGAATTTTTCCATTGATAGATAGAACACAGCCTGGCTCATACAAAAGACTTAGGAGTCGGGGGAAGGAGGAAGAAGGGAGAGAAATGGAGGGAATAAGCTTTCCGTATAAATGAGTACAATTAGTGGATTTCTTTTTTATTAGCTCTCTGGTCAGGCCTGTCATTCTACTTAATCTATCAAGTGTCATAACAAGGTAAAAACTGAACTATCTTTGTTCACACACACAAAAAGTGAAGGTGGTTAGAAATCAAGAAATGGCATAAACACGCCTGACACCACCCCGGGTGACTATGGCTCTGCCAGAACCACATATTTCCCTGCACATAATAAAACTCAGTTCCTACTGTTTCCCAGTGCAAAGCGTACATTAAAAGGGGTGTGCGTTAGATAATCGTAGCTCGATTCAATAACTGAAACTGAAATGCTATTTTAAAAGGCACTTCTTGGAGTTTAATTAGCCATCAGTCTCTCTTCTCCTTGGACTGAAATGGCCTCTCGCTCTATTTCCAGAGCGAGGCTCTGTTTCAAGGAGTCTTGTGTTTATTTAAAGCCTGCGGATTATCTTGAAACCAGTGGATAGCTTTTTCCAGGGCAGACATTTACAGATACAAAGTACAGGATGGCCATGAAGGCAGTGAGTTCCAGAGAACACCAGGATTATTCTTGGCAGACAAGGAGGGTAGGACTTAAAAATATTCTGTCTCTGTTTATTATTCTTTCTCTCTAAGAAAAATGTCATGGACATGGCTCAGAAACAGCAGGACATTCTGTCTCTGGGACTTCAGAGCTGTGTCTGTAATGTTCTACCAACAATCCCGTGCCCTGGGGAGTGTGCACAGGGGCGGCCCCAGGCACAGGACGCCTGGCTTCCTCTGCTTCCTTTTGGAACTGGGGAGGATTTGGAGGAGTTTTAGAACTGGAGGGATCTCTAGAGACTGGCATGGGCTGACCTGGAGCCCCTCGTCCGCCACTAGAACTCATATGTTGAAGTTCTAACCCCACGTAGCTCAGAACGTGTCCTTATTTAGAGATGAAGTCTTTAAAGAGGTAACTAAATTAGAGTGAGGTCATCAGGGTGAACCCTAATCCCACATGACTGGCGGCCTTACACAAAGAGAAAATCAGGACACAGAGACACACGTAGGGGAGATCATGCAAGGACACAGGGAGAAGCCAGAAAGAGAGGCCTCAAAAGAAACCACCCTGCTGACCCCTTACTCTCGAACGTCCAGCTTCCAGACCTGCGAGAAATAAACTTCCGCTGCTCAAGCAGCCCGGTCTGCGGTGTTTCATTACAGCAGCCCCGGTAAACGAACACAGGGGCCAACTTTGAGTTTCTCATTTAAAAAGCATTTCATGTCCACAGCACACCTTCTGAATGAGGAAAATCCTGTTTACGGTGTTTATTTCCAACAACAGCCAATACAGCAACACACTCCTCACTTAGGAAATATATTGATTTATCCCTCCATGCACTCATGTCTACCCCTGCCTCATTCCAAATCAGCTTTGAGGTCATGCCCGAGTTATCCACCAGTCAGACTTGTCAACCTGCCCCCTGGAGCATGGACAGAGCTGGAGGCCCCCGATCCACCTTCTGCTCTGAGCACACTAACTCCATTCTTCTTAAAATGTAGATATCGAGCTAGGGAGGAGGAAGCAATTGTGGAGATGGATGGTGGTGATGGCTGCACAACAATGCAAATGAACTTAATGCCACTGAACTGTACACTCACAAATGATTACAATGGTAAATTCTATGTTATGCATATTTTGCCATGATAAACAATTTCATTTACGGCCATGCCACCCTGAATGCATCCAATCTTAACTGATCTCGGAAGCTAAGCAGGGTCAGTACTTGGATGGGAGACACAATTTAAAAATTTTTAAGTGGATATAAACAAACTCTGATAATTGACTGAGAAGAAATGAAATAATCATCAAGTTGAACATAGACCAGAAACCTGGGACTTTTCAGTACAAGTACATAAAGTCTCCATCACCAGTAATTCCTAAGGGCACTGCCGTTCTCATCGTCGTCACCATCAACATCATTACGAGTTTTGGAAGGCGTGCCAAATGCCAGGCGCTGTGCTAAGTGCCCTTCAATTATCATGCAACCCTGCCAGAAAGTCGGTTTTCGCACCACCTTCAACTTAGAATCTTTAGTATCATGCCCAAGGTCACAGTGGTCTTGGAGTGATGCACTGGAGCTTTCTTGGCCTCTGAGCTATCAGCTCAACCATCAATACCTGCAGAGAGAATCTGGCATTAACAGAAAAAGATTGTGGAAATAAGCCAGAAAATGTGTAACAGATTCTACAGAAATATCCCCCAAAATTTAAATTGCTTTTTATTTTTGAGAGCGTTTCACTCCTGTTGTCCAGGCTGGAGTGCAGAGGTGTGATCCTGGCTCACTGCAATCTCCGCCTTCTGGGTTCAAGTGATTCTCCTGCCTCAACCTCCCGAGTAGCTGGGATTACAGGTACCCACCATCACGCCTGGCTAGTTTTTGTATTTTTTAGTAGAGACAGGGTTTTGCCATGTTGGCCAGGCTGGTCTCAAACTCCTGACCTCAGGTGATCCACCCGCCTTGGCCTCCCAAAGTGCTGGGATCACAGGTGTGAGCCACCACGCCCGGCCTTAATTGCTTTTTAAAGTTCTAAGTTTCCAAAATTTAAGTTTTAATGTTTTGAAAACATGCTTCAGTTCAACATACCTTAATCTGATCGTAGATACCCTCTTTCCATCTTCAGCAATGCCCGCGGATGTGGGCTTACCAGAGCCCACCCAAAAACAGAGTAAAAAATCAGGAGCCCGGGGACTTAGTGCTAGTTCTTCTGATTAATAAATGAGACTTTTGGCAAGTGAAGAGAGGGCATTTGGACTCGGATCTCTGGGGTCTCTGTTGCCCTATAAGTCCACAATTCTGTAGGATGCAGAGGTGGTTCCAATTAATCCCTGTGCTTGGGACGACAGACTCACTGTTGCGGAAACAGCATCACCTGCAAGGGTGCTGCCACACGAGGCAGCCTCAAGCTGAAGCACTGCCCTCTACAGCTCTGCCGCAGCACCCCAGCGTCTCAGACGAAAGGAAGCGGACAATGCGAAGGGTTCGCCCGCTGCAGAGCAACAACATGTTCAAATAAATATCTCACTGGCAAGAAAGAAAGTGCTCATCGTTTCTGTTGCTGTCTTACAAATATTTCTGAAGCTTCTTTGGGCAAAGTGATTTGACCTTACTAGGTGGAAAGAAAGAAGCGGGAGAGTGGTGCAACAGAGAGCCCCCCAGCCCTGCCCCGAACTTGCGTTTCTGCTAGAGACCACAGCAGAGGCGCTCCAGGGAGGCCCAGAGCCCTGCGGCATGCTTCTGCTTCCTCCTGATGCCTGGGACCTCCTCCAGGTAGAACAGCTGCGTCCCCTCTTCAACCACATGGGGGAGGCGTGTGTCTAATTCAGCAGTGCCCAGATTGCTGCTTGAATGAATGGTCTGATTCACAGGGGAGACCGTATTACCAACCTTGTATTTCACATTTGCATTAAGTGAATTGCTACTAAGTAACTCAACAAAAGCAAATACAGATGTCCTCCATCTTGAAACAGAAGCAGTGATGTTGGAAAGGGCATTTATAGTCCATTAAAGAGGATACTGTTATTTTTTTTCTATCATAAAACAACTAAAGTAAAGAGGCTCATATTGCTTCAGCAATGGGGTGAGCACACAGCACAGGTGCACACTTGGGTCATCTGCAGGTTGGCTGCCAGCAGGGACCCTGCCTAATGCTCCAGGTGGAAACCTCTGAGTGAGGCCACCTGTCTGGGTCTCTGGACGATGTGGGCAGAGAGAAGCCTGGTGAGATAATGCACAGAGCACAGAGGCGGCACCTGCCAGGCAGGCAGGGCCACCACCTGCACCAGCGAGAAGACATGGCGAACACGCACATTCCCGTCCTCTGCATCTGGATCCCGTTCTGAAAACGCCCTTTGCGTTCCCTGTCATGATACTCCTAGGTCACAAGGAGGTTGAGGTCCCCCTGGTTCACCTCCAGCCTTGACCTCACTCCAGGACATGGTCCTCGAAGGCTCTCAGTGGACAAACACGATACCTCTCACTGCCTACCTGGCTTTGGTCTCGCTGCCTGCTATGGGCCTATTTGTCCCTGGACTGAATGATCCCCATCTGATCACAGAAGTATCCCACCTCAGCAAAGCCTTGGAGACAGCTGCTGCCCTACAGGACGCAATCCTCATCCCATGCAACAGCAAAGTTCTGCCCAGGGTCACAGCGCTGAACTTCTCGGCTGCCACCCCTCCCGGCACCCATTCCTGCACACAGGGAACCCTGAGGAAGCCCAGACCTTTCTGCATGGCTTCCTTTGTCTTCCCATCCTGCAGCATCAGGCGAAGTGCCTGTCATTTAGCATTCAGGATGTTGTCCTTTCTGGAGAAGCCTTCCTGACAGCCCCCTGGTAGGGTAGGCAGGTGTCACAGCTCCAAACTTGCTTGGTCCCCATGCAGACATCAAACCCTGTGCTTCCCGGGTGTGGCTGGAGCTGGCTCCCATCCCTCCTTCACTAGACCACAGGTTCCCTGAGCCTGGGTGTGGCTGGAGCTGGCTCCCATCCCTCCTTCACTAGACCACAGGTTCCCTGAGCACAGATACTCTGTGCCCTTGAGACCATCGCAGTGCCTGGCACACACACGGTCAGAGGGTGATGAATGCTTATTTCAGAAGGATCTCATGTGCCACAAGCTTCCGAATCACCCCAGAACTCCGTGCTGGGCTCTTGGGGACCTAGAGCCCCTGGCTGCTGCACCATCTGCCAAGAGGGCCTGGCGAGGCGTCTCTGTGTTCCAGAATGCATAGTTCCTCTTTTTAAAGTGTGGGCACGTTTCCCCTGGCAGCAATATAAAATGATTTCTTCATAGTCCCTAATCTAGCTCCTTAGCTCCTTACTTATTGATCATGGGTAGAGAATACCTTAATTAAATTAAGCCAAGCATCTTCACCCAAATTAATGGAATAATTGCCCCCAACTCTTTTGTTTTGTACTTTCTTTATTATTACTATTACTGTTTTGTATTTCCATCTAATTTGTATTTACCACTTGATGGTCAGTGCTGTGGAAATTCAAAGGAGGGCAGACGGCCCGATCCCAATACTGAATGAATGAGTGAATTCACTCGTTCACAGCCAAGCCTGTATTGTCAGGTGAACCGTTTCAATTTGCTAAACTGAAATAGAAAAGTAGTCTGTTTTGTCCACCCCGGTGTCTCCTGACACGCAGTGGGCACTCAATCAGTTATATACCCAAGTGAAAGCATCCTGGTGGCAAGAAACACCAAACGTACAAGGAAACTTAACTCAGAGTGATAATTTCTCCAAGTTCCACAGATTCAGTGTTACTCTAGGGGTTTATGTCCCAAGACAGATACTGAATAGAAATGACCATGAAACCCATTTAGACAGCAGTGTAATCTACAATAGCGGCTGTGATTGTAGTATTTAAGGTGTCCTAAATGTGGAGGTGATAAGTAGGTTGGCCCAGCCGCGCATGGCAGGACACTCCACTGCACGTCACAGAGCATGTGACAGACTCTGTGAGTGCTGCGTCCCTGCCTGACGTGGTCCTCGTCTCCACGGTGACAAGGTGACGGGGACAATGAGGACTGGCATCGGGGCCTCCACAGTCCTTTTTCAGAGTCAACTTCACACAGGTCCACAGGTGGCTTCTGGGAGGCTCACGCCTCGGAGACACTGATCAAGGGGTGCCTGGGTTCTGCCTTCTTTTTCTAACTGGAGATTTTCCTGCCGCAAGCACGAGTATTAGAGATTAAATGGTCCTCCCTCAGTGTCTGAGCAGAAAGGCAGCTTTTCCCTTGCTAAATTCCAGTTGAGAATGCAGGCGCCAGCCCCGCCTTGCCTTTCCTGCCTTTCATCTTTTGTCCCCTTGCCTCCTGACTGTTTCACAGTCAAAAAGCCTCAGTAGATGGTGGCAAAATTCAAAGGTTCACAGTGCAGGGTTAGAGTTTGAAGTCTCAAAATCAAAACGCTTTCTTTCCCTGCGGGCCCCAAACGCTCCACGCTGTTTCAGTGGGCTGAGGCTGTCAGCAAAGCCTTGCTTTCTCCTCTGCCAAAGGCACCTAAGAGGACTAAGAACTGGCTGTGCATTCAGACAGTCGGTAATGAGAGTTGTTTCACAGAACACCAAATTCAAACCTAGATGAGGGCTGTTCATTAAAATTGCCCTCTTGAACGTATTTGTACTTAATCCAACAGGGTGCCCCCGCATGAAACCTGCCTGCAGCCGCTCTGCTGAGCTAATCCGCACAGCCGGGTCCACATAAGCCCGTCTGCTTCCACCGCCACAGGCCACTTAGTGCCTCTGCCATCACTCCAGGTGGGGGTGATGGTGTGAGCAGAGGCACACCTTTGGGGTGTGAACGTATCATGCTTCGGAGATCACTGAGTAGACAGCCTTGCTGGAGGAAAGGTGCTCTCTCTGCACAGCGTAATGGGTCTGGAGCCTCTGTATTTGTAATAAAAGGGACCTAAAGGGAGAGTTCCATGGACCACTGGGCCATTGGTAGCCACAGAGAGGAAGACCATACGACTATTTTAGAGGCCAATCGGGATGGAGAATACAAAAAGAGGAGTCAGCTAAGAAGAAAGCTCTTGTGCTAATCTGGGGAATGATTCCAAGACTAAAATGCCAGCAGAAATATGAAATTCTGAAGCACAACCAGATTAGCTCAGTCATCAGATTCCAACGAAAAGTTCGCCAGCACCAGCCAACTGGGCAATTTGGACCAAACCTCCAGTTACTGGCAAACAGAGATGCTGGACAGAAAACTGAAGACAGCTGCCTGGAGGTATGAACAATTTAACAGGAAAGTGAGGAACAAGCCAAGAAATAAAAAGACAAAAATCCAGAGTTGAGGCTGGGCTTTGAGGTTTCTTTTCCCTGTGGAGGGTCTACAGCTTCTGCAAGATGCAGTTAAGAGGCTGAGCGGAGCCCGTAGACACACGTTGGTGCTCTGGGCCCATATTAGTTGCCTATGGCTGCTGTAACAAATGACCACAAATGTGGTTGCTTAAAACAACAGTCATTTGTTACCTCGCAGTCCTGGAAGTCGAAAGTTGGAAACAGGTCTCACTGAGCTACGGTCAAGGAGTTGGCAGGGCTGTGTTCCTTTTGGAGGCTCTAGGAGAGAATCCATCTCTTTGCTTGTTCCAGCGTCTGGAGTCACATTCCCTGACTTCTGGCTTCCTTCCATTTCTGAAGTCATCAGTGTGTGGGGACTGAGTGTGTCTAACGCTGCACCACTTTGATAGTGAGGTCTGATTAACAGCCTTAATTCCACCTACAACCTTCATTTCTGCTTGCTATGTAGCGCAACATATCCACAGGTTTAGGGGATTACCTGTGGGCATCTTTCGGGGGACCACTATTCTGTCTACCATAAAACCTACCAAGAGAGGGGCCTGCTAAACTCCTATGCTTTCTAACACAACCAGGAAGAACTGCATCACACAGGAAGTGAACTGCAGGAAAGAGCTTCAACATGAACTTAATCCAACATGACGTCACTGCATCAAACACATCCAGAACACTGCGGAGCTCCTTTTGTGCAGCTGCTGCCCAGCTTAGAGTCAACCAAATGGCCCAGAAAATTCTCAATGTAAAATATGGAGTATAATAATTCTAAATTGCTAGAACCCCTAGGTACTAAACAAAACCAGCAAAGTCTTCTTTATATATGTGTGCATGTGTGTGCCCATGTGTGTGTGTGTATTTCATATATATATGAAATACAAGGCCTCAAATTTTTTGTAAAAAGTCAATTTCCAAGTACAATGTGAGACACAGACTCAGGGATAACCAGGCATAACAGGATGTAAAGCATCATGGAAGAACCAACAAAACAAGAATAGGAACAGACCCACAGGAAGTTTAAAAGCATGCTTGCTGTGATCATAAAGCTAAAGATGCACCTGAAATTTTAGAACAGCTAGAAATTATAAAATGTGACCTAAGAGATTTGGAAAAAATAGAGCCTGCATGAAATTTTCAATTAAAAGCTGACTGCATGACTTATTAGCAGATTTGGCAAACACAAAGAGAAAACTAGCAAACTACGAGAAACATGAGAAAAATGTTTTGAATAAAGCATGGGAAGATGAAAGGATGAGAGGTGCAGAAGAGAGGGAAGAAACCATAAAGGATAGAGGGAAGTCTAACGTGTACGTAATCAGGGCCCCAGAAGAGAGAGAGAGAGAGAGAATGATGCAGGAGCAATCACTGAATACATAATAGCTGAGAATGTAGTAAATCTGACTAAAAAGCAACAAACCACAGATCCAAGAACTTTAAATAGGGTCAGTGAAGAGAGATTATACCTAGGCACATGACACTAAAATGATGAAAACCAAAGAAAATAAACTCCTAAAGGGAAATTGAGGCCAGGCGCGGTGGCTCACTCCTGTAATCCCAGCACTTTGGGAGGCCGAGGCGGGCAGATCATGAGGTCAGGAGTTCAAGACCAGCCTGGCCAACATGGTGAAACCTCGACTCTACTAAAAGTACAAAAATTAGCTGGGTATGGTGTCACGTGTCTGTAATCCCAGCTACTCGGGAAGCTGAGGCAGGAGAATCGCTTGAACCCAGGAGGTGGAGGTTGCAGCTTGAACCCAGGAGGTGGAGGTTGCAGTAAGCAGAAATTGCACAATTGCATTCCAGCCTGGGCAACAGAGCAAGACTCTGTCTCAAAAAATAAATAAATAAATACAAAAGGGAAATTGATAAAACTTGTTACTGGTACACAAAAACTAAAGAAAATACTAAACAGTAGTGTTAGAAGAGAAGGAGGCCAAGCACAGTGGCTCATGCCTATAATCCAAGCACTTCAGGAGGCCAAGGCAGGAGGATTGCTTGAGGCCAGCAGTTTGAGATAAGCCTGGGAAGCAGAGCAAGAACCCTGTCTCTGCTATAAAAGAGAGAGAGAGAGAAGGAAACTGGCCCTGATGAAAGGACTAAGATGCAGGAAGAAATGAAAAGCAACAAAAATGGTAAATAAGAAAGTAAATATAAAAGCATGTTGACTGTATTAAATAATAGTGTCTCTGGCAATTCATAAACTGATATAATTACAACACACACGAGTATATAAGTTGGAAGAGAATAAAAAGATGTTTTTTGTTTAAAAAGGGTCCTTGCATTATTCAGAAAGAGAATAAAAATCAAATCACATTTAATACTGATAGTCAAAGATGCATGTTGTAATCGCTCATGTAACCACCAATATTACAGTAAAGAAGCATATAATTTCCAAACCAACCGAAGAAAGCATGATAAACTCAATGAATCAGAAAGAAGGTGAAAATGGAGAGAAAAAAGAATACATCAGGCAGGACAAATAAAAATAAGAAATGGGTGCTTCACACTCAAATATACCAGTAGTAACTTTAAAAGTGGATCAAGAAAAATATTTTAATGAAAACCCAAAGACTGTGTCAGACTGAGTTTAAAAACTCAAAACTATATTGATGAGAAAGAAAGACCTAAAGTATGTAGATACTAGAAAACAGTGTGAAAAGCCGAAAGAGATATACATGGCAAAGAGTAACAAAAAGAAAGTTAGTGTGCCTGTATTAATATTAGACAAGGTAATATTGAATCAAAAAGCATGTCTCTCTATAAAAAGCATGAATTTCATTTGAAAAGTTCAACTCATTTGAAAAAAATGTCTAAATGTATATAATCCTAATAGCATAAACTCAAATTATAGATTACAAAAATGGACAGAAACAAAGGAGACATAAAACAAATTCACAAACTTGGTAACATTCCTAATGTATTCTTTTTTCTCTCCATTTTTGCCTTTTTTCTGATTCATTGAGTTTATCACGTTTATCATCAAGTATCACTGAGTATTTCATAAAACAGTCAAAAAATCAGGAAGTTACATAAAATTTGAATGTCACTTTTAATGAACTAACCTAATGGACACGTATAAAACACTGCACACAACAGCTGTAGAACACACAGTCTTTTCAAGTACTCACACCCGGGCACGGTGGCTCATGCCTGTAATCCCTACACTTTAGGAGGCCAAGGCAGGTGGATCAACTGAGGTCAGGAGTTGGAGACCAGCCTGGCCAGTATGATGAAACCTCGTCTCTACTAAAAATATAAAACATTAGCCGGGCATGGTTGTGGGAGCCTGTAATCCCAGCTACTCAGAAGGCTGAGGCAAGAGAATCGCTTGAACATGGGAGGTGGAGGTTACAGTGAACCAAGATCGCGCTACTGCACTCCAGCCTGGGCAACAAGACCAAAACTCCACCTCAAAGGAAAAAAAAAAAAAAAAGCATGTTCAACTTGTACTATGTATCAAAGATTGTGGGATATTGCTTGCTTTCAGGGAAATTAAAAGTCTACTTGAATATATTAAGGAATACTAAAAGGAGAAATTAATGAGCTAGGCACCTATCTGAAAAATTAGAAAACAACAAATGAAACTTAAAGTAAAAAAGAAGAGTATACTAAACACAGTAGCAGAAAAAAACATAAAAATAACTAATTAAAAGACAAACTAGGAAAAAAGTAAAAATTATATAATAACAGAAATAAAAAAGGAACATCAGTACAAATCCTACATACATCAACAGGTTAAAAGTGTTATGTGAACAACTGAATGCCAATACATTTGAAAATTTAAGTAAAAAGGACAGATTAATAGAAAAATACAAGTTTCCAAAATTTAAGAGTAGAAAAAACCTGACATATTCTCAATAGTTCTTTAACATTCAGCAAATTGAAAGGTAATTTGAATCTTTCTGCAAAAAACACTTCAGATTCAGATGGTTTCCCCAGTAAATTTGCCAAAAATTTGAGGAAGAAATAATATTCACTTATATAAACTCTTCCAGTAGTGAGAACAAATACTTCTTAATTTATTTTATGAAGCTGGCATGGGCTTGATACTAAAACACAATAAACACATTAAAAAACACAAAAGTACAAGTCTACCTTACTTAGGCAAAAATCCTTAATGAAACAGTAGCAAACGAATCCCAGAAATACATAAAAGATAATACATTAGGAAGATGGATATAGTTCAAGAATTCAAGATTGGTATAGCACTAGAAAAATCAATGTTATTAGACACATTAACACAAAAAGAGAACAATCATATGATCAAATCAACTGAAGCAGAATATGCATTTGATTCAACATCTATTCATGATACTTTCTCTTAGCAGACTAAGAATAAAAGAATCATTCGTTTGTAAAGGCTATTCACCAATATCCTAATAAGATATCATATATAGTGGTACAATGTTCAAATTTTTCCCTTTACACATTGTATCAGGGAAAGAATGTCTGATATCACCATTTCTATTTAGGACTGTACTGGAGTCCTTGCCACTGCAATTAGGTAAGAAAAAAAATAAAAGTATAATGACTAAAAAGGTAGAAATAATGCTATCATAATCCAAAAATAAAACAACTGTATAGAGGATCTAAAACAATCTTAGAAACTTATTAGAATTAATACATGAGTGGCCAGGTGCAGTGGCTCACGCCTGTAATCCTAGCACTTTGGGAGACCGAGGTGGGCGGATCATCTGAAGTCAGGAGTTCAAGACCAGCCTGGCCAACTTGGTGAGACCCCATCTCTACTAAAAATACAAAAAAAAAAAAAAAGAAATTATCCAGGTGTGGTGGTGAGTGCCTGTAATCCCAGCTACTCAGGAGGCTGAGGTGGGAGAATTGCTTGAAACTGGGAGGCGGAGGTTGCAATGAGCCAAGATAGCACCATTGTACTCCAGCCTGGGCAACAGAGCAAGACTCTGTCAAAAAAAAAAAAAAAAAAAGAAATTAATACATGAGTTTAGCAAAGTTTCTGGATACAAGATCATCTACTATGTCTCTATAGACTGTATGAACATACATACACATGCATGTATACTATATTTACTACATGTAAACACATTGAACTCATAAACACACTATTTGTAATAAGCTAACAAAATCACTTTGCTAGGAATACAAAGTTATAAGATCTCAACAAAAGTGTATAAGTGTATAAGATCTCAATAAAAGTGTATAAGATCTCAACATTGAAAACCATAAAGTATTATTGAGAGATTAAAGATGATGCAAACAAGAGAGAAATAGAGGGAACTATGTACTGTGTTACACAGATCTGGGGTCAGTGCCTGCCTCCACCTGCTGCACTGTAAAAACTAATCATAAATCCAATATCTGGCAACCTATTAAAGATTATCAGGCATGCAAAGAAGCAAGAAAACCAGGCCCATAATAAAGAGAATAAGTATGTCAGCTTAACCTAACACAGAAGAGCCATGGATGTTAGAATTTGTAGAAAAGGACATTAAAGCAGTAATTATGCTGGCTTTCCAATAATCAAAAACTTCAGTAGGGACATGGAAGGTAAAAAAGAGACCCAAAATTGAACTTCTAGAGATGAAAGCTACAATATCTGACACAAAAAATAAACTGAATGAGATCAACAGCTGATTAGAGACTACAAAAGAAAAATATAGTGAACTTGAAAAATAGTAACCAAAACTATCCAAACTGAAATACTAAGAGAAAAAAGAATCAAAAGAGAGGATTAGTAAGTTGTAAAACAATTTCAAGAAGCCAATATTCTATTACTTAGAATCTCCAAAGAAGGGGAAGGGTATGAAGGAAAATTTGAGTAAATAATAACTGAAAAGTTTCCAAACTTAATGAAAACTATAAACCTACAGATCCAAGAATCTCAAACACCCAAATTATGAAGAAAATTACAAAGCACATCATGATCAATTTGCTTAAAACCAGTAATTAAAAAAAAAACTTGCAAGCAGCTGTTATGTACAAAGGAACACAAGTAAGGATAAGAACAGATATTTCATTACAAACAATGCAAGCAAGACGACACTTGAGCAACATCTTTAAAGCCACAAAGTGTAAAATACGATCAACCTAGAATTCTGTACCATGTAAAGATATTTTTCAAAATTAAAAAAGGAGGGTGTAAAACAAAGATGTTTGCACATACTCAAAAGCTGAAAAAAAAATCATCACCCACAGATCCATACCAGAAAAAAAATGATAAAGGAAGCCATTCAGGCAAAAGGAAAATATCAGTTGGAAATATGGATCTACACAAAAGAATAAAGTGCACAGGAAAAGGCAACTGTGTTTGTTTGTTTGTTTTGTTATTTGACAGCAAGCTCACCCTTAAGCTCTAGGTGACTTTAGTGTTCTTTTTATGAGCATGGGGAAGTATGTAAGACTTTTTCTTATTATCTCTGCAATATATAAGCAAAATGTATAATCAAAAATAATAACATTTGTTTACAACATACATATGATGATGATGATGACAGTACAAAGTCTGGAAGGAGAGAAATGGAAGGACTCCATTGCAAAGTTCTTTTACTATATGTGAACTGAAGTAGTATCACTGAAAGGATAGATCAGGATGAATTAAAGATGTATCCAACAAACCTTGAAGTAACCTCTAATGAAGAGGTACAACTAATGAGAGAAAAAAGGAGGAGAAAAAGAAGAAAAAGGTCACAAAGAGAAGATGGGAAAACAACTAGCAAGGTGATAGGCTTAAATCTAATCATGGCATTAATCACATTAAATGCAGAAGCTTTACACGTTTCAATTAAAAGGCAGAGACTCTTTAAAAAAATAAGCAAAACACTCAATTTCTTGCTGCTAAAAAAATGCACTTTAAATACAAGATGCAAATATGTTATGTAAGATTATGCTGAAACTAGTCAAAAGAAAGCTAAAATGGCTATATTGCTATCAGACAAAGTAAGTTTCAAAGCAGAGAATATTGTCAGAGATTTAAAAAAGGGCCAAAATGCCCCTAACAACAAAGCTTCAAAATAAATGAAGCAAAATTGATAGACCTGCAAAGAGAAATACACATATCTGCATTATGTTCAGAGGTTCAATAGCCCTTTCCAATAATTTCCAGAAAAAAAAATGGCATAAAATTAGCAAGAACACAGAAGACTTGAAAAACACCATCAACCAGTGTTACCTGTTTGACATCTATAAAATACTCCACCTAAAAACAGCAGAATGCACATTATTCTCAAAAGCACATAGAGCATTTAGCAAGATAGACCAATATTTTAGGTCCTAAAACAAGTGTCAACAAGTTTACCATAACTCATATTATACAAAACACTTCCCATTTGTCTGGGTAAGAATTTTTTTTTGATTTGACCCCAAAAGGACAGGCAACAAAAACAAAAATCGACAAGTTTGGTAATATCAAACTTAAAAGCTGCACAGCAAAAGAACAATTAACAGTGTGCAGAGATAACCTGCGAATGGGGAGAAAATATCTGCGAACCATATATCCATTATTGCAAGCTATTGTTGAATAATAATGGATTAATGTCCAAAGTATGCAAGGAGCTCAAACACCCAATAGCAAGAAAACAAAGAATCAAAGTAAAGAATGGGCAAGGGATCTGAATAAACAACTCTTAGAAGAAGACATACAAATGGCCCAAAGACTTATGAAAAAATGCCCAACATCACTAATCATTAGGAAAATGCAAATTAGAACCACAATGAGATATGCTATCATACCTGTCAGAATGGCTATTATAAAAAAGATAAAAGATATCAAATGTTGGTGAGGATGTGGACAAAGGGAACACTCATACGCTGTTGATGGAAATGTAAATTAGTGCAGCCGTTATGGAAAACTATATGGAGGTTCCCCCAAAACTAAAAATAGAATTACCATATGAACCAACAATCTCACTTCTGGGTATTTATGCAAAAGATTTGAAATCAGTTTGCCAAAGAGATGTCTGCACTCCCATGTTCATTGAAGCATTATTCACAATAATGGAATCAACCCAAGTGTCCATCAACAGATGAATGAATAAAGAAAATGTGGTATATATACACAATGAAATACTATTCAGCTTTAAAAAGAAGGAAATTCTGTCATTTGCAACAACATGGATGGAATTAGACAACATTATGCTAAGTAAAATAAGCCAGGCACAGAGACAAATATTTCATATACTCACTTATGTGTGGAATCTAAAGCAACCAAACTCAGAAGCAGAGAGTAGAACTGGTAGAACTGTGGTTACAGAGGCTGGGAGTTGGGGGAGATGGGGAGATGATGGTCAAAGGGTACAACATCTCAGGTAGACCACACTATTTTGACTACTGTAGTCTAATAGTAAACTTTGGAGTCAAGATATGTGAATCTTCCAACTTCATTCTTCTCTTTCAAGATTGTTTTTGCTATATGGGGAATCTTGTAATTCTACATAAATTTGAGGATTGCCTTTTTTATTTTTGCAAAAATTCATTATGGTTTTGACAGAGATCACATTGTATCAGTAGATTGCTTTTAGTATGGCATCCTAACAATATGAAATTTTCCTATCCACAAACGTAGGATGTTTTTTTCATTTATTTAAGTCTTTTAAAATTTTTTCAGCTACATTTTATAGTTTTCAGTATATAAGTCTTTCACTTCCTTGCTGAAATTTCTTCCAGGTATTTTATTATTCTAGATGCTGTTTTCTCTAATTGTTTATTTTATTTTGTGATTTTTGTTGTCAACTTAATCACTTATAATTGTATAAATTTATGGGGTACAAAGTAATGGTATGATTTGTGAATACAATATAGAATAACTAAATTAAGCTAGTTAACGTATCTATCACTCCACGTACCTAAAGATTTTGTGGTAAGAACGTTTGAAATTTACCCTCTAGGTAATTTTGAAATGTATAATATTCCATTACTAACTATATTCACCACACTGTGCAACAGAACTCAAAAAATGTATATTTATTCCTTCTGTCTACCTGAGATTTTGCTCCCTTTGACCATCACCTATCTTCCTATCTCCCCCATTCCCCAGCCTCTGTAACAACAGTTCTACTCTCTGCGTCTGAGTATGATTGCTTTGGATTCCACACGTAAGTGAGTACATGAGATATTTGTCTTTCTGTGCCTGGCTTATTTTACTTAACATAATGTTGTCTAACTCCATCCATGTTGTTGCAAATGACAGAATTTCCTTCTTTTTAAAGCTGAATAGTATTTCATTGTGTGTGTATACCACATTTTCTTTATTTATTCATCTGTTGATGGACACTTAGGTTGATTCCCTGAGACCCCCTGAGGAACACAGGAAAAGGCACCCCTAACTGCACCCCCGAACAAGTCACTCTTAAGGGCAGGGCTGCAATTTTTGCTCCATTTTTCAGAACTTCTTGTGCTTAGTTCCATAAAAGACTTGAGTCAAGTTCCCAAGAATATGGCTGAACAGAAGTGTACATTGCCCCCCATCCGTGGCTAGCATAAATAAAGGGCTGAAGCTTATATATATATGTTAAAGACAGGGTGTCTGTCACCCAGGCTGGAGTGCATTGCCGTGATTAGAGCTCACTGTAACGTTGACCTCCTAGGCTCTAGGGATCCTCCCACCCTAGCCTCCCAAATAGCTATGACTACAGACGTACACCACCGCACTCAGCTAATTTTTTGTTCTTGTATAGACAAGATTAAAAAATGCTGTAGAGATGGGAGTCTTGCCATGTTGCCTAGGCTGGTCTCAAACTCCTGGCCTCAAGCAATCCTCCTGCCTTTGCCTTCCAACGTGCAGAGATGACAGGTGTGAACCACTGTGCATTCATGAGCTGCAGTTTTTAATTTTGTTTGTTTTGTTTTTGTTTGTTTGTTTTTTTAGATGGAGTCTCGCTCTGTCACCAGGCTGGAATGCAGTGGCATGATCTCGGCTCGCTGCAACCTCCGCCTCCTGGGTTCAAGAGATTCTTCTGCCTCAGCTTCCCGAGTAGCTGGGACAGCAGGTGCGTGCCACCATGCCCAGCTAATTTGTTTGTATTTTTAGCAGAGATGGGGTTTCACCATGTTGGCCAGGATGGTCTTGATTTCTTGACCTTGTGATCCGCCTGCCTTGACCTCAAAAGTGCTGGGATTATAGGCGTGAGCCACCGGGCTGCAGTTTTAAAGGGAACTGACAGCAGTTGTCATAAGTGGTTACTACTGCAGGAGGGCGTGAACTCCAGCTTTTGGAATTCACAGATTTAGATCCGTGTGTTCTTTTTTCTTACACACATAGGTAAGACAGCCTTAGGTGTCTGGGTCGGACAGAAAATGGAAAATCGTTGGCTAAGTTGGTCAAGGCGATCTCAGAGGCAAAGTTATCCCGGCCCCGAGAGACCCAAGATCCAACATAAAAGTGGGATCCCTCGTTTCTCACGCTCTAAGTACTTGCCTTCTTGCAGACCTGCTTTTTCATGTATATTTGGCCCTGTAACCTGCAAATATTTACAGAAGTGGAAAAATCTTACTAAAGATAATTCAGAATTACAACAGCCATTATGTAAAACATTCCAGATGAACAAAACCATTTATTGAAGAAATGCACCTGAGTTCTGGGCTCCACACATTGGGCAGAGGGAATGGGATTCTTATTGGCATTCAGGATCCTCAAAGAGGTAACAGGATTCCAAAATAGCCGTTTATAAAGATTCACTACAAAAAGCTAATGAAAAGCTAAAAATGCAAGAGATTCCCCATACCCTATCCTACTTTGTCTGAATATTCATGGTCTACTCCTGAATATTCATAGGCTAACACTCTGTCTGAATTGCCTTTTTCCTTTGAAATAGCAGTTAAACAGTTTCCTTATAAGAACTACCCAAAAATTCAGGAGATAATCCCCAACGGACTTATACTCCCTAGACAGAAATAGAGCCAGGGCCATAGTTCAAACACTTCCTAAACCTAGGAAAGACCTTTGAAAGTTTTCTAAATAATTCAAGGTCTTAATTGTGACGTATGACCTCTGGATACCTGACCGCTACCAACTAATACACGTGTTGGTGGGACCTGGGGAGGCCCAAAAGTGAATGAAAGAGGCACACTGATATTTTCTGAGAATGAGAGGAACCTGAGAAGCCTCAATGGACTGCTTATGGGCCAGGCACTGCTGAAACAGCACGAATGAGCTTTTGAGAGCCATTCCCAGAGTGTTTCAGCTCCATGGTAACCAACAAGCTAGAATGGTTTGGGGACTGCCCTGAAGCACTTTCTAATAGGTGACCCCTAAACAACAGTTTCCAAAACATTGTTGCCACTTGTGCAAACAACCAGGACACTAGAAAAGGGCTGTCTCAAAGATTCCCAAGAAAGCCCCTAAGAGCAGTCTGCCCAGCCTCTGAAAATGGCCTCCATGTTAACCACCAGGACAAATGGGCCTCTGAGGGAAGCGCCAGGAGGCTTCTACCTAATATTCTTTGCTCATTCATTAGCAGGCTCTACCCCCTAAGGCAATAATCTAATTAAGAAACAAAGCTGAAAAGTCCACCTCTGGAACTAAACCTGTCTTTAAAATACAATTTTCTGACATTCAGTTAGCTAATTTTGAAACTCTTTGTAAAAGAAATTTGCATCTATAAAGGAAACCTCCATTTGTAAGGCTGTGTCCTTCTCTGAACTTAAACCACCAGAAACTTTTACTTTGGGAAAGACATCGGCTCAACCTTTACATGACAAACCTTACCTTTCTTTAATGTACATTTCCTGCCCATCTTGCCTTAACTGGGCCTTTACCCCTTCTTTGTTTTGGCAAATGATAGTATCTAGATCTAAGTTCCGTTCATTGTTTACCTTGTTTCATTTGGGAGCCATCCCTTTGAGAGTGCAAATTTAGGGTTGCCTAGCTAGCAATTGTTGAGGACAATGGAACAGGGAAGCAGAAGACTGACAGTCAAAGGAAGGAGAGAACACTGGCAAACGAAGAATCTTGTAAGATCTGCTTCTATTTGTGTGTCTGTCTATATGTCTGTATGTATTCTATGTATGTGATATTTCCCTGCCAAAATATGTGAGAGCTCTGATTAACTGGCTTAAAGAAAAGTGAGTGCTGGCCAGGCGCGGTGGCTCACGCCTGTAATCCCAGCACTTTGGGAGGCCAAGGCGGGTGGATCACGAGGTCAGGAGATCAAGACCATCCTGGCTAACACGGTGAAACCCTGTCTCTACTAAAAATACAAAAATTAGCTGGGCTTGGTGGTAGGCGCCTGTAGTCCCAGCTACTTGGGAGGCTGAGGCAGGAGAATGGCATGAACACAGGAGGCAGAGCTTGCAGTGAGCCAAGATCGTGCCACTGCACTCCACCCTGGGCAATAGAGTGAGACTCCGTCTCAAAAAAAAAAAAAAGAAAGAAAGAAAAGGAAAGTGAGTGCTTAAATCAAATATTCTATCAGAAAGAAACAACAACTCAAATGACTTTTGATTCACATTACCCGGGTAAATCTTTGGTAAACAAAACTGGTTTAATATTGCTGGTTTAATGAAAACAGTTGTGTCTTCTCGTCAGCAAAATACCCGTGTGTTTAACTTTAGGGTTTTTGCTTAGGTGCTAACATTTGCATATTGTAAAAATGGTTCACAGGGAAAACTTGAGATGATGGCTAGTTTAGTTCAATGTCTCATAAAATTTTCATGAACAGCTCAAATATAACTGTTAAAATGAGTAAATTAGGTACATTCAAACAGCTATAAATATTTATAAATGAATTCTTCATAGTTTAAAATCTTTTTGGTAACTTAAAACCTTAAAGTGAAATTAAGTAATAGATACTCATTAAATGTTTAGGTCATTTCTTGATAAGTTAAAATACTAAGCATTCATCATTAAGCATAAGTTAAAAGTTTATATACTTTGACATCTTATTTTTATATGGTAGAGAGTAGATAAATATATTTGGGTCTGTTAGTAAACATAAAACAATTGTTCTGTGAGGAAGTTACATGTTTCCAGTAATTATAAAATGTAAATTCATAAAATGTTAGTATGTGACAAATAAAAATTGCATATTTCCTAGGTTTTCACAAATCATAAAGGTTAAAATTTAGAGGTTAAAATTCTAATTAATATATCTAATTAGAACTACTAGAGAAAAGGAAAACAATTTTGTATGCAAAATGTACAAAGAAAGTAAGATGTGTTTTTGGTGAGAAAAATCTTGAGAAGATAGGTGGATATATTTTATGTTAAAAAAGAGCAATTCTATCTAATTCAAAAGTTATTCTGAGATTTTTAATCAAAATACAGATTTAAGAAGGAAATAGAAAAAAGGCAGAAAGGAGCAGTAAATAGGAGAGATGTGAAAAATGGTATAACTCTGAGGATTTATTTTTGGTAAAAAGATTAAAAAGTTGAAAAAAGAGTAATTTATTTCTTTTGCATGAGAGATAACTTTGTGTGGTGAAACTTGTTCGAGATGAGTTCTAAATTTCTTTTCAAAGAGTTAATATGTCAGTATGTTCAATTCTTTGCCTTCTACTTTTAAACTTAACATCCTCGTAAAGCAACCTTTTTCGATTACCTACACCACCCTGACTCATTCTGAACACCTGCTCCACCCTAACTCATTCCAATTACCTGCTACCTGCTCCGCCCTCACCCCATCATTCTCTTTAAATTAGCCAATCGGAATTAGCTTAACCTGTGCAGTCTAACCCTAGCCAATAGGGGAATCACACAGCAGCAGGGGCCCCGTGTGTCAGGGACAAGAACCCCTTCCCTTCCCTTGTCCAAATGTGCACTCACCTTTGTTCCATCTGTAAGGGCACACCCTTCTATACAGAATTAACTTGCCTTGCTGAGAATTAAAAGGAAAATTTTATTTTTGAGTGCTATTTCTTTTGCAGCACTGAAACTTTATATGTAACAATATATATAACAAAATGATAAAGGGAAAAGGCAAGTAAATTTTTATCCTCAGGTAGAAGGCATAGGACAAAATGGAAGGTTTAAGCAAGATGTAGGTTTGTGCAAGATTAACCTCATGAAAAGAATTTTATGTGTGATCAGATTGACTAAAATTAGAAAATTTAAGTTTTTAAAAAACTGAGCATTAATACAAAAAGTACACTGACGGGAGGGAGGAGTTTGAGCCTCTATGTTAGAACAAGGTTTTCTTGGAGCATTGCTCTGCCCTTAATAGAAAACTGTGGGCCGGGTGTGGTGGCTCAGGCCTATAATCTCAGCACTTCTGGAGGCCGAAGGGGTGGATTGCTTGAGACCAAGAGTTCGAGATCAGCCTGGGCAATATGGTGAGTTCCTGTGTCTACAAAAAGTTTTTAAGAAAATTAGTCAAGCATGGTGGCACATGCCTGTAGTCCCATCTACTCAGGAGGCTGACGTGGAGAATCGCTTGAGCCTGGGAGGTGGAGGTGGCGGTCAGCCAAGATCACACTACTATACCGACTGTACTTCAGCCTGGATAACAGAGTAAAACCCTCTCTCAAAAAAAAAAAAAGTGAAATGTTTTTCTTTACCTTTTAGGTAACTGGCCTAGGAAACTGATTCTATGTTTAATCAAGATAATTTCTTGTGCTTTGTGTCTTTGAAATCTGACACTTTGGTTTTATTTCATAAGATCTATGTTCCTATCTGATCATGTAATTTTTTGTTTGTTTGTTTGAAATGGAGTCTCGCTCTGTCGCCAGGCTGGAGTACGTGGTGAGATCTCAGCTCACTGCAACCTCTACCTCCCGGGTTCAAGCAATTCACCTGCCTCAGCCTCCTGAGTAGCTGTGTAATTTAAACCTTGGATATTTGACAAACTTTTCAAAAAATTTTTGACGCAAATTAACTTTAGGACATTCCAGAAAGCCCTGGAACTTCTGAAAGGAACTGTAAAAGAAAGCGATTAAGCCAACATGGGCTTATCGAATATTTTAAATTATATGGGAAGCACTGTCAAAATATGGAATGATGTTTAGCCTTCGAGTTCGTTATATGGATGTGTTATTAATAGATGTTCCAAAATCATATAAAGTTCCTAGAAATCTATGTCTTCGTATAAATGCTATCAGTCATAATTTTGGTTCACGAATAACCAAATTTCTTTGTCAACTGCATTGCCATGGCCATTTTAAGCCTTGGTGTTCATAGTAATTGCTTTATTCAGATGCCTTTCTGAAAGCTTCTTGCAAGCACTGACAGTCTTAAAGTGTTATGTCTTCAGGGCAGTTCATGGAAAGAACGGAAAGAATGAAAAAACTCTGACAAGTATATAATTTCTAATAATTTTGAGTTCATAGCATTGGGCTGAATTTCCAAAACTAGAATGAAGAAACTGATGGGTTTGTACTAAGCAAGATCACAGCAGGAATTAATTACATGAGGCTGGGCACGGTGGCTCACGCATGTAATGTGAGCATTTTGGGAGACTGAGGCAGGAGGATGGCTTGAACACGGGAGCTTGAGGCTGCAGTGAGCTATGATCATGACACTGCACTCTAGCCTGGTGACTGAAACATACATACATAAAACATGTGCCTACCGTATGTTTCAGTCATTCCACCTCTGGATTTATCTAAGAGATGTGACTAAGAGAATGAAAGACTGTCTTTGCAAAGACTTTTGTATGAATTTTCATAGCATATTTGTTTATCACAACCAAAAACTGTAAACAACCCAAATGTCTATCAACAGACGAATGAATCCAAAAGATATATAGTTGAGTTATACTATATATCTCAACCAACTACTACTCGCAATAAAAAGAAATAAACTATGAATACCTACAACTTGGATACATCTCAAAATATTAATTGAGAGAAAAGGTCAGATGGGCGCTGCGGCTCAAGCCTGTAATCCCAGCATCAGGAGAGGCCGTGAGACGCATGGATCAATAGGTCAGGAGATCGAGACTATCCCATAACAAGGTGAAACCCTCACTTACTAAAAAATAGACAAAACTAACAGGCTAAGGGTATGCCTCAGTCCCATACTGAGGCTGAGGCAGAGAATGGCTGCGGAACCCGAGTGAGCTTGCAGTGAGCTGAGATCAAGCCACCGTGACTCCAGCCTACGCATAGAGCCAGAATTCAGTCTCAAAAAAAAAAAAAAAAAAAAAAAGAAAAAAAAAAAAAAAAAAAAGAAAAAAGGTCAGACAAAAAAGGACACACTGTATTATTCCATTTCTACCTCTTAAAAATTCGAAATAATCCACAGTGCCTGAAAGAAGATCAGTGGTTGCTCAATGCTTCTGCACCACCCTACTGTATGAGTCTGTTCTCACACTGCTAATAAAGACACACCCAGCCGGGCGCGGTGGCTCATGCCTGTCATCCCAGCACTTTGGGAGGCCGAGACGGGCGGATCACAAGGTCAGAGAGATCGAGACCATCCCACAACACAGTGAAACTTCACTAAAATACAAAAATTAGCCTGGCGGTGGCAGGCGCCTGTGTAGTCCCAGCTACTTTAGCCGAGGCAGAGAATGGCGCGGAACCCGGGAGGTGGAGCTTGCAGTGATTGAGATCACGCCACTCACCCAGCCTGGCGACAGAGCCAGAGACTCTAATCTCAAAAAAAAGACATACCTCGAGACTGCACTTTATAAAGGAAAGAGGGTTAATTGACTACACACACACAGAGTCCAGGCAGCCTCCTAGTGAGCTGTGAGAAGAGGGCCGAGGTCCTCCAGACCCCAGAATGGTAGATCCACCGAGAGCTTATGCCAAGCACCTGGAAAGCCATATCACCAAGGCCAGCTGTGAAAGCAGCCAGGAGTGGGGCTGTACCCTGCAAAGCCACAAGGGTGGAGCTACCCAAGGCTGTGGTAGCCCACCTCTTGCATCAGTGTGACCTAGATGTGACACATGGAGTCAAAAGAAGTCATTTTGGAGCTTTAAGATTTAACGACTGCCCTATGGATTTTGGACTTGCATGGGGCCTGTAGCCCCTTTGTTTTAGCCAACCTCTCCCATTTGAAATGGCTGTATTTACCCAATATCTGTACCCCTATTGTTTCTAGGAGGTAACTAGTTTGCTTTTGATTTTATAGTCTCATAGGCAGAAGGGACTTGCTTGTCTTGAGTGAGACTTTGGACTTGGACTTTTGGGTTAATGCTGGAATGAATTGAGACTTTGGGGGACTGTTGGAAAGGCATGGCTGTGTTTTGAAATGTGAGGACATGAGATTTGGGTGGGGTGGAATGATATGGTTTGGCTGTGTCTCCACCAAAATCTCATCTTGAATTGTAGCTCCCATAGTCCCCACATGTTGTGGGAGGGATCCAGTGGGGGGTAAATGACTCAGGCGTCGGTTTCCCTCATGCTGTTCTCGTGACAGTGAGTTCTCACGAGATCTGATGGTTTTATAAGGGCCTTTTCCCCCTTTTGCTTGGCACTGCTCCTTCCTGTCACCATGTAAAGAATGACGTGTTTACTTCCCCTTCGGCCACGATTGTAAGTTTCAAGAGGCCTCCCCAGCCATGCCAAACTGTGAGTCAATTAAACCTTTTTCCTTTCTTAATCACCCAGTCTTGGGTATGTTTTTATTAGCAGTCTGAGAGTGGACTAATACAGGAATGCACTGGCACAATCATGGCTCACTGCAGCCTCGATCTTCTGGGCTCAAGCAATCTTTCTGCCTCAGCGTCCCGAGTAGGTGGGACTACAGGGATGCACCACCACGCCCAGCAAATTCAAAAGAAAAATGTTCGTAGAAACGGTGTCTCACTGTGTTGCCAAGGCTGGTCTCAAACTCCTGGGCTCACGTGATCCTCCCATCTTGGCCTCCCAAAGTGCTAGAATTACAGGCGTGAGTCACTGTGCCCAAGCCTATTTATTTATTATTTTAGAGACAGGGTCTCACTCTACGGTGTGGGCTAGTGTGTAATAGCACAATTGTAGTTCACTGCAAACCAGAACTCTTGGGCTCCAGGGATCCTCCAGCCTCAGCCTCCTAACCAGCTAGGATTTGGCATGTGGCACCATGCCCAGCTAATTTGTAAATTTTCTGCAGAGACAAGGTCTTGCTACATTGCCCAGGCTGGTCTTCAACTCCTGTCCTCAAGTGATCCTCCCACCTTTGCCTCCCAAAGATTTGGGATTAAAGGCATGAGCCTGGCCAAATTATACATTTTAAATATGTGCGGTTTATTTTACGTCAGTCAGACCTCAATAAGGCTGTTTAAAAAATGAAAGAACGGCTACAGTTTTCAACCGATAATTAACTAACGATGCTTTTTTTCAAGTGGCACAAATTTTCCCAAACTTTTGATTTTCTGAAAGACTTTTACTGAGCAGCTAAAAACAACCAGTTAATGAACTGCCTGTCTTTAAGAAACTACTGTCATCTGACTTATCCAAGGCTATTTTCAACTTAGGGAAAGCGAAGCTTATTTTTGTAAGAAAATAATTGCTCCTCCACCTGCACTTCATTCTCGAGCAAAATTAACCTGCTGAGAATAAGGGTGTTATTTTACATCCCTAAATTGCTTGCCCATGGAATTCTTGAAATAAATTATTTTCAGTGGGACTGGGCATCCTTTTAATTCTAGATCACTAATGTAACATCCGCTCATCTGTTTGTCTTGAATATCAGCAACCAGTGAGTCCGACTCATCCCAGACGACAGCAGATGGCTGCCTCCTGCATCCAGACTCACTTCCTCCTGGTGAAGTTGGCTCTCCAGCATCCCTTCCAGCAGTTCTAGAAGGCTTCTGAGGCTTCCATGCACATGATTGTTAATTTTATGTGTCAACTTGAGTGGGCCACAGGGTGCCCAGATTAAACATTGTTTCTGTGAATGTCTGTTCTCGCTCATTATTTGGGAAAGCTGGAGGAACACAGGCTGCAGGTTAATGAAGACCAGGACACAGCAAGACACTGATTCTGCGGCACCTGCTGTAAAATGATTCACTCCAGGAAGCACAGGATCAGTGCAAATAAGTGCTGTTAATAATTAACTCCTTTGCAGATGAAAGCTGGCCAGCTATAAGCTCCTCCCCTGTGGATCAATCAATAGGCAATGGGAAAAAAGCATCCCTAAAATGATATCTATAGGAGAACACTGTTTATTTTATTCAGAGCTTTTCAGAAGTACACTGTTTGTAAAAGATAACCTCTCTGTGTCTTCTTTTAAGTGCCTTAATTAGTGAAGTATGAAAATATCAACTACATCAGGAGAGCAAGATCACAGAAGCTGATCATCCCACTTGCATCCCAAACCGAGGACAATTAGAGAAGAATATGCCTAATTATGTCCAGGTGACACCCATGCAACACGGGGCTTCTCAGTCTCCAATGGGCACATCAATCCTCCAGGATCTTGTCAAAATGCAGATCCTTGTCTAAATGGGTCTGGGCGGGGCCTGGGACTCTGCATTTCTCAGAGGCAACGGGTGAGGCTGATGCTGTTACTCCACTGACCCGACAAAGACTTACGAAAACGAGGACTCCTGGGCAAAGCGCTTTCCAGCCTAAGATGCACGGTGCAGCGTGGACTTCCAGGACTCAGGATGTTCCCTGCTGCAGGTGGCAGGTTTGAGTCCCCCAAAATGTATATGTTAAAACTTAGCCCTTAAAATGTATGTGTTTGAGTCCCCCATGGATATGTTAACCTAGTCCTTAATTTGATAGTATTTGAAGGTGGGTCCTTGGGAGGTGATTAGGGCATGAGGGTGGAACCTCATGAGTGGGATTAGTGCCCTTCTAAGAAGAGACACTCACTCGAAGCTCTGCCTCTCTCTCCGCCATGTGAGGACACAGAGAGAAGGGGGCTGTCTGCAGGTCAGGGAAGAGGGCCTTTGTCAGATGCCAGATCTATTGGCGCCTCAATCTTGTACTCCCAGCTTCCAGAACTGTCAGAAATAAATGTCTATTATTTATAAATGACCCAGTCTGTGGTCATTTAATTACAGTATTAGGAACAGACCAAGGTATTCCCTTTCCAACAATCTGAGCTATCCTTCACTTCTTCCCATCACCTGAAATGCAAAGGGTTATCACTCAGCCTATGATGCTAGAAACCGCAGAGGCTCCACTTTCAGCTTTAGGAGTGCCATAAGCTAAAAGCTCCAGCCTGCTAATGGCAGAGAGTAATTCTGGCTTCTGTTATTGGGCCCGGGAAATGAGTACCATCGGGGCACTGAGACTGTAGGGAAAGGTAGGGAAATGCACTTCACTCTATTAAACCTCCCGGCTGAAGCGTCTGCCTGCTGAATGCTAGTGAGGAGGCAGGACACACACCAAACAGCATCAGGGCTTGCTTCTAGATGATTTTCTCCTTGAAGCCCAGACTTTAAACAGCCCTGATGTTTGAGGTCAAGGGTCTTTGGGGAGCACCAGCAGCCCTGCGGAGCCCTCGTGATGAAGTCAGCACAGCACACGGAGGGTGTTGTGTCTGCCTGGCACGGCCTGGTGGCTTCGTGGAGAGACTATGTTTAATGCCACTAGCATAGTAATCCAATATTCTCCACTCCTCTGTAGAATACCTGCCAATAACGACAACATGTGATCAAATAATTCCCTTTCAGCATCAGAACTTCCATTAGAAACACGTCTACCTGCCCCTGCCGCTGGTATCTCACAAGCCCCCCAGAACATTCGGCGCCTGCCCCTGCCGCTGCCGGTATCTCACAAGCCCCCCAGAACGTTCGGCGCCTGCCCCTGCCGCCGGTGTCTCAGAAGCGTCCAGAACGTTCGGCGCCTGCCCCTGCCGCCGGTGTCTCAGAAGCCTCCAGAACGTTCGGCGCCTGCCCCTGCCGCCGGTATCTCAGAAGCCCCCCAGAACGTTCAGCGTGTCCAACTTGATCTGGTTTTCTGGCACCAAGAAAGCTCACGTTAAAGTCAGAGACTCAGCGTTGAACACCCACATTCCAGAATTCTGCCCGTGTAGAGCCTCTGATGGTGTCACATCCCTCACTGCGGCTCTACAGCTGTCCCGCTCTTATGTGCAGGTGGGCAGGTCACTCCTGAAGTCCTGGGCAAGGAAGAGATCACTGAGACGCAGCTTCCTCCTTCCCAGAGCTCAAGCTGGAAGCTCCTGGCCCTGGACCGCCAATTCTCATCTAACACCCAAACTCTCCAGCCTCACCTTAATTCTTCCAGCTCTGCGGATTAGACAGAGGTATTGTATTCATCAGGTTCTTCTCACAGAAACACAAACCCTTTTCTCTACAACTTCACTCCTGGCGCCGGCCTTGCCTTTCCTCCAGGAGCCCGCCTTTCAATGAGAGCAGCAGTGGGGCAGTGCTGAGGACGGCCACCCTTTTGAGCACTCACCACCTGCCAGGTGCAGTGCAAAGGGCAGGCTAGAAGCACCTCTGACATCATTCCCATTTTGCAGATGTATTAGTTCGTATTCACATTGCTAATAAAGACATACCCGAAACTGGGAACAAAAAGAGGTTTAATTGGACTTACAGTTCCACAGAGCTGGGAGGTCTCAGAATCACGGCACAAGGTGAAAGGCACTTCTTACATGGCCACGCCAAAAGAAAAATAAGGAAGAAGCAAAACTGGAAACCCCTAATAAACCCATCAGGTCTAGTGAGACTTATTCACTGTCACGAGAATAGCACAGGAAAGACCGGCCCCCCTGATTCAATTACCTCTCCCTGGGTCCCTCCCACAACACGTGAGGATTCTGGGAGATACAATTCAAGTTGAGATTTGGGTGGGGACAAACCGTATCAGCAGATATTGAAACTGAGGCCCAGAGAGGTCAAATGATGTTCCTGGATTACAAGCTAGTGAATGCAGGAGGCAGACCCCAAAGCTCACTCTCCATGCCACACTGTAGCCTGCCTGTATAATCAAGTGCCTCACTGTGCTGTAGTCAAGCCCTCAGACCCAACATCCTCGAGCCCCCGAATGCTCCACCAGCGTCTCCCTCCCCAGGCCCAGCCCAGCGGCCCACACCCCTCCTGAAACAGGGCTTCCCTCGGAGCCAGGAGAAGAAGTGAGGAGGGCAGGAAGCTCCACCAGCCTCTACTGTAATTGGATCTCCCTCCTGGCAGTTCTCGGTGACAAGAAAGGGCCATGTGGTATGCACACGCACTGACGAACCACGTGCTCAAACACTGCCTCCAAGCCCCAACCCAGCCACTTCCATTGCAGCACCCTGAGCTCAGTGTCTGTGCCGCCTGCAAGCGCTCCTTGGGCCTCAGCAAAACGTCCTAGAACACAGCCAGGTGCCATGGGACTAGAGCTGCAGCTTGAGAAGGTGCCAGTCCCAAAAAACTCCTGAAAAACACTCTAATTGGGGTTTTGTCAATACTATAAACTAGTGGAACCCTTTCTAAAAACAAGAAACAAAACAACTTTAGTGGGTCCCACATAACTAAATACATGGACATGCACTGGCAGACACAGACACATACACACACTTTGCCCTGCTTGGTTTCTTGGCATCAGCAGTTTCTTTAAAGAGGGCTGTTCTGCTACGTAGCGCATTACAGTCAGATGTGTGAGCAGCAATCAAATTCCCTTCTGCCTGTTCTGGTCTAGAGAGCCATTCCTTAACTTTACCATGGTGTTCAAAGGCGACACCCACCGCTGCAGGCTTTTCAGCCTGAGAGTGCCGAGGTTAGAACTTTTGGTGCATCATTCTGGCAGGTGCTGCAGCAGAACGCAGGGCTTCCTGCAGAGGGGAGATGGGTGGACACGCTGTGGCACCCCTAAGAAGGTGAAGGAGGTGCCACGCAAGGCTGCTGTCACCGGGTAGCAAAGAGGATGGGTGGAGGCTGCGCCACATCCCGGACAGTGAGTCTGCTGGGAGACCTGGATGAACTGGGGCTCAGGCAGAGAGGCATGGGGAGTGCTGTAAGAACAGGATCTGGAGCTCAACGCTGGGTTTGCAGCGCAGCCCCTCCTCTGACTGGCTGCATAGTAGGGTGAGCCCATTGACCCATCCAGACCTGGACCCCTTTATTTCTAATATAGGGAAGCGACTGTACTTATCTCAGGGTGGTGATTCTTAGTGCAGAAGAGCTTGGAGCACCCCAGTGCCTGGCCCACCCCACATCAAGGGAGTCAGAATGCAGGCGTAAGCCCAGGCCTTTGGGACTTCGAAAGCTCCTCGGAGGAATCCCACCTTGGCCAGTGAGACACTAAGGGGGTAAAAACTATGTGTGCTAGCTGCCTGTGCTAAGTGCCGGCAGATGTTCTCTGCGGCCGCTGCAGTGAGCAAGCACCCAGCTGGTCACCTCTCTGAAGCACTGCGCTGTAGACGGAGGTAGGTGTGCTCGCTGCAGTATGGGACCCTTGCGTCTGAGACGCACCTAACACGCCAACCTGGATGGGTGCATGGGCAGGCACTGGGCGTCCCTGACCTAGGAGACACTGGGGTGAACATGGGGCCAAGGGGGTCCAAAGGGCGCACCAGGGCTGGCTCCCAAAGTCCCCTCACCCCTATGAGGCTGGTTCCTGGACTTGCACTGGTAGAATCTACAGGACTTGGCAGCTGGTGCTCTGCAATGGATGAGGGACAGCCAAGTCAGAGGGAACCCCAAGTGCTGGGCCAGCATGACGACGAAACGGCTGGACCATTCACAGGATACAGTCAGCACGTGAGCAGCTGGGATGGAGGAAGGGTCAGTGGCTTGGGCCTCCCGAGCTGTGGGCTGGTGAGCGGCAGGGCTCCTGTACCACTACTCCTGTCACTATGGCTCACAGTCATTATTGGGGACTTTCTGTGAAAGATGTAATCGGAGAAAAAATGGCGTTGTCTGTTTAAAAGAAAAGCAGCGTTTCCTAATTCCTTCTACTCGCAAGTGTGGACTGAGAGGCAAAGGTCCTGGCTGGGGACTGGACTCCCATCCTGTCCACTCCAAGTGCTTCAACCCCAGGTCCAGGTCCGGCCTTGTGTTTCCAATTTCTGATTGACTCTCAGTAGAGCTCTCTCTCTCTCTCTCTGTATTTATTTTATTTTATTATTATTTTTTTTGAGACAGGGTATCACTCTGCCATCCAGGCTGGAGTGCAATGGCATAATCTCGGCTTACTGCAGCCTTAACTTCCCAGGCTCAAGCGATCCTCGCACCTCACCCGCCCAGGTAGCTGGGCTATTTTTTTTTTTTTTTTTGGTAGCAATAGGGTCTCAATGTGTTGCTCAGGCTGCTCTCAAACTCCTGGGTTTATGTGGCCCTCCCGCCTTGGCCTCCCAAAGTGCTGGGATTACAGGTGTGAGCCACCGCGCCTGGCCTTCCCTCACTATTTCTAAAGGAAATGTTTAGTAGAGTTTCTGTCCTGACACTGCTCATTAACGCCTTGACTCTCACACACACGTGCATGCACACACACTCCGATGCTGAAACACACTCCTATCAGATTTTTGAAGCCTGCCCCGTAGTAAAATCCTCATTCCTTTTGATCCACCGTCGTCCACAGAGCTTTTACTTTTACATGCATGTAGGCTGGGTGCGGTGGCTCACGCCTGTAATCCCAGCACTTTGGGAGGCTGAGGCGGATGGATCACAAGGTCAGGAGTTCAAGACCACCCTGGCCAACGTGGTGAAACCTCGTCTCTACTAAAAAAACAAAAACATTAGCTGGGGGTGGTGGCAGGTGCCTGTAATCCCAGCTACTCAGGAGGCTGAGGCAGAGAATTGCTTGAACCCAGGAGGCAGAGGTTGCAGTGAGCTGAGATGGCGCCACTGCACTCCAGCCTGGGTGACAAAGTAAGACTCTGTCTCAAAAAAAAAAAAAAAAAAAAAAAAAAAGGACATGCATATACTAACCACAACCATCAGCTTCCTTGAAGGCTGCAGCCAGCCAGCCGGGGAAGTGGCCATCCTGCCCCAGTGCCTCAGCCTTCAGCTAACTTTCTGGAGCTGCAGTTTCTAGCTGTAGGTTCATCACGAGAAAGCATTTTCCTCTTCCTGACAGTGGAAAGAACTGAGATGCAGTGAAATGGATTGATCTGAGGTGATCAGCATGGTGACGCCACCATCCAGGAATGGCGGTTACTTTCACTCTGAACCTGCACTGCGAGCGGTCGAATTCTACCCTCCCCAGATTCATGTGTTCAAATCCTAACCCTGGATACCTCAGACTGTGCCCTGATTTGAAGACAGTTTTTACAGAGGTAATAAGGGTTAAATGAGGTGACTAAGGTGGGCCCTGATCCAACAGGACTGGTGTCCTTAAAGAAGAGATCAGAACACAGACATACACAGAGGGACGACCACCTGCAAGCCCAGGACAGAGGCCTCAAGTAAACCAACCCTGTCGGCACCTTGATCTCAGACTTCCAGACTCCAGAACTATGAGAAAATAAATTTCTGTGGTTTAAGCTGCCCAATCCATGGCACTTTGTTATGGCAGCCCAAGCCAACTATGAGGTACGCATTTAAAACAGGACCCGGGCGAGGCGGAGAGGGGCCCCACCCATGCTTTCAGCCGTCCCTGCCTGTGGATTTCAGCCAGGACACCCCCCAGGGCTTGAAGCTGAGACTTCGTTTGGTGTCCGCATTCATGGACTCCTGCAGACTAAAACCTCAAGCGAGCAGAGATGACCCCAAATTGCTGGGTGGGTCCCAAGGACACAAAGCCATCACGGGGTGGTCCCTTCCTCCTCGCCCAGACACAAAGCCTACCTTTCTTTTTGGTTCCTCAGGAGACTTTCATGCTGGGGTGGAAACGTGAGTTTCCGAGTGCCAGACCCAGCAGGAACGGCTGTTGCTCCTGGCTGCAGTGATTTGGGGTCACGGGGCCATGTGTTCTCTGGGGAGTGGAACACCAGCCTGACTGTCACGGCTCAGGGACACGTCTTGCCCTGTGCACCAAGCTGCCACCGCTGCAGGCCTGTGTCCTTATTGGATGAGAGGCAGATCCCCTAATGTGACCTACAGGAACCAGGGACTTAAGAATTCCCTTCCCCCAACACGTGCAGGCCAGCGAGTGCAGGTGGGCAGCCAAACACTGCATTTACAGCATACATTTTCAAAACCTTCCAGCCCATCATATCGACCTACGCGTGCCAGTGCCTGGGATGTCAGAAATGCCCCATGCCGCATGTCTGGAGCACCCACCACCAACGCGTGCCAGTGCCTGGGATGTCAGAAATGCCCCATGCCGCATGTCTGGAGCACCCACCACTAATACTAACAGCAGGAGTTCAATTCGGAGGTGCAGAAATATTCTCGGCCACCTGTGATTCCTTCCCGACTGGACCACAGCTGCGATCGGCCCAGCCCAGCCCAATCAGCCTGAGCGGTGACAGCAGTGGTGATGCTGCCCTGCGGAGATGGCCCTGAGGGGCTTCATAGCCAGGCCCTGTGCCCCAGCTGTCGGCCGCGAACCTGGCCCACCACTCACTTGGGCCCCGGCCAGCCAAGGGGCTGACTCCCTCTGAGTCTCAGTGGCTCCTTTGCTAAATGGGAGTAATAACAGCACCTTCTCAGAGCTGCCAAGAGAACTAAATGAACGAGGGCCTGACACACTCGAGTGCCCAGTGTCAGCTGGCACTGTTACCCAGCCAGGAGAAGGGAGTAGTGGGGGTCGTCACTCTCACCAGAGGGTTGCAAAGGAAAATAATAAATCTCAGGACCCCAAACTTACGCCCAGAGGTGGATGGAGTCAGGCAACACACTGTTCCAGATGAACGGCTGTCACTGGCATTACGCATCATCCAACGCCCCAGGGACAGGAAAGAGGCATTTCTGCAGGGCTGCCCTGCAGGGCAAACCCACCTGACAGCAATACCTCCAGCCTGCCCTGCAGGTGACTGCATGGCAGATGTGCCTGTGTGTATGTGCTGAGCTAGGACATCTGGGCGTGGCCAACCCAGAGATTTGTTCCTCAACTGTGATAAGCATCTGAGCCCCCACCTGTCCTGTGGAACTCGGGCCGCACAGGGGGTTGAGGCCCTGAATTTCGGGTAAAATGAAGGCTTCCAGGTGGAGGTCTTTCAGGCGAGGGTATTAGGTGAAAATGCTGTAGAAAGTGCATGCTGTGATAAGCGGTAGTGGTTTTCCTGTTCAGCCTGTCACCACCAGACTCTCTCACCTCTGTGTAAGCCCCTAATCAAACCCCGTGTCACACTTCCTGGCTCTGGGTCTCTCCTTCCGCCTCTTGGACCTGTGCCTTCCCCACTGAGGTTAACAGGGGTGCAGCACAACATGCCCGACAAGATCACACATGAGGACACTGTTTGCTGGCCACCCATAAACAAACACGCGCCAGTCATAACATGAAGAGCCCGGCACGGCAGCTCACGCCGGTCATCTCAGCACTTTGAGAGGCTAACACAGGAGGACTGCTTGAGCCCAGGAGTTCCAGACAAACCTGAACAACATAGTGAGACCTTCCTATCTCTATAAAAAATAAAAAGAAAAAACGTTAGGTCTGCGATCTCAGTCTAGCTTCTAAAACTAAAGTCTGTTGGATTCCACATTAGTAATGTCCACTACAAGCTTATCTTCCCAGGTACAGAACAAAGACAAAGCTCCTTCCTCCACCCACCCAGAGATGTCTGCATAACTGATTCTGTGCTCTCTGTTTCTCTTCACACATTCACTTTGTCTGACGGAAAAATGTGGATTTACTGAACACCAACTGAAGTCTCAAAGGCAAGTGACCATTCCCTGGCTGCTGTCTGCCCCTCTTCCTGCGTGCCTCCTCCTGCTTTAAGGACATGTATGAATACTACACCTCTTGAAAACCCCCCTATTTTTTTTTGACACAGAGTCTTACTCTGTCACACAGGCTGGAGTGCAGTGGCATGATCTCAGCTCACTGCAACCACCTCTGCCTCCTGGATTTAAGCTATTCTCCTGCCACAGCCTCCCGAGGAGCTGGAATTATAGGCGCCCACCACCACGCCCGGCTAATTTTTGTATTTTAGTACAGACGGAGTTTCACCATGTTGGCCAGGCTGGTCTCGAATTCCTGATCTTAGGTGATCCACCTGCCTCGGCCTCCCAAAGTGCCGGGATGACAGGCGTGAGCCACCACGCCTGGCCTAAAAATCTCTTCAGAAAGCAGCCACAGGTATCTGTGGTTCCTATTCTACCGGGACACATCCTAAAGCTGGCTTCACAAACCTCAATTGATTGATACTTCTGCCTCAGTCACTCATTTCAGTCGTCAGGGGTTACTGGCTTTCTGAACACTGACTCAGAACCACCCCAATTCCAGGTTCTGGGCTGGGGCTGAATCTCTGGTCCACAGGCGACTTGCAGAAAAGGTAGGGCGCTCTCCTCCCAAAGTCCCCCACCCACCCACCAGGCCCTGACGGCTCTGATGCTTGCAACAGTCTGATCTCAGCTTCGGAACCTGACTTTGCACCCGAGACCTTTCCGTGCCCACTTTTAGCCTTAAAACAACACTCAAAATCCCCGAGGGTGGTTTCCGTGGCCCGTGCAGGCTCGCTGGGCCGAGGTGGAGCTGTCAGCCTCAGAGTCTGTCCTCGCAGAATTTCCTGCCTGGTGGTCAAGGCTCCTGAATGCTTGATAAAGGCCGGATGAGCAAACCAGCTATTTGAAGTTTTGTCCAAAACAAACCTAGATCCATAGTGCTTTGAAGTTGGCCTTCTTTACCACACCAATGAAAGGGCTTGTTTCTCGCCAAGGGCTGGTGCCAGTGCGGCAAAGGTCAGTTGTGACAGGTGAGTGGAACGACCCTGAAGCTCTGGCCCAATTCCTAACCTTGAATCCCCCGGCATGCACCTAACCCCCCACTCTCCGCAACGCCAGGGAAGACGGCTCACCACCAGCAATGACACCCACATTTCTTGTCCTTTTACAGTTTTGCGGGGTGGGGAACATAAGACATTCGGACAGACACACTACTGAAAAGGGCTTTGTAAAAACTGACAAACTAAAGAAGTTTGCCTTAGGCCTGATCTCAGCTTGTTGAAAAGTCTCACTGGGGTTCATGAAGTCATTTCCTTGGCACACGGACTATTCATTAGCAACGGTGAAAAAGCCTTGAATTAATTTCAACATTAAACGCAACTGAGATGTCAGGAAGCCCAGTTGCATCCACATCCCAGGAGGTAACAGTGTTTTCTGAAGTCGAGTTCTTGCTTTCTTTAAAGGTCGATTCCCTTTTAAGTTCTGGTTTACGTGACTATATGAAACTGCAAATGTGCCCATGAATCTCTGCTGCTGTGGACGGGTAAAACTCTGAGGAAGCCCTAACACCACAGTGAGAACCAAGATACAGCCTTCCACTGGAGGAGCACACGCAAACCAAAAGCGCGGCATAGGCTGAACGAGCGAAGCCGGCTCCAACCATTTCACAACACGAGGGTAACTCACATGTCTGCGGAGGCCAGGGGGTGCCGACGGGTCTTGCGTTGTGCTCTGCGGACGCAAGGACGTTCCCTCTTGTTGTAAGCCGTGCTCACAAAACAAGCAGAAGGGAAATGACACACAGCACAGGGCCTCCACCAAGGGACGAAGGTTCCAGAGTCCAGTCAGCAGAGGTGGATCACGTGGGCACCCCTCACCTAATGCATGGGCTCACAGCAGGTCCTCAACAGCGAGACTGGAAAGTCCAGATTCCCCCGGGGAGCACTCTCTTCAGAGCAATCCACTTCTACAACACTCTATCTCAGCCCGGGAGGGAACGTTTATCCTCTCCTACATTTAGAGATAATAGAAAGTGATAACCTAATAAAGCAAAACCACTTCATTTTGCTTTCTTCTTTGCACACTCTTGCACTTACTTGCACACTCACTTGCAAGAATGTTTGCACTCACACCTGTCTGCATACACACTCACACAAACACACACACCTAAACATCCACACACACACACACACTCTCACACTCACTCATGAGGAGACGCTTACTGTTTGTTAACTAAAGTCAGTCTCACATTGTCAGCTCTTCCCACTGGTAAGGAAATCCCTGCTCCAGAAACACACATAGAGAAAGTTTCAAACCCTTTGCAATTACTGATGCAATTAAACTGCATTTAGGAAAATTGGAAATTGTATTAAATTCCCCCCCTTTTTTTTAACAGTGAAAATATAGTCAAAGAGAAAAAAGGCATTTCACATTATATGCTGCCTTGAACAGAATTAAAACATCTTACTGCTTTGGTTGTCTTTTTACTTCTGGAATAAGAAATCATTTCCAGTCACACAAAACTTCTTAAGTTTCCACACAATATAATAAGATCTTTTTGGATAAATATTTCAGACTAGTCAAATTATCATCAACTTCATGGCATTAATGTATTCATTTAGATCAGAGGTCCGGGCGCGGTGGCTCATGCTGGTAATGCCAGCACTTTGGGAGGCTGAGATGGGAGGCCAAGATGGGTAGATCACCTGAGGTCGGGAGTTTGAGACCAGCCTGACCAAGATGGAGAAATCCCATCTCGACTAAAAATACAAAATTAGCTGGGAGTGGTGGTGCATGCCTGTAATCCCAGCCACTTGGAAGGCTGAGGCAGGAGAATCACTTGAACCCGAGAGGCAGAGAGGTTGCAGTGAGCCGAGATCGCACCATTGCACTCCAGTCTGGGCAACAAGAACAAAACTCCGCCTCAAAAAAAAAAAAAAAAAGATCAGAGTGCTGGTGCTGTACTCTCTGTACGTGGTGATTGAATAGACTATAAATTAAAGGCAAAGAATCCATTGTGAAGTCACCAGAAATAAAAACAAAAATCTAGGACCAAACTTACATTGCCATGAAATAAACACAGTTAATATGAGAAAACATGGTATGTCTCAAGTAATCATATTACCTACCAAACTGAATTTCTTTGAATATCCACACTTGCTGGAATTAAAAATTTAATCTAAATAAAGTTATTGTATTGTCAAAGTCATTTATTTCTGTCTTTCCTGTTACCAGATTTAATGTCCTTCAAGAAAATTATGAGATTGTTAAATTTAAAAACAAAAATGTCTCAGTATAATTTATGAGCTCGTTGACTATCCTTCAACATATAAGAGAAAAACATGTAAGCCTCTTCGTAAAGGCTTAAAATTGATCGATCTAATTAACACACCCAGGTAGGTGTCTTTGTTTTCCACTTCGATGACAGATTATCCTGCCTCCTTCAATCCCATGGCCAATGTAGCTAAATTTCATTAAAGACTAACAACTTGAAAAGCTCAGGGAAAAGAGACTTGGGTACGAAAACTACCTTGCAAATTGTACTTTTTCACTTCTAGTTTTCCTGTGATTCCAAAGACAATTTTGGAAGCATGTATAGGTAGCAGTTTTTTAAAAAAAATATTTTGTCTTCTACATATTTGGACTTTTAGAGTCATTTTCTAAGCTTCCGAATTCTGTCAAGTAACTTGGGGCAGGACTGACTCTCCTCCGTAAAGAAAACTGCCGAGTCACAGCCTGAATACACCGGGCCCCCAGAGACTGGTCACAGGGTATTCACAAAGTAGAGGGGAAGCTCTGGCTCCGCCTTGGCATCACGCAGACCTGACTGTGAGGGTACGTGTTTAATAGTAGTGTTTGTCCAGCCTAGGAAGTTTCCACGCTCCTTTCATCTTTCTTCCTTATTTGGAACATACACCAGTGTGCACAGACACACGTGCACACATTGCGCAGGCCTGGGAAGAATCAGCAGCAGATCTTCCTGCAAGCCTGACAATGACTGCTCCCCACAGCGCTGCACAGAGCACGTGGGTGTGGCTGGGACTGTGGGCACTAATCCAAACAGGTCCACCCAAGAGACAAACTTGGAAACTATTTTCTCAGTAAATTAACCCACACGGAAGTCACCTCTGGGATGGCTCTTCTCGACTGACGTGTCCTCTGGGTCTGGACTCTCCAGCTGTTCTCAAGCAGGCTGGCCCTGTCCCCGCCTCACCCCGGCTGAAATTCCAACACTCATCTGACATTTCATATCCCTGTTTCTCGTCTACAGTGAGCACCGAAGACTTCAACCATCTATCTAACTTTTCACCCAGATCATGTAAGCGCCATGAGGGGAAAGACGCTCCCAGTTTTCATCAATGCCCCTCCTAAAATGGGGCTAGAATAAATGTTCAATACATATATTAATAAATGCTCAATACACATATTAATAAATGCTCAATACATATCTGCTGAATGAATTAAAACTTACAAAAATGAGTCTTTGAAAACACTGAGTTTTATATAAAATTATCAGTCTAGGGATCTCCGAGTTCTGCAGAAATGACAAATGTTACAGATGAACTAGAAACTGCTACCCACAGAACGTCTGAACGTATGCACCTTCGTGGCAGGGCTGCAGGGCTGTACGAATGTGCGGGTGACAGAGAACAGACACCCCACGCAAAGCGGAGGCACCCGCTCTGAATCCACACTGGTGGACGGGGTGGGGGAGGGGAGGCACCTTGGGAGAATCTCCTGACTTCACTTTTTCTGTTTCTCATCTATAAAATGGTGTGATAATCATTATCTCACAAGATTTATACTTAAAACTCTGTGAAACTCTGTTTAAAAATGTTTGCTCTACTACAGTTGTGGGAGATATAGCAGGCCTGGCACGCAGGAGGTTAACCAAATGTGAGTCGTTGCCTGAGAGTGTGAGGCTCCACACAGGGGCCTCTCTCAATTCTTGGATAACATCCATTCAACTCCAACCTTTACATCAAATCTTTACGTCTGCAGATCTCTGTTTCTTTTTCCAGAGGTGACACCGCTGGGTGATTTAAGGTCCTGGAGCCATCAGCCCGGTGTCCAGGCCTCATCTTCAGATTCTGGGGTCTGGGTGGGCCATGCCTTCAGGCTTTTGTTGTAGCCCCTCAACACTGCACTTTTTCCAATGCTCTTCATAAATACAACCCTATTCCACCTCTGGGGCACCTTCTGACCGACATCATTCCCTGTAGTGCCTGGCACCCGAGACCTCTCCATCCTGGTCCTCAGAGTGAGTTTCAAGCTCCTCTTTGTAGAACCTCCCTTGACCTCTCAGATGGCCCTAAACCCCTAACAAAAGCCTCCTGGACTCATCTCACTGCTCCGTACTGGGCATCGCTGGTGAATAGGCCTGAGTCCTGCAGGTATTGGTCCTGTGGCTGGTCTTCAGGTGGGGGGTGTGTGTGTGTGCATGCATGTGTGCGTGTGTGTGTGTATACCCATTCCGCACTGCCCACCCCCTCCACGTTTCTCCAGGGCTTGGCCTGCTCCACTCTTTCCCCACCTCTCAGTCTGGGGTACCCAGGACATGTTCCTGCAGACAACATGGGCCGTCTCGAGCCTAGGCTGCTGCTCCATGCACCCTCTCAAAGGTGGGGCTCCGCGGCGCTGCTGTCCAGAGAGCTGCCACCAGTCTTCATCCACTGCAGCGAGGTCCTGGCTCCAGCAGTGTCCAGGGACCAACAGCCCCTGGCATTTAGCAAGTTCCCATGCTTGGCACCTCCCTGGCAATGGCCTCCCCGGCCCCCAAGGGAAGGCTTCCAGCAGGTTCCACCAGTGAAGCCCCTAAGTACCTTTTCTGCCATCCCCCAATTTGAGGCTGTGGCCGCTGCCATGGGTCAGGGGTTGGGAGGGCGCTATGAGTAGGAGAACACGTCTGTCTCAGAGCCAGGGGCAGTGGCTGTCCCTTCATCAGCTATTCCCCATACACATATATATTCGAGACAGAGATAGGGGCTCTGTCCCCCAGGCTGGAGTGCAGTGGCGTGATCACAGCTCACCACAACATCAAACTTCTGGTTCAAACCATCCTTCCCACTCAATCTCTTAAGCAGCTGGGACCACAGCTGCATACCACAATATCTGGCTATTTTGTTTTTGTGTTTTGTTTTGAGATGGGGTTTCCCTGTGTTGCCCAGGCTGGTCCGGAATTCCTGGCCTCACACAATCCTCCTGTCTCAGCCTCCCACAGTGCTGGGATTATGGGCGTGAGCCACTGTTCCTGACTCCTATATTTTTCGGAGTCCTCTTTACTTCTTATTTATTTATTTTTTAAAGATAACAGCTTTATTGAGATATAATTCACTTATCATTACTTCTTACAACTCAATCCTCAACTAAGAATTCCTCACATTAGACTTTCCCTGATTGAATCATGTGTGGTTTCTGTCTCCTGATTGGACCCTGCTGGATACACCAAGTTCCTGCATTAATGCCACTTCTAATTTAAGTGATTTGCAAAAGGGCTCCCACTTCCAACTGACCTTTCATTAAACCGGTAAAATATTATATTGTATTTCACATAAGTCAGTATACAGATTATTACCAGTTCTTAACCTGTCCGAGACAAGCTAACTCGATATTATAAAAAAACTAATTGAAACACAGAGTACTTAAATGTTCTTGGCATTTGTGGTTTGTCAATTGCTGGGGTTTAAAAGTCAGAGACTTGCTTCCTTTATTTTCAGTGGGGTGGTTCATAGATTTCAGAATGTAATGCATAAATGGGAATTTGGATACCAAAAAAAATGTCTTTGGACCTTTAGGGAAAGAGGAAAAAAAAAAACACCCAAAAACCAGAAAGTGGGGGAAAAAAGGTAATTGGGACCAGAATGTGCATGCAAGTAAAGAATTCTGGTGCTAATAATATAATTTTAAAAAAACCTTCAGAATTGTTTAGGCTGTTAATTTGGCCATTTTGACCAGATCACGGCTCAAAGCTACTTCCTCGGATTCCCGGGGCCCTGAGAAGGGTGACGTAGATGTGTCTGTCTGCAGCCTTCCTCGAGTTTTAAACATCCAACTTGTAAGCAGCTCATTTCTATAAAGCACCACTGAGCTATGAAGTGCTGTGGTTATTGTTTGGGAAAAAAGCGGGCGGGGGAGGATTGTAGATATGACTGGGTTCAGAAGTTGAAGATCAGAAGATAGGAAATGGGCAAGTTCTTTTTTTTTTTTTTTTTAAGATGGAGTCTCACTCTGTCACCCAGGCTAGAGTGCAGTGGTGTGATCTCGGCTCCCTCCGCCTCCCGGGTTCAAGCGATTCTCCTGCCTCAGCCTCCCGAGTAGCTGAGACTACAGGCATGCGCCACCACGCCCAGCTTTTTTTTACTAGAGATGGGGTTTCATCATGTTGGCCAGGATGGTCTTGAACTCCTGACCTCAAGTGATCCACCTGCCTCAGCCTCCCAAAGTGCTGGGATTACACGCGTGAGCCACCGCGCCCAGTAGAGGAAGTCATTCTTGAGAGTTAATCAAGGAGCTCTGTCTGTGGCGTTCCCCTACCCGCCACGCCAAGCATGCATGCCCCACCCTCCAGTGCTTCAATTCTGCAGTATTTTCCACCTTGTGTGAGGTTTCACCAGTTAGATACTCATCTGCATTTGTTTAAGTGGCTCTCATCCTCTGTGCACACGGGCTGCCCCTTTCAGAGGTGATGTTTGAGCTGTCAGCCCTCTGCCTGCCCCTAAGTCTAGCTTGGACCTCGGGAACTGAGGGGGGTGCCGTCCCTGGTTGATGTCAGCGTGAGTTCACATCCCTGCAGAGGAGACGGGGCAGGTCTAGGGGAGAAGCTGAGAGTGAGGCCAGCTCACGCCCATGACTTACTGAAGACAGCGGGGAGCACGAGGGCTGGGGCGAGGGAGTGGCAGTGGATGGGACCCTCACTTATCACGAAACCCTGGAGTGCAGTCATGGAGAAGCTGGGCGCTGCCGGGCTGTGCCTCGAGGGTCCCTAACTCTTTCACCAGCTCTCCTGATCTAAATGAGATCACTCCATTAACAACAAAAAAATACTATTTTAAATTTTTATGTCTGCGTTGCCTTATTCCAAAAAGATTTGAGGCAGTTCACAAAAATACACTTGGCATAAAAGAAGGTAAAAAGAAAAAAAGTAGATGAGGAAGTCATGGCGGAAGTCAGCACGGGTGAAACACTCAGGCAGATGCTCGTGCGGCAGTGACACCTGCCGCAGGCGGGCTGGGCGGGCGAGGCGCGGAGTACCTGGTCTGCTGCAAGTGTGTCAGGCGTCTCCCCTTGTGACGGTGGCCGGGGGCATCTAGAGCGGAGGCAGGGATGCTAGAGCCCCCCACGATCCTGCCCAGCCGATCGCTCACCCCCCACTCTCTACAGTGCCCTCGCTGAGGTCCACAGAGGGCAGAGCCCACTGCCCCAGGGAAGCCCGATGGGCTGGTGCTGAGGCCGATGCGGGAGGGCACTGCCTGATAGAGGAGGAAAACCCCAGCGGCGTCCTCCCTGTGAACCAGAGGCTGGCTTCCCCACCCTTCAAGGCCAGAGCAGGGCTGGGAGAAGGGGGCTCGGGAAGGGAAGGCTCGGGCCAGGCCCATTTCCTTCTAGGGTCTTCCTGATGTCTGAGGGCTCCTGCCCTGTCAGTTCACCTGGCATTAGCACCTCGCACCCCGGGACAGACCTGGTGAGTACAGCCCTTTCTCCCCGGGGCAGGGACAGAGGTTGGGCAGCCCCACGGAGTCGGTGTGTGAGTGCAGCTGTCAGATCTGTTTCCCTCCAGCCTCTCACCCCTCACCCTGCTGCACGGTGGCCGGGGCACACCAGAGGCAGGATTCAGCTACGAAGACCTGGCGCTGAACCCAAACACCCTCGAGAAGAAAATGTTCCTGAGCATCCTGGTGGGGACAGGCCGTGACTCCTGCTGTGTTGCCATTTAGTGAACCGGTGAAACTGCTAGGTACGTGTTGACCATCAGCTGGTCATAAACGGTCCTTGTAACTTTACAGGAACAAGTAACATTCTGAGAAACTTAGACATGCACAAGGGAAATCAGAGTCAGAAAAACTGAGTCCTGCTTCCCACAGTCACAGGCAGGTCGTGGGCTCAGGTAGGTCAGGGGTCCTCTCGGACCCTCAGACTCGTCTACCAGGGAAAACAACCTGGTCGGACAGAGAGGAAAATGCAGGTGCTCTGAGCCCCGGAAGGCTGCCACGGGGACGCTGTGTGGCTGCGATGCCTGCGAGGCCCTGGAAACGTGGGTCACTTACAAGCTCCGAGAAGCCGCGGACCACCTGCCGCCGCTTCAGGTTGGTCTCTCCGTCCAGGTTGGCGGTCTCGATGTGGCACAGCCCGTCGGGGTCGCTGGAGGAGAGCAGCAGAATGTCCGCGGGGAAGATTTCGTTGCAGCGAAGACGCACAAAGTCTCCCACGTGGATTTCTTTCCAGAATCGGTTCACGTACTTTTTTTCTTCCCTGGAAAACAGACTTTGATTAATGAAACTCACGAGACATCGGTCATGGCTGGATCTGGGTGATGGGCACGTGGGGCTCATGTGGCAATTCTTTCTACTTTTGCATAGGCTGAAAATTTTCGTAATAAACAGGTGTTTTAAAAAGAATCTGTGGCCGGGTGTGGTGGCTCACGCCTGTAATTTGAGAGACCAAGGCGGGCAGGTCATGAGATCAAGAGTTTGAGACCAGCCTGACCAACATGGCAAAACTCCGCCTCTACTAAAAATACAAAAATTAGCTGAGTGTGGTGGTGCGTGCCTGTAATCCCAGCTACTCAGGAGGCTGAGGCAGGAGAATCACTTGAACCTGGGAGGCGGAGGTTGCAGTGAGCTGAAATCATATGCCACAGAACTCCAGCCTAGGCGACAGAGTGATATTCCGTCTCGGGAAAAAAAAAAAAAGAAAAAAAAGAAAAAAAAGAAAGAATATTCATACCACTGAAGCCCACTCAAAGTAGAAGAGTATCCATAAAGGCCACATATTGTATGACTCCATTTACATGAAATACACAGAACAAGCAAATGCATAAAGACAGAAAGTGGATTTGCGGCTGCCAAGGGCTGGGGGACAAGGGAGTACGAGTCACAGCTTAATGGCAAGAGGCTTCTTTCTACGAAGATATGAATATTCTGGAATTAGTGACAGCTGCACACCACTGAATGCACTTGAATTTTTCACTCTTAAATGATTAAAATGACCACTCCTAGTTCTACACTCAGAAGAGCCGAACGCAGTGACTCGACCAGGCATAGCAAGCCAATGTTCACGGCAGCATCACTCAGAATTGCTAGGAGGCGGGATAATCCACGTATCCATGAACAGGTGAATGACAAACAAAATGGAGTATTATCCTTTATGAGTATTATCTCATAAAGAGAAATGCTATAATACTGAAGATACTACGCCAAGTAAAATGAGCCAGTCACCAAAGGACAACTCTTGTCGGTTCCGCTTAATACCAGGTGCCCGGAGTGGGCAAATTCAGAGACAGAAAGTGGGTTAGGGGCCACCAGTGGATGAGAGAGGCACAACGGGGAGTTACCGTTTTATGGACACAGAGTTGCTGTTTGGGGTGATGGAAAAGTTTTGGAAATACATCGTAGTGATGATTGTACCACACTGTAAGTATCACTAATGTCACTGAATTGTACACTTAAAAATAGTTAAAACGGCCGGGCGCGGTGGCTCAAGCCTGTAATCCCAGCACTTTGGGAGGCCGAGACGGGCGGATCACGAGGTCAGGAGTTCGAGACCATCCTGGCTAACACGGTGAAACCCCGTCTCTACTAAAAAATACGAAAAACTAGCCGGGCGAGGTGGCAGGCGCCTGTAGTCCCGGCTACTCGGGAGGCTGAGGCAGGAGAATGGCGTAAAAACCCGGGAGGCGGAGCTTGCAGTGAGCTGAGATCCGGCCACTGCACTCCAGCCTGGGCGACACAGCGAGACTCCGTCTCAAAAAAAAAAAAAAAAAAAGTTAAAACGGCATTTTATGTGCATTTTACAATTTAAAAAATGTAAAATGGTTAAAATGTTAAGTATTATATTTTGCGTGTTTCATCATAATAAAAAAACATAATTAAAACACGTGAAGCCATGGGAAATGGGACTTAAACTGCAGCAGGTAACGAGACGCTTGGCAGTTGGAAGGCCCCTCACCTCCCAGGGACACATTCCAAGCCACCTGCTTAGAACAATGCCCAATACAGTCAGCCTGCAGAACCTACGAGTCACTATCAACAGATATTTAGATTAAAACATAATTTTCAGATTTCTTCTTCAATTTTTTTCCCTGGAATAACAGGCTAACTAATGCCACAAAGGTCACTTGTAAGAGTTCCCTGAAGGCAGTTTTTGGCCATCTTTAAATAAGTGGAGGGACACAAATTTATCTGAAAAAGATATGTTACAACAGGAAATCTCATCAAGAAATCCTCCGGGTTGCTGGGTGCCATGGTTCATACCTGTAATCCCAGCACTTTGGGAAGCCAAGGTAGGAGGATTGTTTGAGGCTGGGAGTTTTAGACCAGCCTAGACAACATAGTGAGACCCCATCTCTGCAAAAGAAAAAAATTAAAAAATTAGCTGGGCATCATGTCATAAGCCTGTAGTCCCAGCTACTTGAGAGGTTGAGGCAGGAGCCTCACTTAAGCCCAGGAGATCAAGGCTGCAGGGAGCCGTGATGGCACCACTGCACTCCAGCCTGGGCGACAGAGTGAGGCCCTGTCTCAAAAACAAACACACAAACAAACAAACCAACAAACCTACCCTCTGGATGATACTGTAAAAGAGTAAAAAGCACGAAAATGCATTTCATGTTAACCATAACCATCGTACTAATCCTCCCACCCTACACCCCCTATAAAACTCTGCTCTCGCCTGAATTCCAAACCAGCCAGGAGGTGGATCTGGAGGTGGACTGTGTTGGCCACATCTGTCAGCTGCCTGAGCATTGGATGAGAAGTCTGGGGAGTCTGCAGAGCTAGGAAGCCACGCACCAATTTTCTCACTTCTATTTTATTCCCCTGTGTGGATTTGAGGGACCCCCTGGCAAAGTTCAAGAGGCTCCCAGGAAGCCATCGGCTGCCCTAGAGGCTGAAGGGAGAAGAATCCCCTTTCATTTTAAATCTCTGTGTTCTTAAATCCTCTAATTCAAGATCCACCAAATCAGTTATGTACAAAGCAGAGCTCCGGGGCGCTACAGTGGGAACAAAGATACTAGAGGATGCGGTTCTGTCCTCAAAAACAAACGCAAGGCAAGCTGTCGCCACCAGAGAGCGCCCTTTGGGGGCTGTGGAGTCAAGCCCCCTGAAAGTGGTCCCAAAGTTGTTCTTCCTGGGCTCACGCAAGCGTTCCTCAGAGCTGCTTCTCCCGCTGCGGCAAGCTCGGTCACCTGCAGGCCATGTGGTCCCAGCATGGTCTGTCCAGGCAACCATGGGGTCCTCTGGCCATGCAGAGGCTCCCTCCTCAGGCCCCAGCCCGAGGTCTGAGAGGAGGCATGGCAGTGACCCCCAACCCCGGGCCACCCAGCTTGCGACGGCCAATCTGACCTCTTTCGAGCACAGACAGGAAGCTTTGATGACTGAGACATTGACATGTCTAGCCATGTGCCTACTTGCTTTTCCAAAGGTCAAGCCTTGACTTCATGTCATCACAAGTTTTTTCGTCCTTCCTTCTCACAAGCACCTGCTGGGCTCCTACAGAGGACACGAAGCCATCTGAAAGGGCCTGTCCCTTTGGAAGAATGTTACCCAGCGCTCAGTCACAGTTCGCTCACAGCGGAAGGCAGCCTGTGCGGAGCATCGGCGGGGCCGGCTTTGTGGCGATGGGGTCGGTCCCCGGGAGGCCGGGCGGTCCTGGGCCTCACCCTGGGCGGAGGAGGAGAGACACCGCAAGGCACTGTCTCTGTTCAGTTTATGTTAACTACATTCCATGTATAACCCTCATCCAAAATAAAGTCGGTTTCCATCTGCTCTGTAATCATAAAACAATAGCTTGCCTGCCCCATCCAGGAGGCTTTTAAAACAGAAACTTCAGGGGAGGCATCTGGGCTCTGAAGGAGATTCCCCCCAAGGACCCTCCACACATGGAGAGACCGGGGTGCCACGTGGAGACCTCAGGTCACTGTCCTGGTTTGCGGGGGCGGGGGAAAGGATTCCTCACGGGCTGCAGAAAGGACGCTGGATTCTAAGAAAAGGTCCTGTCCAGGTGCAGTGGCTCACGCCTGTAATCCCAGCACTTTGGGAGACCAAGGCAGGTGGATCACAAGGTCAGGAGTTCAAGACCAGACTGACCAACATGATGAAACCCCGTCTCACCAAAAATACAAAAATTAGCCGTGTGTGGTGGTGCGTGCCTGTAATCCTAGCTATTCAGGAGGCTGAGGCAGGAGAATCGCTTGAACCTGGGAGGTGGAGGCTGCAGTGAGCCAAGATTGCGCCAGTGCACTCCAGCACAGGTGACAGAGCAAGACTCCATCTCAAAAAAAAAAAAAAAGGCCCTGCAGTTCACAGGAATCCCTACCAGGGACAGACCCTGGAAGACTCAGATTCAGGAACCCCTTATGAAGGCACAGCGGGACAGCCCCTCATTACTGCAGCAGACCACAAAGGCAAGAGATGCCTCGGGGGTCCAAACCCTGCAACCACTCCAGCTGGAGCACCCGGCAAGGAGCCTGGGCCCGCATCGACCCTGCCATGTCATCACTGGCTGCATTTCCCTGATTTTTAATCTTCTTATGATACAGATATATATACAGATATGTGTTTGTATAAGTAACTATATCATAGATATACATCTCATGATATAGGCAGGTATAGGTATGTGTTTGTATTTACGTATGTGTAGCCCTCCTTTCCATGGGGCTATATCTTTTTTTTTTCCAGCCTTTCCTAATGTTCCCTGAACTGTGTCTCCCCAGAGACTATTTGGAGAGAGAGGATCTAAAGAGGATTCCAGTTAGAATGAGGCATAAGGCTAGGCCCAAATGCAAAGTGGCTGGTGTCCTTATAAGAGAAAGAGGCAGCAGAGGCGTGCACACACAGCTGTGAGGACAGGGGGAACACGGTGAGGGGAGCGGCCTCAGGAGGACCCATCCTGCCCACACCTCGGTGTCTGACTTCTGGGTTCCAGAACTGTGAGGTGATACATTCCTGCTGTTGAAGTCACCCCATCTGTGGTCCATTGCTACAGCAGCCCGAACTGACGAATACCCTTAATAACGTCCATTCTCGTGACTCTGGCTGGAAGAAGCAGCTCACAGCCTGTAGTGACAGAAACTGAGGGGCAGGCAGAAGCAATGGGTGGCAGGAGGGGCATCTCACCCTGCAATTTATCCCCACGTGCAGGTTCTACACACCCCCAAGACAGAAATCAACCCCACTGGCACAACACTCTAACACCAGCTGCTCAGCACGCCCTTCTTGGGGCTTTTATCAGCACAGACCTCTAGAGACAGGAAGAACAGCTGGCCGGGGAAGTCTGCCTGTGCTACTGAAGAGGACATCAGGGAGTGGGTGTCCGGGTCTCCGGCCCCAGTGGCTGGAAGGGGGGCACCACCCACCTTGCCCAGGGGCAGGGTCTGCTTGGAGAAGGGACAGAGTCCAACAGTGACCAACTTTGAGTTCAAGAAGCTGGTGGGGCTGTGCGGGGTGGGCTCTCAGGAGGTGTCTCCAGCTTTGAAGACAGGCACACGGAGACAGAAATATTTGGAGGTCTTAAGCACAGATGTGACAGCAGCCCCCACTGTGGATGCCGTCACTGAGAGCACCAGGGGGAAGTGTGGGGAGAAGGAGAGCTGAGGGCTGAGGACAGGCCCCGCAGGCAAGGTCGTGCCCAGGCAGGGAAGCCGGTGGAGTGGCCGGGGGCAGAGAGGTGCCACGCCAGCACACGGCATCGGGGTGGGCCAGGGCTGACCACACGGGGGAAAGGCGGGCACAGGGTTCCTGGGTGCTGCCAACCCCGCCGGCAGCCACAGGTCTGCCTCCACACCTCGGCCTTCACCTCCCACGGCCGAGTGAACATGCCTGGAAGGACATCTCGAACGTGTGCCTGTCATCACCGCAGTTTTACTCCATTTTTGGAGACAGTAACTTCCAGTGGCACATCCATGTAGATAGACAGTCCTCTTGTTCACCACTCAAGCACATTTCATGCCCAGCTGTAGCGAGACCATGTAGTCTTTTGAAAGACAGAACTGTTCTTCAGAAGTGGACCTCCCCTACAAAGGCCATGGATGACTAAGAGCTTGGGACAGGTCTTTAGGCCACACGAGCAGGAGCTCTAGACGTTAAATTCCTCTCAGCATTGAGACATCATTATCATCTTAATAGTAATAACAACATTAAAAAATCGGCGAAGCTGTGCTAGGTATCCTATCATGACCCAGGCCTGCACAGAACATGTCACAGTCTCTACCTCAGTGAGCCCTCCCGCGATCCTGACAGTACGGTACCACTTACAGACATGGAAACCAAACATGCAGAGACTGGCCTCCCCAAAGTCACACAAACCTGGGTGACTCCAGAGTCTGGAAGCCTTAGAGAGATTTGGTTTTGAAAGCACATCTGATCCGGTAGCTAAAGGAGGAATATCTCATGAAGACTGTAAAATGCTAAGCAAAAAATTCTTCCATTTTTCCCTTTTAAATTATGCAGTGCAGAGACTAATGTGGTCTGAGATAAAATATCACTATGTTTGAGAAAGGGTGGAGGCCAGGCGCGGTGGCTCACATCTGTAATCCCAGCACTTTGGGAAGCTGAGGTGGGAGGATCATTTGAGTTCAAGAGTTCAAAGAGTTCAAGACCAACCTGGGCAACATGGTGAGACCCCATCCCTCCAAAATACACAAGAATGAGCCAGGTATGTTGGCACCCCTTGGTCCGAGCTACTCAGGAGCTGAGGTGGGAGAATGGACGAGAGCCTGGGAAAGTTGAGGTGGTAGGAAGCCCTGATCGTGCCACTGTACTCCAGCCTGGATGACAGGGCAGGACTCCTTCTCAAAAACAAAAACAAAAGGTGGGAGGAAAGGCAGACAGTTCCAGATGTGTGCCAGTGTTTGACGCAGACATGGAGTAACACAGTTCAGTCCATTTGCCAAAACCACTGCCAATGTGCAAGCAACTGGAGGGGGCTTGTCCAAGATCAGGAGTCACCAAACTGTGGGTTTTTTGGCTACAAACTGGGACATGCCCCCTACAGCAGCCTGCGTAGATGAGGGGTGAGCTCCTCCCTCACTGGGACCACCTGCAGTCGGGACCATCTGAGCTGTGGCCACAGAAGGACACTGCCCTCCCCCGGGCTCACCTTGGGGACTTCCCTCTGGGCTAAACAAGCCTCTGAGAGAGTTCCCGCTAGGGCAGGAGAGGTGTTGATTCTCCTGGCTTCAGGCTGCTTTGGTGGCTCCCAATGTGGGCAGGGCACACTTGACAACCGAGGGGCCCCAGTTGGGCCACCTGACAGGTTTCTTCTGCACAAAGCCGCCATACCCTTCCTCACAAAATCCCTCCTGCAGGAAACGTGTAGGAGCAGCACTAAACAGCTGTTTTTGGAGTGATCAATAATTAACAAGGATGCTTCACATCTGGCCACGACTTTCATTTAGGGTCACAAAACCACGGTGCACACACAGTCTCAAGTGCGTTGATGACTCACCCCCAGCAAGACAGGGCGCTGGCCCAGAAGCCTCGACTCTGAGTGCCCGGGTTCCTGATCTGCAAAACGGGGGTCTACAGTATCGCTACAGTCTCCCCCAGCAGATGCTGACCCATTTCCTGGTAGCCCTCTGCTCCTGTCCCACCCGCTTCATGCTCTTCCGGCTGTCACCGGACTGTCAACAGTGACTGCTCAATTAAGTGAGAGGCTGTGGCCACTATTTTGACTTCACATTTCGTGTTTTCTTTTTGAGCATGGTTTTTCCTCACCATTACTGTTGAAGTGAGTATTTGATTTTGACTAATACAATCAGAAATAGTACAAATGAGCAGCGTGCTACATCTTATATTTGATTTGTGGTTTGGAATTAAAGCAAGAGCTGTTATTTTGATTTCTTTTAAATTTGAAAGATGGTAAGATTGCTCACAGGATTTCCATGAAATGGAGAACACAGACGGTACTGCTTGAGGTGCGGTGGTATATAAAATATGACTATGTGTTTACTATCATTCTGGATTATTTCACTGGTACAGAACAATTAATCCCTACAAAGAGAAAGCTTCAATTAAACCTGTGTTACATTTGACTAAACCTAGAAGAATCTGGATGCTTTGTGCCTTATAGACAAAACAGGTAACGTGTTATTTTGTGGGGCTTTTTGTTTTTGAGACAGGGTCTTGATCTGTCACTCAGGCTGCAGTGCAGGGCTGTGACGATAGCTCACTGCAGCCTCCAACTCCTGGGCTGAAGGGATCCTCCCTCCTCAGCCTACCAAGTAGTTGGGATGACAGGTGTGCACCACCACACCCAGCTAATCTGTTTTTTATTTTTTGTAGAGACGGGGTTTCGCCATGTTGCCTAGACTGGTCTTCAACTCCTGGGCTCAAATATCCACCTGACTCAGCCTCCCAAAGTGCTGGGATTACAAGAGTGAGTCCCCACGCCTGGCCAGAATACATTTTTTAAGAAAAAAGAAGACATGTTAATGAACCTAACATGCAGACCAACTAGATTGAGGCCTCCCGAGTGAGGTCAGCCTGGGGGACTCCTTTGCCCAGCTAACAGGAGAAGTGCATAATACTTTAAACAAACAGGGCAAATGTGAAACCAGGACACAGTGAGACGAGCCCTAAATGGGAGGATCACCACAGGAGATCCAAGAATCCTGTGGAATAATCATTGGTGCCAAGGCCCGATGCCTTGGGAATAAGAAAACCCATTATGGAATGTATTTTTCAGATGCTGGACAAATAAAGAAGTGTGCTTGTGTGTGTGTGTGTCTGTGTGTGTGACAGAGAGAGAGAGAAAAAATAATTTTACATCACTTTAAAAAGACCAAACAAGACTCTAAAATTATTGCAGATTTAATATACACTCATTATACAACAGGCAGAGAAGCAGAAAGCCCAGAAAGCCAGCAACAGTAGCTTTCAAAGGTTTCTCAGCCGTCAGCGCTGTTGAGATTTGGGGCGGGATATCCTTGATGGTGGATGGCTCTGGGCTCTGCAGTTTGCTGAGTACCATCCCCAGCCTCTCCCTATAGATGCCAGTAGGGCCCTCTCCCGACAAGTCGTGACAACCTAAAATGGCTCCAGATATTGCCAAATGCCTCCTGGGGGGCAAAATCGCTCCCAGTTGAGAAATGCTGCTTTAAAACACCCGGGACGAACATTCTGGAAAATGGATTATTAAGTAAATGTTTACAGAACCAACATATTTTTAAAATCGCGAAGGTGAGAACTCAGCACTGAAACAGGAATGGCAAAATCCGCAGCGGGACCGTGAGCCAAGGATGTTGCGTAACGCCCAGAATGTGTCTTCCTTCCACCATAAACTGAAACATCTGCGCCTTCAGTGAGACGTGCTAATGGATTCTGAATCTAATACCAAACGTGAGAGGCAGGGAGAAATGATAGTTGGAGTGCTTTTTCTGGAGCGAATCTTCTGATAGCAAAATTGCCAAAAATACGGCAGTGTAGACTAGATGCACAAAATGTATTTTCTGAACTACTTTCTATTCTGCATGTCTCCTCGAGGTGACGTGAGCTCTAAGCAATGTCCCGGATGTGTGGAAGCACATGTGTGCATGGAGCAGACTACTCCAATGGATCAAGCGGAATGGAAAATACTGGTCGCTTAGCAGTAAGTCGGAAAGGGCTGAACGTTGTCCCAGCAGAACTCACCCCCAGAAGGCAGGGCCTCTGGCCTCTTTTTAGAATGAAGAAAGGATGCAGAGTTTCTCAGCCCAGAGAAAGTGACACACCATGCTATGCTCACATCACACAATTATTCACTACAATGCAACACTGAACACCCAAATTAAATCTATTTTCCCCAGGAAACACTAGTTTGCGAAAGCAAAATGATGCCTAAAAACAAGATCACTTACAAACCTCTTAGTAAGTTTTAACATGAAACTTTTCTTTTCCGACAAATCATTTCTACTGTGGTCTTTTCTGGATATAATGGTACATTCTCAAAGTATCTTAGTAGACTTCAAGACATCTCGATAATACTGCCCACTAGTAATGGATGGAAAACACTCGGGGGCACTTCTAGCGTTTTCAAGGTAATTTCTTGAAATTACCTTGAATGCATTAATTTATTTATCGGTATGACAATCTCAGGAAATGGGCAGGAGTTGTGCGCTCCTTATGCCTATGGAGAAGTTTTGTGTTTTAAGTATTTTTTCCTAAGAGGCTATAGCAATTCACACTCCTCCATCAGTATCTAAGAGTCCCCAGGCCCCTTTTTCTGCAAAACCAGCTGCTTTCTTCTATCTTTTTAAAACCTCCCTGCAAGTGTGTGTGTGTGTGTGTGTGTGTGTGTGTGTGTGTGTGTGTGTGTTTTAAACAAAGACAGGGTCTTGCTCTGTCACCCAGGCTAGAATGCAGTGGCACGATCTCGACTCACTACAACCTCCAGCTTCCGGGTTCAGCAATTCTCCTGCCTCAGCCTCCCCAGTAGCTGGGATTACAGGCGTGCACCACCACACCTGGCTATGGCTGGACATCTACTATACTTTTAATGTACATCTCCCTGCCACCCAGACCACTTGGCAGGCTCTTCTGTGAATTAACTCTGCATGTTTCCCCTTCAATCTTTCTTTTTTTTTTTTCTCATTTATTTATTTATTTAGTTAGAGACAGGGTTTCACTCTGCTGACTGTGCTGGAGTGCAGCGGCACAATCTAGCTTACTGCACTGGCACAACCATAGCTCACTGCGGCCTTGACCTCCTGGGCTTAAGCAATCTTCCTACCTTGGCCTCTGGAGTAGTTGCGAGTACCTAGCACACACCACCATGCCCAACAGTTTTTTGACTTGGTTGTAGAGATGGAGTCTTGCTATGTTGCCCAGGGTGGTCTCAAACTCCTGGGCTCCAGTAATTCTCTCGCCTCAGTCTCCCAAAGCACTGTGCTTACAGGTGTGAGCCACCATGCCTGGCCTCCTTCATTTGTTCTATTGTATTCTTTCCTCCCTTCCTGACAACGAAACCTGTGAGAGTGTTCATACTGAAAATGTTAACCCTTTTTCTGTCTTTTGCCTTGCAAATATTTTTCTCTAAGAGCCATGGTTTGTCAGTTTTAAAATTTCTAGTTGTGGCATAATTTTGTTTTATAATCCTTTCAGATTTTTATATAGTTAAATATAGCTGACTTCTCCAGGCCTGGCTAAGATAGTCGCCTATGTACCTGTATTATACATGTTGTTTCCAAGTATTGCTTGTTTGGTTTTTGTGGGAGGAGTGCAGAGTATTAAAAAAAAAAACATTTAAATGGTCAAACCAACTGATGTTCATTTTCCTCTGCTACAACCTGATCATCCAATGCTGTTTCTTTCAGACAGCCAATTGTGTCAATATTGCTGACTAGTTCTTTTCCCACTGAACCTACATACCCACCCTGTTATAGATAATATCATTTGATTTGGGCTTATTAGGTTCCAGTAATCTACTTGTCCTCTCTCATGTCAACCTCATATGTCACAATAGTACAGTATGTTGGATCAGTGCCACCATCAGCCTCAGCGCTGAGAGGAGTCTTCATGCAAAGGTACCTGCTCAGGGTGGAGCCCAGAGACAGAGCCCTGAAGCAGTACACTGGGGAGGTCCTGCTCTGCTCTCTGCAAAGACAGTGGCCGCCAGCCCTTCCCCTGTCCCAGCCAGTCTGAGGTCCCATAGCCACCAGGAGGGCTCAGGCAGTATACCCCAAAGCCTCAAAAAACACCCATGCAGGTCGTTTGTCATAGAAAAGGGGGCCGACCCCAGACCCACGTGGGTGACAGATGCTGCATGTATTTAAATGACCCTGTAAATGCTCCCAGGCAGTTAGATGGCCTACTGCAGCCTCTATGTGGATGTCCAACCCCAACCCCCAAAGCAGCAGCCTGGGGAGGATGAGGCCCGTGTTTAGAATTCAGATCTTAGAGCACGAAGCGCACACTGCACTTCAGGCGCACACACAGGCGCCTCCAGAGTGTTAATTCACCTCCAGGAGACTTGTTTGGAGTTTGAATTTTGTGGCTTTGGGGTCTATCAGGGCAGGGCTCTGATTGCTGAGACCATCTTTACCTGTACAACTTCACCTGCAGCCCCAGTTCCAATATCTGGTACAAAAAGTTGCTCCTTTTCAATTTTTTTTTTTTTTTTTTTGAGATGGAGTTTTGCTCTTATTGCCCAGGCTGGAGTGCAATGGCACGATCTTGACTCACTGCAACCTCCACCTCCCGGGTTCAAGTGATTCTCCTGCCTCAGCCTCCGAAGTAGCTGGGACTACAGGCATGCACCACTATGCCCAGCTAATTTTTATATTTTTCGTAGAGATAGGGCTTCTCCATGTTGGTCAGGCTGGTCTCGAACACCTGACCTCAGGTGATCCACCCATCTCGGCCTCCCAAAGTGCTGGGATTACAGGCATGAGCCACTGCACCTGGCCTCAATCTTATTTTTAAGACTGTCTTGGCTATTTGGAGGCATCATAAACTTTAAGGCCATTTTATTCAATTCCAAGAGAAGCCTCCGGATAGAAATGTGTGCTGCTCTTGGGAGAACGGGTACTGCAATCACACCTGCTCCCCCGTCCCACCCAGGACCCTGGGAGATGCTGCACTGCCTCATGCACGCTTACATCCTTTCAAAAGATATCGCCACTTTCTTCACAAAGGTCCTAAGCCTCTTGTTAAGTTTCTTCCTGAGTACTGTGCAGTTTTTGTTCCTATTTTTGTGGACCACCTTCCCCACTTCCCCTTCTAAGTGCTCATCGTACTCCCTGAGTGATTATAAGTAGTTCTCTGTAAGTGGCCACAGGTCTTCCCCAGCAGCTCCACTTCGCTGGGTGTGAGTTCTGTTTGTTCGAACCATCTTCCGCTCCCTGGCTGCCAGGACGCTGCGGATGAATGGTGACTATTTTGGTTAGCATAGCACGCTTGGGTCAGCTTTCTAAAGTGATGGCAGATCCCTTCTTTAGAAAAGGTGAAGCGGCCTCCCAAGAGTTGTGAGCACATAGCTTTCCCCAAACCTACCTCAGGAGCAAGGGAAAATCAGCCTGGGGAACCAGGGCTTGCAGTCGCCTTTGCATACACAACTGACCTCCTTTCCACTGGAGGCCCACAGACCTCTGCAAGCCCAAGTTTTCTCCAAGATGCTCTGCTCTGCAGGACTCACCCCAGGGTTCTTCAACGCCGCACCAGTGCTGTCCAGGGACCCAGGGAACCCAAGTCCTGCCCCAGATGCCCGGGGATACGGCAGCTACCTCATTCAGGATGTTTATGGGCAGATGCCCAGGGATACGGCAGCTACCTCATTCAGGATGCGTACGGGAGGGAGAGAAGAGTTTTGTCCAGGACACCATTTCCCCAGAGCCCTCTGACTCCTCTAAATCAGAATTCTGAAGGTGAAAAGGCTCCACTGATTATGAGGTCCCTCTCTCTCATTTTTCATTATGAGGGGATGAAAAACCAGAGAGATTGATTTTCTCACTCATGTGAGGGTGGCAGCCTGGGTCAAAGCCCTCAGATGTGCCTTTCCCTGAGGCTTCTCTCGCAACGACTTACGGAAAGCACGCACCCTCCGATCAGTCCCTTACTAACATCACCCTGCCCAGAGGCTAGCTTCTCCTACCACGCAGAATTAGAAATCACAAAAGCAACCTCTTTAATAAATAAGCAAATACAAGCAGACAAAAAACACTCCAGAAATATCTCCAAAAAATATTACAACAATATTTCTCTGTAACATATTTACTGCAAATATCCCTAAATTGTAACGGGCTACAGAGTATGATCAGTGAAGTACCTTAAGCAAACAAACACTGCCCTGTCTTGGAAGATCCAGCCCTGGGAATAGAGAGGACTTTGACATGTGGATCAAAATGTACTAGGGAGACACGATTTCCCTGAGCACAGTGTGCAGTGACCTAAGACACCTTTGTGAATCCCGGCTTGGAAGCCAACATCAATTTTCCCTGCCAAGCATCGACAGCAGCAGTACCCTGGCGAAACTGACTTCATCCAGTAATATTCCGAGAATGGACAACAAGGCTGAAACTCAGAACTAACTACAAACTGAGTTTTCCTCCTTGGGTGAAATACGGTGAGAAGGGCCATGCCGATGGTCACCTCCTCTGGAGGCCACACACGCGGATTCCACAAAGGCCATTGCAGAGTCATTGTCACCAGTCAATCCCTGGGAGGTGTGCCTTTCTCGTTATCAGGATGAAGACACTGAGGATAGAGGGGGTTGAGTCAACGCCCAAAGACTCACAGCTGGAAGTCAGAACAGCAGTTCTAAGGAAGGCCCAAAACTCAACTGGCTCATGTCGCCCAATTTTAGAGTATCTGGGAGGCAGGGAGTGCTGAGAAACGGGCATTGCTGAATCACAGTGGTTCTCTCCTATCTTTATTTAGGAAAAAAATTTCTTTTTTTCTTTGGGAAAATTGTGTAGGTTACAACTGGTTATATCCCAGGTATCTTATGTGACCACACAAACATACAACAGTGAGCAGTGCTCCCTCCTGAGGGGCTGAATCAGCCAGGGCATCCCCACCTTCTCAGCACGAATCACGGCCACACAGCCCAACCCACCCGGGGCCTGGGGGCCACCCAGGACACCACCGTCCATGTGACTATGACACAGGCCCACGGAGGGAAGGCCTGCGCCAACATGGCACCTCCAGTCCGATGTTTAACCCCTAATGAACGGCGACCTTGGGCTTTTCCTACCACCTGCTGAGAGAGTGACAGCCTCTTCCCTGCATTCTGCCCAGTGATTTGAGATTGAACACCTTTCCTATTGTAAATAGGAACAAGAACTGTTTTAACATTTTTGGATTCCTGATGAGGAGAATAACAACCCAATGCCACTGAATGAGCTGATTTTGGTTTTAGTCATGTGTTACGACCCTTATGCTTTCCTAGCAGGAGAACTTGCTTTCCCAAAGTGTGCCAGACAGGTGCCAGCACGAAGACACCTGTCCGGAAGTATTTCTTTAGATATCAGTTTATTCCTTCACTCTGCAGTCCTGTGTAATAACACACTGGGACATTTTTGACATGTGCTGTAGTGTGGATGGTTGTCCCCTCCAGACCTCTGCTGAAGACCGATCCCCAGCGTTGGAGGTGGGGCCTCATGGGAGATGTTGGGTCATGGGGCTGCCTCCTGCATGGAGAGATGACTGCCCTGGGGGTGTAGGGGATGTGAGTGAGTTCTGGCTCTGTTAGTTCCTGTGACAGCTGGTTGTTAAAGAGAGCCTGGCACCCCCGTCCTCACCCTTTTGATTCTGTTCCCCTCTTCCTTCCCCTATGCGTGGAAGCAGCTTGAGGCTCTCACCAGATGCAGATGCTGGTGCCATGCTTCCTGTACAGCCTGCAGAACTGTGAGCCAAATAAACCTCTTTTCTTTGTAAACTACCCAGCCTCAAGTATTCCTTTATAGCAACACAAAATGAACCAGGACAATATGTGAAAATACCTTGTTTCAGAGCTAGGCGTGGTGGTTCACACCTGTAATCCCAGCAATTCGGGAGGCCAAGGTAGGAAGACTGCTTGAGCCCAGGAGTTCAAGACTAGCCTGAGCTCTCCAAAAAACAAAAACAAAATTAGCCAGGTGTGGTGGTGTACCCCTGTGGTCTCAGCTACTTGGGAGGCTGAGGCAGGAGGATTGCTTCAGCCCAGGAGGTTGAGGCTGCAGTGAGCCACAATAGCACCACTGCACTGCAGCCTGAACAAAAGAGCGATACCCTGTCTCAAAAAAAAAAATAGTTTGTTTCAGAGCTTATAAATATGAGTGTGGCATCGGCCTCTTTCCCGCACACTGCCATGGTCTAATTATGGCCTGTGTGCATGCATGCAGCAATGCCCGAGCAGCTGGAGTCGGAAAAGAAGCCTCCATTCATGCACAAACGTGGTGCTCATGAGTCATCAGGGAGCTGCCAGCCCACCTCACAACGTGGCTTCTTCCCACCCACACTGGGGGACCTTCTCCCATAGTCATGGACCCTCCACAGGTGAGGCAGGCATCTGGAGTGTCATCAGAGCCACATGTGTCCTGGGCAGGTGCTACCTGCCTGGAACCTGCCTGATATCCCTCTGGGATGGGCCAACTAGGCCACAGGACAATGTGACACTTGACAGAAGGTGGTGACAGCGGTAATTGGAGCTGGCCTTGTAGAGGCCTTCCTCCTTCCGTAGCTTTGGAGATGTTTAAAAAATTTAAATTTTAATTGCCAAATAATAGTTGTATGTAGTTATGGGACACAATGTCAGGTTTTGATACATGTACGCACTGTGGTGTGGTTAAATCAAACCACTGACGTCTCACATACTCATCTTTTTTTCTGATGAGAACATTTAAAATCTACTCAGTTAGCAATTTTGAAATACACATTGCTATTGACTATGGTCAGGGTGCTATACAACAGATCCTAAAACGACTCCTCCTGTCTAAGGGAAACTTTGTATCCTTTGACCAAAATCCCCCCCAGTCCCCTCCACCCTCTGGTAACCCCCATTCTACTCTCTGCTTCTGTGAGTTCGACTTTTTTAGGTTCCACGTGTACGTGAGATCACGCGGTATTTGTCTTTCTGTGGCTGGCTTATTTCACTGATGATAATGTTCTCCAGGTTCATCTGTGCTGTTGCAAGTTCCAGTAAGTTGGAAACATAATTTTTTCAGAAAAGAATTCACAAAGTACATGTCTTTGTGAATGTGGACTCCTCAGTGGCATGACGAAAGGCCAGCCCCCTCAGGGAGAGGCCCCTGAGGCCAGTGCTGTGGTGACTGCCCTGGCCCCTGGCCCCTGCCCCCACCCCACCCTTTCAGAGGTTCTGTGCTCCCTTGAACTCAACTCTCCGACTTTCCACCACACTTTTCCATTTAGTGCTAGGTTTTCTCTTTGAAATTACAGACTCTCTACGTATGGAGACATGCCACGCTCTGGGCTCCAGGTGCCAGTGCTGCAGCTCCGGAGTGTGGGCAGTGGGTCCTTGGGCCCCTCTCGGGGGGACAGCCTTCCAAGAAGGGCAGCCTGGCTCCACAGCCCGCAGATCCTTCCCTGTCACCGAGGTCAGAGCTGGGCTCCTCTGGATGGCACTCTTTTGGGGCAGGCAGATCAGGAGACTGCCGTCCTTGGGGGTGAGGATGGGGAGAGAGACCTTCAGCCCTCGCTTTACCCTCCACGTGCCAGCACAGCCACGCTACCCGATCTCACCCTGGGCTGGCGCCTCATCTATGTCATACCCTCCAGGGACGTCTACAGGGATTAAACTGAGAGTGTGTTACCCAGCGAGCACAATAAGTTTTCCAAGAAGAGAGTTAAATGTAAGACTTCTGTGTTATTATAGACTTCATTTTAAGCTTCTTAAAAATATAACCCTTGCAAAATTCATCAGGGTTACAAATCTGGAATCCGGCCTAGTTAACAGGAAGAGGGAGGGAGGCCCCGGGTTGCATTCAGCCGGCTTCTCCCATCACCGGAGCTAAGGAGCTCCTCAGCTTCACTGACATGGGCAGTCTCAGCAATGAGAGCCCTGCCCTGGCAGGGGAGACGGACCCCAAAGCAACAACATCAAAACTCCAAACAAGTCTCCTGGCGGCGACTCAGCACTCTGGAGGCGCCTGAGGCAGTGTGCGCTTCAGGCTGTAAGGTCTGAATTCTACAAACAGGCCGCCCCCTCCCCAAGCCAGTGCTGGGGGACATGGGGGAATCCAGCGCCTGCCAGTCCTCCTCCTGCCCCAGGCAGTCTGAGGTCCCATAGCCACCAGGAGGGTTCAGGCAGGAATCCCAAAGCCTCAACAGACACCCATGCAGGTCATGTGTCATAGAAAAGGGGGCCAAAGCCCAGACCCACCTGGGTGACAGATGTCGTGTGTAATTAAATGACCCTGCAAACGCTCCCGGGGCTTAGGCAGCCTACTGCAGCCTCCACGTGGATGTCCCACCAAATGGCCAGAGCGGCGCAAGGCGGCAAAGATTCAAGTTCACAGAGAAGGCTCGCTCTTTCCCCCCCGCGCTGTGCCGGACTCCCATCTGGTGAAACGGAGCCCAGGTCTCCACCGCTGAGTGAACTGGGCCATCCTCAGACACCGAGGGGGAGAACAAACTCTGCGGACCATGGGGCAAAACCAGTTCCGTGATTCTGTGCAGCTGCCTGACAGCTGTGCCCGTCCCTCCGCTCCTCCTCAGGGGGGCGCCGTGCGCCGCCCGCACCCACCAGCCCGGTACAGGGATCCCACTCGGAGACCCCCCGCCACTGGCTTGAGTGGTTTGCTCTGTGTCCCCCATAGAAGAAACCACCTCCCCCCGTCCTCACGTAGCAGAGCCTCTGTGACTTTAAAAAAACAAACCACAGGCCGGGCGCGGTGGCTCACGCCTGTAATCCCAGCACTTTGGGAGGCCGAGGCGGGCGGATCACGAGGTCAGGAGATCGAGACCATCCTGGCTAACACGGTGAACCCCCGTCTCTACTAAAAAATACAAAAAACTAGCCGGGCGTGGCGGCGGCGCCTGTAGTCCCAGCTACTCGGGAGGCTGAGGCAGGAGAATGGCGGGAACCCGGGAGGTGGAGCTTGCAGTGAGCCGAGATCGCGCCACCGCACTCCAGTCTGGGCGACAGAGCGAGACTCCGTCCCAAAAAAACAAAACAAAACAAAACAAAAAACCCAATAAAAACCCCATAAGGCGCCTGTTTAGCCGACCTCCCTTTCTCTGTGCCGCTCCTTCCTCCCCCACGCCTGCTTGCCCGCAGTTATTTTGGTACAGGGGCATTACTAGTCATCCATAACTTCACCTCCTAACTCGGGGGCCCTCCGAATGGTTACGGAACTTGTTTTTCTTTCAAAGAACAACCATTCTTCCATCACGCACACCTCCCTGATGGTGTCTGGCTTGACTGGCCCAGGAAGGTGAGCAGCTTTCATCCTGGGCTCCTCCCTCCCGCATCCCTGCCTTCCTCATAAAAGCCTCAGTTACGTCCAAACACAGGTCGGATTTGGGAGCTTGTCTCTCCCGCCCTCATACCTTGGCCCAATCGAATAAACCTTTTTCTGCTCCCGAGCGCTGATGTGTCAGCGTGTGGCCTACGGCATCCAGGGTGCTCAAATGTAGCTTTTGGGAATTTACAGCCTCTAAAGGCTGGCACTACAAACTCAGGGCTGGGCAGCCCGGCCCAGGCACCCTAAACTCAGAGATGAACCAAAATGGGGTTCAGCCAAATTCTTCACTAAGAATAAAAACAAAACAAACAGACAAAAAACAAAGTTAAACTAAACAACATTCACTGGCATGTTCCACAAAGAAATAAAATTCAAGACAGGCGTGGAAGTGCACGCCTGTGGTCCCAGCTACTCGGGAGGCGGAGGTGGGTGGATTGCTTGAGCCCAGGAGGTCGCGTCTGCGGTGAGCTGTGATCATGTCACAGCTGAGCGTCACCCCAGCCTGAGTGACAGAGCAGGACCTGTCTCAAAAATAAATAAATAGAAGTAAAATTCCACAAACCCAAAGTGCATATAGTTTCAGGGCATCACTGTGAGGGAATCCAGTTCAAAAACATCAATATTTAATTAAGTATTTATAAACTGGTACATTTACAAATTAGGTAAAAGTTCTGAAATGCAATATATCTCTTCCTGGCCAACAACAACAACAAACCCAGAAACCCAACACAGCAGAAACAATTCTTCACTAATAGGAACTACTGATGGATGCCTCTAACTCCTCCTCAGTCTCAGGAATTCTGAAGGAGGTAAAGCGACAAAGAACCTTATCATTAGACACCAAACTCGCCTGGGGGCCAGGGTGAGGCAGGCGAGGAGCTCACATCAAGTGCAAAACGCAAGGGTCCAAGCAACAGCTCAGGGATCAGGATGAATACTATTTTAATGCAATATTTTTTTACAAAACAAAACGAGTGAAAGAATATCCCTGAGGAAGAAACATTGAAATTTAAAATAAAGACAGAATCGACATTGCTGAGTTTTCTTTGGCTGCAGGCTCCCATGGGGCTTCAGTGAGTTTTCTATGTCCTGGACAGATAAGGCGCTTCCCTTGCTCTCCTTGGCCCACCCTACAATGGCTGAACACCCCAAGAACCATTTCCTTCCTTTTCCAGTATCCGCCTGTCCTCTGCTCCTGCCTTCTCCGATATCCGCCTGTCCCCTGCTCCTTCCTTCTCCGATATCCGCCTGTCCCCTGCTCCTTCCTTCTCCAATATCCGCCTGTCCCCTGCTCCTTCCTTCTCTAATATCCACCTGTCCCCTGCTCCTTCCTTCTCCGATATCTGCCTGTCCCCTGCTCCTGCCTCCCCAGGGGACACAGCACAGATTTCTGCCTCCCAAGAGCCTCTCCTCTCCCGCCTGACTTCTCAGCTGCCCTCCCCTTGTGACATAGCATTTGTAGCTGGGAGCTGACCGCGTTCCTTCACTCCACACATGCCTGCTGGGTGCTGCTGCTCCCTGGCACTGTTCCACCATGCGCCTTCCCGCAAGAAGCTACGTTCTGACACGGTAATTTCAAATGGAGCAAATGAAGAGTGAGTGCCGAGGTACAAGCACCAGGGGGAAACACGAACGCTTGAAGATGTTCATGCAAACTCAGCTTAGCTTCGCGTGGAAAGCTGTGTTCAGCAGACCACTCTGGGGGCCCCGAGGCTTCCCACCTGCCCTAATTTCAAAAGCTAGTGCTCACAGTAACTATTTTAACCATGTCTTTCTGACTTCATTTCATCTGTTATTTTTTGGTTTAACTTTATTACCAATATTACAACAGCATCAGGAACCGAATTCCCATAGAAGTCAAGCCTGTCTCTGTCACATCTTCCTGATGTTTGATGAACCCGCTGCTACCAGATGCTGACGCTCGCTGCTCCTGGCCCAGTCACTGGGTTTGGTAACTGTGCTCCAGATGAAGGGAAAATATGTTCTCCTTTTACAAAACTAACTCAAGAGAGAGACCTCTGGGGTGACAGCCTCTCCTCAGCAGAGGAGAGCAGTTAGGTGCACAAATGGTGTCCCAAGGCTGGTTGTGGGGTCTATGCCCCCAGGCGTATTAACCCACAGGCTGTCCTGTGCATGCTGGAATTTGAGGACATGTGTATTAACCCACAGGCTGTCTTGTGCATGCTGGAATTTGGGGACATGTGCTCTGAATGCCCAGGGCCACTCAGCCAGCATCTCCTTGAGGCCCAGAGGGAGCTGATGCAGGTATCCAGAGGCCCTTCCACTGCACTTGGGCTCGGTGCATGAGGTGGATCAGCAGAGAATAGGAGTGAGGGGTGGGAGCCAGACCCCAGAGAACAGGAGCAAGGGTGGGAGCCAGACCCCCAGGATTATGGCTGCACCAGCACTTAAGAGGTTACAGCCAATCATGGCTCTGAGCCTCAGCGTCCCCATCTGCAATGTGGGGATAACAGTGGCAGTGCCTGTGTGGCAGGTGGTAGTCAGGGGGACTGTGTTAAGGTGCATGCAGTGCTTAGCACCCCGCGTCAGGCAGAGCACTGAGAATGAGGGCAGATGAGAGTCCTGGGGGCAGGTGCGATGCTCACTCCTGGTCAACTCTTGGGCAACCAGTGGTCACTACGCTGAGACCTCAATGTGCTCAGCATGTTACAGTGGTTCAGTTCGGTGTGGGACAGCTTCATTTCAGGGAAAACACACTTTCCAGCTTTCTCAAGCCTCCTGATGCTCATGTGTCTCTGACTCGCCTGGCTTGCTCTGGCTTTGCTCGGCACTGCTGGGCAGGAATGGCATCGCAGCCCACCGGCTGGAAGGCCCCCGTGCCAGTCTCTGCACCCCGATGGATATATCTGACAGCATACAAAAGCCCCGTTTCCGTAAACTTCCCCAGTTACTGACTCATCACACAGATAACGGATTCAGGTGGTGAACAGCTGGCCACCTGCACCGCACGGAAGGCTCCACACCTCCCCGTGTTCCGGAGCCGAGGATGTCCTCAACTCCTTTATGTTAACGCGGAGAACATGAGATCTGCAGGACAAGGGCATGTGGCCCACTTGGGTTCAGCAACAAATACAAAGCCATCTTTCTTCTCTCAAGAGCCTTTTAAAATAATTTTCCTGTGTTGACTCAGTAAAATGTTGCTTTTGGGCCAAAACTCTATCTGGGAACTCTCCGTCTGGATGCTTTTCTCCTTAGAACAGAACAGAAATTGGGCAGAGTGCACTGTGGAAACACCTGCGTATGCCTGCACTGCAGCACACACTGAGCTGTTCTTAACATCGGAATCTCAGCACCAGGCTGTGGCAGCCAGCTTCGGTCCTTGCAGACCTCGAGGACCATGTTCCTCGGCACCTCCCACCGCAGGCTTTTTGTTGATAAACGTCCAGCAGGTTCTCTCAGGCCCGTTAGCCTCCCTGTTGTAGGTTGGGGCTACCCAGACCTTGCGTGCTGTGTTCTGACCACTAGACCCATGAACTCGCTTCCTGGGGCTGCTGTAACAGGTTGCCACAGACCGAGTGGCTGAAAACCACACACGTTTATGATGTCATCATTCTGTAGGTCAGAATTCCAACACAGGGCCCACTGAGCTAAGGTGTCGGCAGGGCCACGCTCCTTCCTGGAGGCTCAGCGGATAGTCTGCTTCCCTGCCTTTCCTGGTTTCTGCTGGCTACCTGCATGCCTCGGCTCAAGGCCGGCCGCCTTCTCTGTCTTGAAAGCCAGCAATGGTGGCAAGTCTTGCGCACTGGGCCACCGGCACTCTGGTTCCCTCATCTGATCCTTTCTTCCACCCTGAGAACCTTATGATTACACTGGGCCCACCCAGATGATCCAGGAGACTCTGTCTTGAGGTCATTGAGGAGCTCCTGACTTCCCCTTTGCCCCACAACCTAAAACACCCACAAGTTCTGAGGATTCGGATGTACACATCTGTGGAGGTCATTAATCTGCCTAAAACAAACCATGAACAGAATGTAGGTGAAACTGCATTTCACAGATGAGGGTGTGGCCAACAGCAGTAGGGGCTGCCGTTTTTGGGGTTTTGCCCAGAACCTAGTTTCCTCCAGGCGCCCTCATGGCCAAGGTCTGTGTCTCTGAGAGGTGAGATAATTCCTAGCAAAGCCGGGTCATGAGGACACAGCCACATCTCACCCTGGGATGGAGCAATCTTGGCACTTGTGGGGAGGGAGACGGTTAGTAAGCAGACAGCTGGCCTGTGACCCTGTGGTCTGTGCTGGTGCCTCCCTCCCTGTCTCGGGCACTTCCGCCACAACGTCCTCTCCGACACCTGAATTACACTTCACCTGCTGGGCTCCTCCATTCATTCATTCATGCGTTCATTCAGGAAACATCTGTTGGTTCTGCTGAGCACACGCTAGTTGCCAAGGATACAGTGGGGCACAAGGTGGGCACTGCCCATGTCATGTGTCCCCTGGGTGCTGGGACATTTTCTCTCCTGCTTCTCAGGTACAAGGACTGAATGGCTAGGACAACTCACCCTCTACCAAGAGCTTGGTGAAGAAAGTGACAGAATTGAAATGAGGAGCCCAAGTTGTTCTGTCTGCGTGAGTCCGTGCAAACCAGGGGCAGCTTTATCCCCAGACGCAGCCTCAGGTGGGCCAGTCCTGTCCTACTCCCAAGTATCCGTCACCAACACTTGTTCTACACACGTATACGTTCCCCGGGATACAAGGCCTGTGGTCATCCTGCTTGCACTTCCGGGACAGTCCGCAGTGGGCACTCCGGCAGGGCCTGTGGAACTCAACAGTGGATTCAGAAAACCTGAGAATGACCCTCAGTCTTTACCATGATGGACAACTCGCAAACCTCTGTGGGCCTCAGCTTCTCTCAGTGTAACCGGGAACCGCCGCTGTCCTCCCATCGCCTCTCCTGGCATGCACGTGCTGCTGCTGGTCCGCCTGCATACTGCTTGGTCCCAAGACACATGTATGTGAGGTATTCAAACGAGTGTGTGTGTGTAATTGTGCTCAGTGTGTGATGTGAGGTGTTTGTGATGTAAAGCTGTGTTTGTGAGTATGTGGCATGCACACTCTGTGTGTGTGTCTGTATGTGTGGTGTGTGTCTGTGCATGGTGTGTGTGTGGTGTATGGATGTGAATGTGTGGTGTGTGTTTGTGTGTGTGAGGTATAACTGTGCTTAGTGTGTGATATGAGGTGTTTGTGATGTGAGGCTGTGTTTGTGAGTACGTAGCATGGTATGTGTGAGTGCATATGTGTGTGGGGCGTGTGTGTGCACCTGTGTGTGTCTGTATATGTGGTATGTGTCTATGTGCATGGTGTGTGTGTGCATCTGTGTGTGTATGTGTAGTGTGTGTGTCTATGTGCACGGGGTGTGTGTGTGTGGTGTATGGATATGAGTGTGTGGTGAGTGTGTGTGTGTGACATGTGTGTACACACATGAATGAGCACATGTGGCTAAACACGGAAAGGATAAGTGACAGGCAGCGGAGTGGAGTGGAAAGAGCTGAGGCCTTAAACAGGTGGTCAGGTCCAGGTCCAGCTCCGCCCGGCCGCCCACTCCACACATGTGCCTGGAGAAGCAGCTCACTCCTGTGAGCTGACCCCGAGCCATCTCATCTGTGAAATACGGTAACGTCTGTGAAATACGGTAACGACAATAGGCCAGTCACCTCTCAGCACCATCTTTAACAATCAAATGAGAATTCTTCCAGCACAAAGTAGGCCTTTGCTGAATATTTAACATATTTCAAATAAGTGTTTGTTGAATAGCTGAAAAAATTGATATGAAAGTTCTTTTACAAGTAAAAAATATTATAGAAATATGAGAAATTTTAAACATTGGCATTTACTTAAATTATAGATTTACTTAAATTATAATAAAGCCTTGGTAGGCAGAGGCGCTTCGTTTGGAAAATAGAAAGGCGGGTGTGGAGGAAAAGGAAAAATCATTTTGAAATAAAAGGCACATTGCCAGAATGAGACCTGTGGCAGCCATGGTGAGCCTGTGGGACATCACGGGGACGATTCTTCAGGAGAAGCCAGTCCGGCGTCCACACACGGGGCCCGGCAGCCTGTGGGACAGCCGTCTGCCACGTGGAGAGAGGCTGCACCCAGTGATCCTTCTCAAGCTTGTTTTTGAATGACTGGCTGGGTCCGGGTGACTCACTGTGTGCCAGGAGCCCACGCGGGTCTGCGGCAGCCGGTGCCTCCAAGGGACTGGAGCGATGCCACCAGCCACACAACTCCAAGTTCCTTCACTGTGCCTGCGGGTCTCGATCCAGGAAAAGAGATGCTGTCTTCATTGTCGAAAACAAGGTCCTTTACCACAGTGAATTTTTTCAATGGCAGCACTTAGCAATGTATGTACCCACTCACGGCAGCACGCTTTACATGCGTCTATTTTTGTGCTATCTCTGAGTGAGAACAGAAATGAACTGGCTACTTATACATTTTGATGGGGAACAGAATGCACTAAAATCTAAGTAGGTCTCAGATAAAAGTCACAGTTTTTAGCCAAAGCAACGCGGGTGGCATTCCTTTCTGGCACTTTCTGGGCCCTCAGATTGGAGGGGTGTGTCTGTCTTACAGGGGAAGAACTTGAGGAAATGCTGAACCCATATGTGAAACACAAAGGCTGCGCTGTTTTTTTTCCCCCCAAAATTAACTTAAGTCTAGGGAACGCCAAACATTTTACAGTTTGCTTCATGAAAACAAGGTCTTGCCTTTACTTTAAAAAAAGAGAAGAAAAAGTAAACCTGTAATTCCCACAATTCCCAAACAGAGACTAAAGGAAAATGTATTTTGAAATCAAAGATGGCAGGAACATCTGCCATTTATTTGGAACAGTTTTCCCAAGCCATTTACCTTAATGATTACAAGCAGCCCCTTACAACCTTGAGAAGAAACAGAAAAGTGCCAAATTTTTAGCACTTTTTATTTTCTAACACAGAAAATTAAATATCCTTTTGGTCATGCATCGAACAAATGATTTTTTCATTCATTCCATGTACTACATGAAACAGTCACAACTACACAGGTCCACATACATGTGGGTTTTTTCTAACAAAAGTTACACCAAGTGTGCTTGGCTCTCCTGCCTCCCCTTCCACCTCCTCTACCTCTCTGCCCCCCTGAGGCAGCAAGCTGCCCTCCACTCCCTCCTCAGCACGCTCAACATCAAGATGACGAGGATGAAGACCTTTATGGTGATCGACTTTCATGTGATGCGTAGTAAATATGTTTCCTCTGCCTTAAGATTTTCTTTCTTTTTTTTGTTTTGTTTTGTTTTGTTTTGTTTTGAGATGGAGGCTCGCTCTGTCGCCCAGGCTGGAGTGCAGTGGCGCGATCTCAGCTCACTGCAAGCTCCGCCTCCCAGGTTCACGCCCTTCTCCCACCTCAGCCTCCTAAGTAGCTGGGACTACAGGTGCCGCCACCACGTCCGGCTAATTTTTTTGTATTTTTAGTAGAGACAGGATTTCACCATGTTAGCCAGGATGGTCTCGATTTCCTCACCTTGTGATCCGCCCGCCTCGGCCTCCCAAAGTGTTGGGATTACAGGTGTGAGCCACCGCGCCCGGCCAGGATTTTTTTAATAGCATGTTCTTTTCTCTAGCTTACTTTACTGTAAGAACACAGTATATGATGCATCTAATGTACAAAATATGTGTTAATCAACTGTTTATGTGATTGGTAATGCTTCTGGTCAACAGTGGGCTATCAGCAGTTAAGTTGCAGGGGACTCAAAAGTCAAACACAGGTTTTCAGCTGTGCAGGGGTCAAGGGTCAGCACCCCTAAGCCCCACCTTGTTCAAAAGTCAGCTGTACATTTTCTTCTCTTTCTCTCCACCGTAAATGTTCGCTTACTTCAAACTAGAACTCCTTCCCTTTCTCCAGAAACTGAAGGGCATGTATTTTTCTCTAGTGCATGGACATCGCACCGTTCTGACCTCAGCTTATGCTTCCACTCACGCGTGTGTTTCCAACAAAAGGAGGGGCATCCGCCGGGGTGGAGAGAGCAGCTTTGGAGGAGCAATAACAGAGCACAAGCGGGAGGAGTGAGAAGTTCATGGCTTTTAAGGAATGGCTGTGATGGCTGTGAGACGAGGAAAACATCCTTCACTCTTCTCTCCCCTGCTGGCATCCTTATGTTTTTTAAGCATCTGCTCCAATGCCATCCTCTCTCCTCCCTGGCGCGTCACTGGTTGCTCCACCCGGTCCTGAGCACCCTGCCCCAGGCAGGTGGGGCAGCCAGCAGGGTGGTTCCCCCGCCAGCCCAGGGGCCTTCCTGCCTACCCTTCTGCGGCCAGGGGGCTGGCTTCAGGCCGCCTGTCTCGGTGTCCAGCCACGGGGGCCTCCCAGCGATATTAAAGTGAGCTTTGCTAGCTCAATGAATGAAGGCTTTGAAAGTTCTTGTGACGACAGGTGAACACTCCCTGTGAAATAACAGTTTTAAATGAAGTCGTCATTCACCAAATATTTTTAAAAGAAAAACACAAGGGGCTGGGTGTGGCGGCTCACACCTGCAATCCCAGCACTTTGGGAGGCCAAGGCAGGCGGATCACCTGAGGTCAAGAGTTTGAGATCAGCCTGGCCAACATGTGAAACCCTGCCTTTACCAAAAATACAAAATTAGCCGGGCATAGTGGTGCACGCCTGTGATCCCAGCTACTTGGGAGGCTGAGGCAGGAGAACTGCTTGAACCCGGGAGGCAGAGGTTGCAGTGAGTCGAGCTGGTGCCATTGCACTCCAGCCTGGGCGACAAGAGTGAAACTTCATCCCCCCGCCCAAAAAAAAGAAAAAGAAGAAAGAACCCAACATGTATGTGTTGACAACTGTATGAATTCTGCCCCTGTTTTGTAGTGGAGGTGAAGGTCAATTGAACAATTTCTTTGAGGAAGACCACAGTGGAACATACCAGTAGGAAAAAAACCCGATAAGCAATCATGAAAGAATATTTAAAGCTAAATCTGTCATATTTACTTTTCAAAAGTGACAGATGTATCACTGGCTGATAGAACACACCTCGAGATTCAACTCTTTGTTTTCATTCTGGACATAATACATGTCCTTAATTTTGCAATATGAAAACAGCATTGCCATGAATCTTCCCTGTTCCCCAAGATTATTTTCTGGGTCTAAGGCTTGTTCTCGCTGTTGCATTTGTCTTTGGTCAAGGGCTCATCATGGGTTTACTGTCCTGCAGGGAATTTTAGATTAAGCAGCTGGCCATAAATTAATGGTTCCATGAGGAACAGCAAGGAAGGATTACCTCAACACAACCCACAATAGCTCTCACAGAAACATGCTCCAGTTTACCTCATTTTGCAGGTATGAGAACAGTTTTCTTTTGTTTTTAGAGATGGAGTTTCGCTCTTGTTGCCCAGGCTGGAGTGCAATGGCACAATCTCCACTCACTGCCACCTCCGCCTCCCGGGTTCAAGCGATTCTCCCGCCTCAGCCTCCGGAGTAGCTGGGATTACAGGCATAAGCCACCATGCCCGGCTTATTTTTGTATTTTTAGTAGAGACAGGATTTCACTATGTTGGTCAGGCTGGTCTCAAACTCCTGACCTCAGGTGATCCACCCACCTTGGCCTCCCAAAGTGCTGGGATTACAAGCGTGAGCCACTATGCCTGGCTGAGAACAGTTTTATAAGTAACTACTGATTCCCAACTTAGGTATTTTTACCCCACTCTTTTCCCCCATTGGGTGGCCAACCTGGATCTATGTTAGTATACCAGTTTTATGCCAAATGCCATACATTCTTTGAGGGGACCCGAAGCAGGTCCTTGAGTGAGGTGGGATTTGAGTTTAGGGTTAGAGGATGGGGAAGATGGACAGGCATTAACATTAGAGTAGGGTTCCCTGGGCTTTGAGGGAAGACTGGATGTAGTTGGGAGGGTGTGATATTCTCACTGTGTGGTCACGAGATGAGGGTGGGGCATGTGGAGAAGCCAGGTACAGGCAGTAAGGGTCTAACGGAAGAGGGGCCACATGGTGGGGAGAGGGGACATAATGCCTAATTGAGAGTGTCCCTCTTGCGTCCCTGAAACCTGAGCCCTACAGATGCTTCCTGAAGGACAGAGGAGTCTACACTGTGGGTCAGGGCATCCCCAGTGGCCGTGGGTGGGATGAAGCCACCACCAGTAACAGCCCCAGTGAGTGTGGGGTGGGGAGGGCCCTGCAGGGTGTCACCTGAAGAGCCCCTGAGACGGGAGAGAGGAGCATACATCTGGGGCGGGTGAGACATGACCCAGGCACGCACTCCTCAAACCTTCAGAGATGGCTTACTGCATGGTGGAGGAGTGGAGAACATGCCTTTTACTCTGATTTTTCTCTAAGGAATAAATTTTATTTTAAAATCACAGACAAGGAAAAAATCAAATGGAGTATCAAACCTTAATTTAAGAAATCCATCTGCTCCATCAAAAATTTGCTGTGAGCTTTTAAGAATAAACAGGGCAAATTTACTTTATTCAAGAATGATATTCTTTTTGTAAAGCCTATCTTCAAAGTCATACATAATTCAATTTTTGCTTTAAACCCTTCATTTTTATTCATTTTCCTTTTCTTCTTGAGAAAACCTCAGACTCACTCATGGCTCCATGTATGTACTATGTGCCTGAGAGCAGTGCCGTTCCTCACGGAGGGGCTGGGAAGGCGGGAAGGCAGCCCCACTCCTGCATTTAGTCTCTGGTCTCCAGCAACATACTGTAACCTGAGCATGGGAAGATCCTGAAACGCATGACAAGCGAGGAAGGGATTGGAGACACCTAGTCCTGTTTCCCACAACCTTCGTTCTCAGTTCCACTTCTGGACCACTGCTGCCTGGGTCACCCATGGGGAAGTGGCCTGCCCTGGTGGTTGCGGGTTCCGAGTCGCCCAAGCTAGGGAGCTACAAGCACTTTCAGAAAATCTAGGATATGCATGGTGAACCATCCAAACATAAGAAAGCCATTACAAAAAAAAAAAAAAAAAATGACAGAACGTTCGTTGTGGAGCCAATCTTAGACATTGGATCACCACCTAGTGACTGGAACCCTTGGTGAGAGTTTCCACATCACTTCCTGATCACTCCCAGTGACCCAGAGTGGGGACGCGTCAGGGAGATGATGGATGCGGGGCTAGAGCAGCAAAACCATTCTCATGCTCCTCATTTCCCCCAGACCTTCTAATAAGATCTGCTGTCAGAAAGCCTGAGGGCCTGGCTCAAGATCCCCTAACGTTCCCTGTCCCTGGTCACCCGAGAGGGCAGAGCCCACAGGGAGGATGGCTCTGTGGGTCAAAGCCCGAGGTACCTGCACTGCTCAGCAGTCACCACTGCTTATCAGCAGTTCAAGCCCAGCCCGAGGCTCTTATGGTTCCTTTAAATCTGAGGATGTCCTAGGAAAGGGTATCATGTGTTTAATTGCTTATTTTCAAAGTGTCGCAGTGCCACTGGGACTCTGGGCACGGGGACTGTTTTCCAAAAGTTGAAAACACAGATGGATGAAAGCCAGTCAAAGAAAACAGTAGCCAAACTAAAGTCAGGTTATATATTCAACAGGGCTTTACCTCATACCTGCCTACAACAGGCACAAGCTCAATAAGGCCTGTTTGTACCACAGTCTGAAAAACGAGCCAGCATCGCCCTGGGCAGGAGCAGGAGCCCGGGGCTGTCCAGGTTCTGAAAGTAAAAGCCTCCATTGGAAAATAGCACTCCAGGGATTCCAACGCGAGGAATCGAGGTGGTTAGTGACTCATTTTCAGAGCCAGGAAAGTGAGGTGCAGCCAAGACCCACACACCATCAATTACGTCTGGCAGCTAAGAGGAGGGCAGCCGCATCCTCCGGTGCAACCACAGCCTTACAAAGGCACGCAAAGCCAGGAGGGTCTGATCTGAGAGTCAGCAGAGGGATCATATTACATATCATCTGGGTCTCCCCCAGATGACCTTAAATGCAGCTTGGCTGGAATTTTACTTCCTTGGATTGATTAAAGCCCATGAACAGCCTTAAGTCCCCAGACAAAATAGCAAAATAGGTCCTGGACAGTTCAGCGCGGGTGGGACACAAAAGGGAGGGGGAAGTCAGTATCTGGGGACACTAAGGCGGTGGCTGGGATGTCCCCAGCAGAAACAGACTTCCCTGGGCTCCAGCAGACTCTTCGCAGATAAGGGATTGGAGTGAGTGAGAGGAAGAAGGAGGACAGAGGCAAACCTTGCTTCCTGCCCAGTTCTAGGCCATCAAGGGAGTGAAGGATCCCCAAAGACGTAAGGCAGAGCTGGGAGAAGAAAGGAGAAGAGGAAACAAAGAAAGGAACAAGAGGTAAAGATGAGGAGACAAACCAAATGGCATGAACCATGCTAGAAGCCTTCCCTTGACTTCCCCGTGTGGAAAGTGCACACCCGGGCACCCCTCCCGGCTTCCTGTGGATGGGCCCATCGCAGCTCCTGTTAGAGGAGTGCACACTCCCCTCCACTATTTGGTAAGTGTTTGCAGCAAGACCAGTGCATAAGTGGGATGTGATCTGAAAGTTTACAAGAAGGAAGTGAAAACCACTTGTGAGATTGTGGGGAGAAAACGCTGGGAGCCCAGAGACACCACAGGCGTTAGGAGTCCAGGGACCACGCATGGTGGTTTATCAGTGGCAAGGAGACCAAGGTCTGACCCAGCCTGACCTCGTAGCGCTTCCTCGTCCAGAAGGATGTGGGCTTGTCCTTCCACCGTGCATCTGTCCAAGCTGGCTGCACCTGCCTGGACTGCTCTTCACTCTGCAAGGGCCGACACAGCTCAGACCCTCCCTGATGCCAGAGGAAACCAAGGCACATGTCTGGAAACTGCCAGTGGGCAGAATGCCCCAGCCCCAGCTGGTGCAGAGCATCGCGGAGAGACTGCTGTGGCTCTTACCCAGCACACACTCCCCGTTCCACCCTACATGGCACAAACACGCTCCCCTAAAATGGAGCAAATGTTTACAGCAGCAAAGATGGCAGCCAGTGTTTGGGGTTGGCACTCGAAGAAACTGACGCCTTGGAGTTACATCAACCAAAATGACTTTTAGTTTAGTTTAGTTTTTCTGTTGCTAACAGTTTCCTTAGTTCTGACTTTTCTCTGGTGAAGAGCACAGAATCAATCACACTTCAAAATAACAAGTCAGGAAACAGGAACCTCTCACTCAGATCCTCACCCTGTTAAAAAGACTTTTGTAGTTTGGGTATCATGACCTGTACTAAGTACAAAGCTCTATTTGTTTCTGCTTTGTAACATAGAGTGTTATGTTCTATGGTTGCTACACAATCACTTTGAGGAAACATTACTATAAAAATAAATAAGTTTCTTTCTTCATTCAAAGCGAGGGAAAATAACAAGGACGCCCTAAGTACACCCACAAACCCTTTTCCAAGAACAGTTGCATTTGTTCCTGAACTGTAAGAATGCTTTGCTGATGATATCAAAGCCCTTTAATTTATCTACGATTGACCCGACTTAAACAGAAAGGAAAAAATACTCATTTTGTTCTACTTTAAATTAAAACAAGCTATTTTTGTTGTTTTTGTTACTGGGCTGCCTCTTGTTTTTCTCTGAACGCAGGGGAATACAGGATTCTGAAACACTGCCTGATTATTCTCTCTTGGCTGTGGAAGGGTGGCCAAGCACGCTATTGATCTCTGAGTGAGATTTTTAGAAAGACAAAGTGTAATTTCACTTTGAAAGTGATCACAAACCTCTACTTCTCACTAAGATAGAATGAAAGTGCAGAATTTACTCTTCTGCACCAAATAAGAAATGCATATTAAGAAATGATTTTTAGACAGCAGGAAGTGAAGGACAATGATCCTATAATAAGGTAAAACAAGGTGAGCTCTCTGTCCCAGTTCATCGTCTGAGGAGCCAGGCAGAGCCTGCGGAGCCCTGAATGAAGCCCCACGGAGGCATAGGCAGCTCAGGTTTGTAAGGCAGTGCCTCAGGAGGACAGCTCTAGTTGTCTCTGGAGGGTACACCTTGAGATTGTGCCTGAGGCTTGATCGGTGCATGCATGTGAGGAGACTTCCCCAAGTTCAGGGAAAGACCCAATGGTAAAAAGCAAAGGAAAGTTTCTCTGAAGCTCACCTAGACCCAGGAATAGTCCTTGATCTCACCAGTCAAGGTAGAAATTCATAGGCCATCAGGTAGAGTAATCTAAGGGATATTATCTCAGTGGTAGGGGAAAATGCCTGGATTAAAGGCTGCTTTGATTCCAACTAAGAAAGGTGAAAAGTAAGGCTCCACAGGGCCCACCTGTTCTGAATAACTTCTCTGCATCCTAGAACAAAGCTCAAGAATATTTATATCAACATAAAAATGTCCAGCACTTTGTAAGATGAAATTCACAATGTTAGATTTCCAATGAAAAAAAATCAGGCATGCAAAGCAGCAGAAAAACACAACCTAAAATAAGGATAAGTATCAATCAAAAGAAAAAGATCCAGGAATGGTAGTGATGATAAAAGGAATAGACAGCAGATAAAACGCTTGTGAAATATCCCTGTGTCCCAGAAGCTAGAGGAAATATTAAGTTACATGGAGACATGGAATGGATTAAAAAATAAAATTTTTTAAGATCCAGATTGAACTTCTACAGTGAAAACTACAATGTCTCAGATGAAAAACCCACTGATGGGATTAATGACAGATTAGACATTGTGAAAGAAAAAAAAGTTAGTGAACTTAAAGACAAACCAATAGAAGCTATCCAATATGACAGATATTTTTTTTAAAAGATAAGGAAATGAAAAGTGAGTCAGTAATCTGTGGGACAACTTCTAGTAGCCTAATCTATCTGTAATTCAAGTTTGGTGGGATGGGAAACAGAGAAACATGGTTAAAGAAATAATGCTCAAAATGTTTCCACATTTACTGAAAACCATACAGCCACAGATTCAAAACACCCAATAAACCCCAAGCACAGGAAACAAGAAGAAAACTACACCCAGGCTCACCATATTCAAATTGCTTAAAATCAGTGATACGAAAAGTCTTGAAAACTGAGAAAAAATGATATTAATACCTTATATATACAGAGAAGTAAAGGTAAGAACTATAGCAAATGTCCCACTGGAAACAGTGAAGCAGAAGGACCGAGGAGCATCACATGTCAGGAACTGAAAGAAAACTGCCTGCCTCGAACTCTGCACTGGTGCAAATGTATTTTAAAAATGTAGAAAAAATAAAGACTTGCTCAGACTTAAAGACATTCCTCATGCGCAGACCTGTACCATGGGAAATGTTCAACGAAGTCCTTCAGGCAGAAGGAAAATGATGCCAGACAAAATCTGCGTGTACACAGGGAATGAAAGGCACCAGAAATGGCAAGGATGCCCCTCTGCCTGGCTCCACCAATGATGTCTGCAGACCACCGTGATCGGGACTGGAATCCAAATCCCATTTTCCCTTTTCCTCAGTACCTTCTGTGATGACAGGAACCTCATCTTCCTCTGTTTCTTTAAAATCGCTCTGGAATATACCCCCTTCACTGTGATCCCTGGAGTCCCCACAGTCCTAAAGCTGGGCAGGTGGGAGTTAGTTACGTCTAAAGACAGGTGAATAAGCCTTCTTTAAGTTAACTTAAGCTACTGTGCAATGTCCTCAGAACCGTTCTGTCTCATTTGGGAAGTCATTTGGTGTATAAAAAGTGCAAACACTTTTTTATTTCCAAATCTGAGGACAGACAGAAGAAAAAGGCAGAGCTGCCCGGGCGCGGTGGCTCATGCCAGTAATCCCAGCACTTTGGTAGGCTGTCGGTGGATCATGAGGTCAAGAGATCAAGACCATCCTGGCTAACACGGTGAAACCCCATCTCTACTAAAAATACAAAAAAATTAGCTGGGTGTGGTGGCGAGCACCTGTAGTCCCAGCTACTCGGGAGGCTGAGGCAAGAGAATGGCACAAACCCGGGAGGTGGAGCTTGCAGTGAGCTGAGATCACGCCACTGCACTCCAGCCTGGGCGACAGAGCGAGACTCTGTCCAAGAAAAGAAAAGAAAAAGGCAGAGGCAGCCACATAATCTGGTACTGCAAAGCTTGTCACAGCCTGGCACCAATGATGAAAAGCCAGTGGGGAAATGCACCAACACATGCATTTTTGTGTATGGTGTGTACCTTATATACAGGAAAAATCCACCTGGCCTATGAAGAATGTATACACAGGAAGATTCTCTCAAAGAGTCAGAATGTCCTTTTAAGGAAGAAGATGCACAACTGAGTATCCTGCTGGTTGTTAAAATCAACTTGATTAGATGGATCTCCCTCCATCCCCTAAACCCACTACCAGGTCGACATCACACCACCAGGCACTCAGAAGTTACGTTCCATGAAACCCGACTACTATTCTCTATCATAAGAAAAACAAAACCACAAATAAATACCTACTCACTTAAACAACCCAGTTAGCTGAAACTACTGATAAATGGAGATCATCAGTGCTCAAAATGTTTCACGTGACTTTGGGCAGGCCGCTCATGCACTCTAAGCCTGTTTTCTCATTTTATACGTGCACAGACTTCTCATTGTGTAAAGGAGGAATGGTAGCTCCTTACCTGCCTCAAGAGTCTATTCCGGACACTTTTAAAATAGCATGTACACAGTGCATGGGCGGTCTATTCCATGAGGGTGTCGAGATGCCAACCAGTGATTCTCAAAAAAGGAGACGTATGAAAAAGACAGTTACGAAAATCTCCACGTGTACCCTGTCGTACACCTCAGACAGCACTGGACTCCATGGGCTCCGGGCCCCCTGGGGCCAAGCTGCTCTGCAGCCACACAGTGGCCCCATCCCTGGAGCTCCAGTACCCATGCACCCAGCAGCATCTCAGTGTGGACACGCCCTTCTTCCGGCCCCTCAATGTCCTCAGCCCTCCCCACCAGCTCTTCCTTACTTTCCAAGCCGGGAGAGAACAGGCACACAGAAGATGGAAAACTGAAATGTATCAGCTTTGCTACTTTCTAACAAATGTTCTTCAAGTTGCAGAATCCTAAAAAGCAAAGAAGCTTGAGCGTTCACCTCTTATCCCAGGACTTTGGGAGGCCGAGGCGGGCAGATCACGAGGTCAGGAGATTGAGACCATCCTGGCTAAGGCGGTGAAACCCCGTCTCTACTAAAATACAAAAAAAACTAGCCAGGCGTGGTGGTTCAAACTCGTTGAACGAAAGCTATTAGGATATATACAACTACGCAAGGGACCTAACGTTGTAGGTCCCTATGGATTACTACAACCATTCGCCGATGCAATAAAACTCTTTACTAAGGAGCCTCTAAAACCCTCAACATCCAGCACTATCCTTTATATCACAGCACCCGCCCTAGCCTTTTCCATTGCTCTCCTCCTATGAACCCCCCTCCCTATACCCAACCCTCTAATTAACTTCAACCTAGGACTCCTATTTATCCTGGCCACATCCAGCCTAACCGTCTACTCCATCCTATGATCTGGGTGGGCATCAAACTCAAACTACGCTCTAATCGGAGCCCTACGAGCCGTCGCCCAAATAATCTCATACGAAGTTACCCTCTCCATCATCCTATTATCAATCTTACTAACAAGTGGCTCATTCAACCTCAACATACTCATTACAACACAAGAACACCTCTGACTCATCCTACCATCATGACCGCTAGCTATAATATGATTTACCTCTACACTAGCAGAAACAAACCGAACCCCTTTCGATCTTATAGAAGGCGAATCAGAACTAGTATCAGGCTTCAACATTGAATATTCCGCAGGCCCATTCGCCCTATTCTTCATAGCCGAATACATAAACATTATCATAATAAATGCCCTAACAACCACAATCTTTCTAGGCACATTCTACCCCACTCACTCACCGGAACTATTCACAACATCCTTTACCATTAAAACACTCCTCCTAACTTCCCTATTTCTATGAATCCGAGCAGCGTACCCCCGATTCCGCTACGACCAACTCATGCACCTACTATGAAAAAGTTTTCTCCCACTTACACTGGCACTCCTCATATGAAGTACCTCAATACCCATCGCAATCTCCAGCATCCCCCCTCAAACCTAGAAATATGTCTGACAAAAGAGTTACTTTGATAGAGTAAACAATAGAGGCCCCAATCCTCTTATTTCTAGGATTACAGGCATCGGACCTGCTCCTGAGAATCCAAACTTCTCCGTGCTACCCCTCACACTCTATCCTATAGTAAGGTCAGCTAAATAAGCTATCGGGCCCATACCCCGAAAATGTCGGTCATATCCTTCCCGTACTAATCAACCCACTAGCCCAACTTATTATCTACACTACAGTAATCACAGGCACACTCATTACAATACTAAGCTCACACTGATTCCTCGCCTGAACAGGTCTAGAAATAAATATATTAGCCTTCATCCCAACCCTAATCAAAAAAACGAATGCTCGCTCCACAGAAGCCGCTACCAAATACTTCCTAGCACAATCTACCGCATCCATAATCCTCATAATAGCAATTATTTCCAACAACTTATTATCAGGACACTGAACAACAACAAACTACACCAATCAATTCCCACCCCTAGCAATAACAATCGCCCTTACCATAAAACTAGGGATAGCTCCTTTCCACTTTTGAGTCCCAGAAGTTACCCAAGGAACACCCCTAACCTCTGGCTTACTCCTCCTCACATGGCAAAAACTAGCTCCAATCTCAATCATATACCAGATCCACCCATCAATCAACACCCACATTCTACTGATCCTCTCAACCCTATCCATTGCAGTAGGTAGCTGAGGAGGCCTCAATCAAACACAATTACGCAAGATCCTAGGGTATTCTTCAATCACCCACACAGGCTGAATAATAATAACACTAACATATAACCCAACTATCACAACCCTTTATTTAATTACCTATATCACCTTAACAACTACAATATTCCTAACTCTCAACCTAAACTCAAGCACTACAACTCTCACACTATCTAATACCTGAAACAAATCAACCCACCTAATACCACTAATGACATCCACCCTTCTATCCTTAGGAGGCTTACCCCCTCTAACTGGCTTCCTACCCAAATGAATCACTATTCAAGAACTCACAATAAACAATAACTTTATCATCCCAACTATCATAATCACCATAACTCTGCTCAACCTATATTTCTACATACGCTTAATCTACACCATCTCCCTAACACTACTCCCCACGTCTAACAACACAAAAATAACATGACAACTTGAAAACACAAAACCCACACTCCTCATCCCCGCACTCACCACCATCTCCACCCTCCTACTACCAATCTCTCCTCTAATCCTATCTATCCCCTAGAAATTTAGGTTAGACAAGACCAAGGGCCTTCAAAGCCCTTAGCAAGTAGACTTACTTAATTTCTGAGACACATAAGGACTGCAGACACCTACTCCGCATCAACTGAACGCAAATCAATCGCTTTAATTAAACTAAGCCCTTACTAGGTCAATGGGACTCGAACCCACAAAAATTTAGTTAACAGCTAAATACCCCAACCAACTGGCCTTGACCCACTTCTCCCGCCGCGGGAAAAAAAGGCGGGAGAAGCCCCGGCAGAAACTTAAAGCTGCTCCTTCGAACTTGCAATTCAATGTGAAAATCACCTCGAGGCTGGTAAAAAGAGGGTTAGACCTCTGTCTTTAGGTTTACAGCCTAATGCCTACTCAGCCATTTTACCACTTCTTCCACTCATGCTCATCAATCGTTGGCTGTTTTCAACAAACCACAAAGACATTGGAACTTTATACCTGTTATTTGGTGCATGAGCCGGAGTTACAGGCATAGCCCTAAGTCTTCTCATTCGAGCCGAACTGGGTCAACCCGGTAACCTACTAGGCAATGATCACATCTACAACGTCATTGTAACGGCCCATGCGTTCGTCATAATCTTTTTTATGGTTATACCTATTATAATTGGAGGCTTCGGAAATTGGTTAGTACCTCTAATAATTGGCGCTCCTGACATAGCATTCCCCCGTTTAAATAACATAAGTTTCTGACTCCTTCCCCCTTCTTTCCTACTACTAATAGCATCAACCGCAGTAGAAGCCGGTGCTGGGACAGGTTGAACAGTGTATCCTCCTTTGTCAGGGAACTTTTCCCACCCAGGGGCCTCCGTAGACCTAGTCATCTTCTCTCTTCACCTAGCAGGCATTTCCTCCATCCTAGGGGCCATCAACTTCATTACCACTATCATCAACATAAAACCCCCTGCAATATCCCAGTATCAAACCCCTTTATTTGTCTGATCAATCTTAATTACAGCAGTCCTCCTACTTCTCTCCCTACCAGTCCTAGCCGCCGGCATCACTATACTACTAACAGATCGCAATCTCAATACTACTTTCTTCGACCCTGTCGGAGGAGGGGACCCTATTCTATACCAACACCTATTTTGATTCTTCGGCCACCCCGAAGTTTACATCCTCATTCTCCCCGGGTTCGGAATAATTTCTCACATCGTAACCCACTACTCTGGAAAAAAAGAGCCGTTCGGGTATATAGGTATAGTCTGAGCTATAATATCAATCGGTTTCCTAGGCTTTATTGTGTGGGCCCATCATATGTTTACAGTAGGCATGGACGTAGACACACGAGCCTACTTTACTTCCGCCACCATAATTATTGCAATCCCTACGGGCGTTAAAGTTTTCAGCTGACTTGCCACACTCCACGGGGGCAACATTAAATGATCCCCTGCAATACTCTGAGCCCTAGGCTTTATTTTTCTATTCACCATGGGGGGCCTGACCGGCATTATCCTGGCAAACTCATCTCTAGACATTGTACTACACGACACATACTACGTCGTTGCCCACTTCCACTATGTTTTATCAATGGGAGCCGTCTTTGCCATTATGGGGGGCTTTATCCACTGATTCCCCTTATTTTCAGGTTATACATTAGACCAAACTTACGCCAAAGCCCATTTCATCATTACATTCGTAGGTGTAAATCTAACCTTTTTCCCACAACACTTCCTTGGCTTATCCGGAATACCCCGACGCTACTCCGACTATCCCGATGCCTATACCACATGAAATATCTTATCATCTATGGGCTCCTTTATTTCACTAACAGCAACAATCCTAATAATCTATATGATCTGAGAAGCTTTCGCCTCAAAACGTAAAGTACTGCTGACCGAACAACCCTCCACTAGCCTAGAGTGATTAAATGGATGTCCCCCACCCCACCACACATTTGAAGAACCAGCCTATATTAAACTAAGTGAAAAAGGAGAGAGTCGAACCCCCTAAAACTGGTTTCAAGCCAGCCTTATAGCCCCTATAACTTTTTCAACAAGATGTTAGAAAAATTATTTCATAGCTTTGTCAAAGCTAAATTGTAGGTTAAGCCCTATATATCTTGCATGGCTCATCCAGTTCAACTAGGCCTACAAGATGCCACATCCCCTGTCATAGAAGAACTAGTTACTTTTCACGATCATGCCCTTATAGCTATACTTTTAATTAGCTTTTTAATCTTATACGCCCTATCCGCAACACTCACAACAAAACTAACCAACACTAACATCACGGACGCCCAAGAAATAGAAACCATCTGAACCATTTTACCCGCGGTTATCTTAGTCCTAATCGCCCTCCCATCTCTGCGCATCTTATATATAACAGACGAAATCAACAACCCGTTGTTAGCAAACTACAAGCATGAAAAAAAAAAAAGAGTTCACCTCTTGAGACTGTTAGGCATCCACAAGATTATGTCTACTGGGTACTACAGAAACACAGGCCAAAACCAAACCCAAAAATGAACTGTGCAAAAAATCTTTTGTTAAGCTTATTTAATCATTGCATTTTCTGCACATGTGAAAAATTGCTTTTTCCACGAAAATAAAATGTTGGAAATGTTAAAAGACTTGCTATTTGTTAGCCATTTTAGAAGAAACGTTAACTTTATTAAGCAACTAGCTCGCCTGCTTAGAATAACACATTTTTGCTTTATATAGAATATCTTTGTGTTTTAATTGACTTCAGTTCCAACTTTTGCAAATGTAAGGAAATTTTGCCTTTCTAACTCTGTGCTAATAATCTGAGGGTTAATCTGACAATTGTCTAGGGTGGAAAGTTTTAAGAAAAGAAGAAATTACTTAAACATTTTAAAATCAAAGATTTACAGGGTAGAAGATCTAGAATGCCAATAATAATTGACTTATATGAAAATTAAGAATATTTTTCAAAGTGAGATATACTTGCTTATTTACCATCAATAATATTTGAAACTTAGAATTTAGAATATTTTAAGTTGGTAAATAGAACTTGGAGAACAATAAAAATTATTATAAATGAAATGAAAGATCTTATGTTGCTTCTCTGGGTTTTGTTTTATTTTGCTTTGTTTTCTGTAGATGAGGGTCTCACTTTGTTGACCAGGCTGGTCTCAAACTTCTGGCCTCAAGCTATCTCCCCACCTTGGCCTCCCAAAATGCTGGGATTACAGATGAGCCACCACACCCAGCTGCTTTTCTAGTTCTGCTTTTAAAATTAAAGGTGGAAAAATATGGAAAGCCAAATGAAAACCTTTTTCCTTTCTGATGGTGCCTAAATAATAAAATTGGTTCTACATATGATATAAATTCAAGGTTGTGTTAAGTGATGGGCCTAGTAAAAATATGAAATACAGAACTGTGCAATTTTTAGAGTGATTTTTAAAAAATATTTTCAAAAGTACTGCCATTCCGTTCACACATTTTAAAAAGTAACAATCCACCATGCAAAATATTTGTGTACTTGTTTCCCTAACCTTGCAGTGTCAGTGATAATGCTATTCAATTAGGAGACAGTATGATATTGTAAGGAATTAAGAAATGAGAGAAAATAATAATTTTTTGTCTTTGTCACATTATTTTTTAAGGTATGACCCATCTGCAAAGTGAAAAGATCTAAGATCTCCACTTTCAATGTATTATTCTGCTTGTCAGGGAAAGAAGAGGCTTACAAAGAAAAGTCTGGAGTAAAAATGGATCTTAAAAATCCAGTTGTAAAACAAACAAAATAATTCTGTTGTATATCTTACACTCTTGGCTATAAAAGGTGTGGGCCTCTAACCTAAAATTTGTTAATGTGTAGGAAAAAAAAATTCTGCCTGAATTTTACAATTTAGCTAGTCTATATAATATACTATCTATAATGCAACTCTCTCTCTCTCTCTGCTTTTTGTTTTTTGTTTTTTCTTGAGACAGTCTTGCTCTGTCGCCCAGGCTGGAGTACAATGGTGCAATCTTGGCTCACTGCAACCTCTGCCTCCCAGGTTCAAGCAGTTCTCCTGCCTCAGCCTCTCAAATAGCTGGGATTACAGGTGTCCGCCACCACGCCTGGCTAATTTTTGTATTTTTAGTAGAGACAGGGTTTCACCATATTGGTCAGGCTGGTCTCAAACTCCTGACTTCGGGTGATCTCCCACCTCAGCCTCCCAAAGTGCTGGGATTACAGGCATGAGCCACCACTCCCAGCTTCTCTCTCTTTTAACAAACAATGCGGTTTGTATGCAACTAGAAGGTGAGATTCTTATTTAAATTAGATCAGTTTAACAAATCGATTTCTAATCTGGATAGTATAAAGACAACGGAAATGCAAATATTAGCAATATGGGAAATATGACTTCACTTAGCATACTGAATCCTATAAAAGGGTCTAAATAAGACTGATAAAATAATTTACATAAGTGCAGACAACAGCTGCCCAAATGCACATAAATTATTCTTTCCTTTCCCCCAAATCTCTAGTCTACTCCGATTATAGCTGGGAGGACACTGGTCACCACCATGGTTTAAAAGAACTATCAAGGTTCAATGGTCAGTTCAACTCAATACATGGATATCCACCTCTACACATTATTTAACCTTTCCTGGGGTCATATTTCTTGTCTCTAAAATGGGAACAATACAACACGGGGCTCTTGTTAAGATGGAATGGTTTAAAGAATTTGAAAGATTACATGTAATAATAGGATGATGATAAATTAAATTCTATTTGCAATGTACATTCCTTTAGAGAGAATATACAAAGTTGTATTCATTTTTATTTTTCACTAGAAATTAGTTTTAGTATTCTAGTTAATTTTTGGCTGGTCAGATGGTAGTGGGTTATCAGAACTTATTAACATTAGTGTCACTGAAGTTGGCATTCAATCCCCCCACTGCTAAATTTGACTGGCTTTTAAAAAACTATTTTAAAAAAAGCAATTTGCATGGAATTTGTTTGAAACATCTGTGATATACATTTACAAATATATATATAAAATCTAGAGACACAAAAATATCTCATACTATTATTTATTTGAACTTAAATCCCACTAAAGTGATCTTTAAAGAAACTTTGCAATTTCCAATTTAACTTGATTTTTATGCAAACAATATATAAAAGTCAAAATATTTGCTCTTTATAGGAGATACTCCTAATGCAAGTTAAACCTAAAGAAAGTTTTTAATATGAAAAATATATTAAAAGCCAAATATATAAGAATAGGTTAAAGAAAGGTAGTAAGTTAACATTTAACAAGAATTTTTAGAAAACTACAAAACATTAATAAAATAAACTGTAGCTCACACAAACATATGGAAAACATTCCATGCTGCATGCTCATGGATCAGAAGAATTAACATCATTAAAATGACCATACTGCCCAAAGCAATTACAGATTCAAAGCAATCCCTATCAAAATACTAATATCACTTTTCACAAAATTAGAAAAAAAAAAAAAAAAAAAACCATCCTAAAATTCATGTGGACCCAAAAGTGAGCCTGAATAGCCAAAACAGTCCTAAGCAAAAAGAACAAAGCCGGGGCATCACATTATCTGACTTCAAATTATACCTCAAGGCTATAGTAATCAAAACAGCACAATATTGGCACAAAAATAGACATACAGACCAACGGAATGGAAGAGAACACTGATACATTCAACTGATCTCACAAAGTCTACAAAATCATTAACACTGGGAAAAAGGACACCCTTTTCAATAAATGGTGCTGGAGAAATTGGATTGCTATATGCAGAAGAATGATACTGGACCCCTATCTCTCACCGTATACACAAATCAACTCAAGATAGATTAAAGACTTAATTCTAAGACCCGAAACTATAAAAGTATTAGAAGAAACCCGAGGGAAGACTGCTGGACATTGGTTTAGGCAAAGAATTCATGACAAAGACCTGAAAAGCACAAGCAACAAAAACAAAAATAGAGAAATGGGACTTTAAAAAAGCTTCTGCACAGCAAAAGAAATAATCAACAGAGTGAATAGACAGCCTGCGGAATAAGAGAAGACATTTGCAAACTATGCAGCTGATAGGGGATTAACATCCAGAATTTACAAGGAACTCAAACAAATTTAGAAAAACCAAGTAACTCCTGAGCAAAGAACATCAATAGACATTTTTCAGAACTAGACGTATAAATGGCCAACAAGCAAATGAAAAATGCTCAATGTCACTAATCATCAAAGAGATGCAAATTGAAACTCTGATGAGATACCACCTTAAGCCAGTCAGAATGGCAATTATTAAACAGTTAACAAATAACAGGCGCTGGGGAGACTGTGGAGAAAAGGGAACGCTTAAACACTGGTGGTGGAAATGTAAATTAGTGCAAATCTATGGAAAACAATATGGAGATTTCTCCAAGAACTAGAAATGGAACTGCCATTTGACCCAGCAATCCCACTATTGGGTATGTACCCAAATGAAAAAAAAAATCATTATATCAAAAAGACACCTGCACCTGTATTTTTATCACTGTACTATTCACAATAGCAAAGATGTGGAATCAACCTAAGTGTCCATCAATGGATGATTGGATAAAGGAAATGTGGCATCTATACACTGGAATACTATTCAGCCACTAAAAGAATGAAATCATGTCTTTTGCAGCAACATACATGGAACCAGAGGCCATTATCTTAAGTGAAACAACTAAGAAACAGAAAGTCAAATACCACGTATTCTCACTTACCAGTGGGAGCTAAATAACGTGAACACAAGGATATAGAGTGTAAAATGGTAACACTGGAGACTTAAAAAGGTGGGAGGGGGTGAGGGATGATAAATTACTTAATGTACATTATATACATGTGGTAAATACATTAAAAACCCAGGCTTCACCCCCAGGCAAAATACACTTGTACCCCTTCAATTTATACAAATTTTTAAACATTTAAAATTTAAAATGGCACTAAAAGAAGGAATACATTGTATTATAGATATAAATAGAAATACGTATAGATAAATAAAAATACAATAGAACTACAGGATTATAATTTTAAACCTTCAACAAATAAGCCAGCTTCACATGAACAATATGCATCGGCAATAACTAGCTGAAAAATCTGGGAAAAGGGGTTTGTCCACGGAAGGTAGGTCCATTCACCATAACACAAAAATTGCAAAAGTTAAAGAAGGAAATTTCAAAATGAATGGACAGAATGTCTATGGAGAAAATGGCAGTACTTTCTGAATGACGTAAAAAGGAAAACTTGGCGAATACAACGACCTACCATGTCTTAAACAGAAACACAGTATACCATACTGATGCTGATAATCCTGACCGAAGACCAGTCCCAACTAAAACTCCAAAGTCAGGGAGAGAACCTGACAATAATTCTAAAACTTACATGGAAAAATAAATAGGTGAAAATACACAAGAAAACAATTTCTTTTTTTTTTTTTTTTTGAGACGGAGTCTTGCTCTGTGGCCCAGGCTGGAGTGCAGTGGCCGGATCTCGGCTCACTACAAGCTCCGCCTCCCAGGTTCACGCCATTCTCCTGCCTCAGCCTCCCGAGTAACTGGGACTACAGGCGCCCGCCACCTCGCCCGGCGAGTTTTTTGCATTTTTTAAAGTAGAGATGGGGTTTCACCGTGTTAGCCAGGATGATCTCGATCTCCTGACCTCGTGATCCGCCCGTCTCGGCCTCCCAAAGTGCTGGGATTACAGGCTTGAGCCACCGCGCTCGGCCAAAACAATTTCAGAGGGGGGTTTTCACCACTGTGTGTTGAAATGTTTATAAATGTCCAGCATAGCGTGCAAGATAATAGCAGTGGTCTGGGAAAAAAATGTTTTATAAAGAGTACAATAAAGGTAGGATTTTACATTGGTAAAGAAGAGAAAATTCAAAAATGCTGCTTGGGAAAATGTATTATATGAAGGAAAAACAACACCTATATCCAAACAGAATACACATTTAAAAGTTTCAGATAAATTAAACACAAAACCATAAGGCAAACAGAAATAAATGTAGGCGAATATTTGCATATTTCAGGGTTTGAAAGAACTTTTTAAGTTAAAAAGTACTTAAAACGGAAAAGGTTGATATATTGGAAGCTATGCAAGTTTTCAACTTTACGAGCCAAAAACACTCTAAACAAAATTGAAAGTAATGATAAAGTGGGAAAAATACGTGACAGATAAAAATAAACATACATTATAGTCATATCAATATATCCTATAAACTTTTTAATTTAAAAAACCTTAATTTTTAGAAAAACTGGCAAAGAAACAGGTGATTTAACGAAGAAACAGACTGGGCACAATGGCTCATGCCTACAATCCCAGCACGCTGGGAAGCCAAGGCAGGTGGATCCTTTGAGCCCAGGGGTTCAAGACCAGCCTGGGCTACATAGCTAGACCCCTACAAAAACATTAAAAATTATCTGGTTGTCATGGCATGAGCCTGTGGTCCCAGCTACTCAGGAAGCTGAAGAGGATCACTTGAGCCCGGGAGGTCGAGGCTGCAGTGAGCTGTGTTCTCACCACTGCACTCCAGCCTGGGTGACACAGTGAGACCCTGTCTCAAAAAAAAAAGCATATGGCTAGCGACCTTAAAGAAACAACATTAAACCATAGCTATCCAATAGATAAACCTGGAAACAAAAAGATGCCATTTTTGCCTACCTTAAAGGAAAGCCCAAATTTAAGGGGGTGTCCCAGTGTCATTGAGAGTGGGGAGGGCCTCTCTGGGTGAGCATTTCAACTGTGGCATCCAGTTTTGGAAGGGGCTTTGCTTGAAATCACCAGAAGAGTGCACAAAGTTGTCTATAAGGATCTATGCCCAGGTCAAAACAAACAATGAAGTCAATGGTCACAATCTTTACAGCAGAAACATTGTCGTCTTTAGAAATCAGATTTTTGCAGAATATTTTATGGCATAGGAAACATAATATTGCTGGGACAAACATGGGACACAAAACTACAACTATGCCAAACTGGTAATAGCAAAGAAGCCTGCAAATGACGGCTGTTTTCCTCCACATTACTCTATGTTCCAAATGATCTATAGTAAATACTGTGTACCTTCTAGAATCATGAAAATTCAGTCAACCCTCCAGTATGGAATCCTGTGGGAAACTGGTTCCAGGAGTCCCCCTTACCAAAATTCACAGATGCTGAAGTTTCTGATCTAAAATGTCTGCATATAATTTATGCACACCCTCCCATATACTTTCAGTCATCTCTAGATGCTTATAATACCTAATACAATGTAAATGCCATGTAAATACTTATTATACTGTATTGTTTAGAGAATGATGACAAGAAAAAAAGGTCTGTACGTGTTCAGTGTAGACCCAGTGATTTTTGTCTTTAATACTTTTGGATCTGAATCCAGGGATGCAGAACCCATGGATATGGAGGGCCGGCTGTATGTCTTATTCACAAATACATGTCGCACGATGCTAAGCTGTTCGGTAGTACTTCTGAAAACACAAATAATGATAAATAATAACCTATGTTTTTCAGTATTTCATTAACATTCTAGTCTGGATATGTAACTTTGGGACAGGTGTGAATTTTACTGATCTGACCTATGCTTTGCCCTCCCATTTCCGCTGGCCTAATGATCAGAGTGGCGGGCAGACCACAGGGTCCTGATACACCTTTGCCTATCACACGATAAGGCTATATGAGGCAAGTAATATTCCCAATTTACAGGGGAGCACAAAGTGTCGTGCCCAAATTGACACAACGAGCTTCTAAGAGGAGCAGAAACAAAACCCTGACCTGTCTCGCTCCAAGGACAAACCTAATCACATGCCCTCTGTACCCTTCTCTCTCACACACATACAGAACTTACTGCTTAGAAAATAATGTTATTAGAGAAAATTACCTTAGAGATAACTATTTCCCTCACCTTTTATACCTTATACAACACAGTATATCATCAATTCACCGTTGAATAATGTTTAACTGCGGTAAGTCAAAGTTTTAGCCACATAGAATTGCTAATTCCAACCTAAAATAAAAACATGCTAGATTCCTATATAATATTTTCTCTTAGACTTTCCATCTAGGATTGTAAATTCTACCTTCACTAAATTATGAGTCATTTAACCTAAATAAGAACTCTTTTTTTTTCAAGGACATGAAAAAATAAGAACTATTGATGCTTCTGCAATGTGCAAACTTTCAGAAATCAACTATTTAAAGAAGCAACATTTTTAAATTAAACTTGTTTTATTTTTGAAAAAAGAAATCTCAAGAGTGAAACAGAAATTGGGGTTTGGGCTTGGAAAGCGCATAGTGTTTTTAAATTAATGGAAGGTTTAATATTTTAAAGAATCTGGCTTCAGTGGTATGGCTAGTGGCATCAGCAACAGGAAACAACCTCTTCTGCATCTTGATTACACATTAGTAACAATATCGATAATAATAACAGTACAGACAATTATTCAACTCTTATAGTTTATGAGGAATAGTCACACATAACCTCATTTAATCCATACAATGTTTTCAGAAGAGTTATATTACACCCATTTAATAGAGGATAAAATTGAGACCAGAAAAACAAAGTGGCCTGCCCAAGTTCAAATAACAACTGAAAACTTGAGGACATCCCCCGGGTGCCCTTTTGTGGGGTCACTGCCCTTACACAGGCATTCCTCCTGCTTTGGGGTCAGATATCCACTATGCTGTATTCCAAATGCCAAGATATAAGTGACTGGACCAAACTGTTTCCAAATAGAAGTTTTCCAAGGAAGTTATTGTACAATTTATTCAGAGCACCAAAAGCATTACTTGAATTAATTCAACTATTGTTGATCTTTAATTTCTATAAGGCAAGTAAAAAATTTTCATAGCATAACATTGCTCACAACCAAAGTGTTCTAATAAATTCATTCTTGACATTAGAGTTTTTAAAATAACCATGTAGAAATAAGCAAACTGCAAGTTAACACATTTCCCAATTCATTACTATACTAAAAAAATAGCTATTTACATCCCGATGCATGAGGAGTTGGCAAACTATTTCTGTAAGGAGCCAGAGAGTAAACATATTAGGCTCTGCAGGTCAGGTGCGTTCTTTTGCACCTATGCACCTCTACAACCACAGCATGGTTGCAGCCACGGACAGTGCACTAGCAGAACAGCATGCCTGCATGCCAGTAAGACTGAATTTACCAAAATGGGGGCTGTAGTTTACCAACTTCCACCATTTACTAAAAATTTGCTACAAGGCAAACTTACTTGTGCATGAACATAACATTTACAGATTACACATCCTACTATTAAAGAGAAAAAAAAATTTCGCTGAACATAGTAATTAAAAAAACATTTCTCAGCCTAGCAATGTGGCTCATGCCTGTAATCCAAGCACTTTAGGAGGCCAGGCAGGAGGATTACTTGAGCCCAGGAGTTCCAGACTAGACTGGACAACACAGTGAGACCTCTACTAAAAAATACAAAAAATTTGCTGGGTGTGGTGGGGTACGCTTGTGATCCCAGCTTCTAGGGATGCTGAAGCAGAAGGGTTGCTTGAGCCCAGGTGGTTGAGGCTACAGAGAGCCGTGATCACACCACTACACTCCAGCCTGGGAAGGGAGCAAGACCCTGTCTCGAAAAAAAAAAAGAAAGAAACAGAAAAAAGAAAAAACATTTCTCAACTCATTCCTCCTTCTTACATTTTTAACATTCTCACTTTTTTTTCTTTCATTTTAACGAAATATGTGTAATATCCTAAGTTTAGGAAGTCAATGAAGATGGTGGAGTGAAGGACCGCCAAAAATTCTCTCCTTCATAAAAGCAGTGAGAAAGAACAAAGGCAAAATATTGTCAAAATCAACTTTTTTCGGGTCTCTGAAAATTAATCAAATACTAGCAACAATCCAAGAACATTTATTCAAGAAAAATGGCTGAAACTCAGTAAGAACAGTGAGCTTTGTGGTGTTTTACCTTTCCTTGTTTCCTATTGTCTTCACTGCAGCTCCAAGGTAGCCTTTAAAACCAGCCACTGGGCCAGGTGCTGTGGTTCATGCCTGTAATCCCAGTGCTTTGGGAGGCTGAGGCAGGAGGTTCGCTTAAGCCCAGGTGTCTGAGGTTACAGTGAGCACCACACACTCCAGCCCAGGTGACAGAACGACACCCTGACTCTGGGAAAAACAAAACAAAACAAAAAACCAGCTACCGAAGGGCAAAATATGAGGTTGGAGCTCCTTCAAAGACCATAGCAGAGAACCATCATTAGTTGACCAGGCTGCTTTTCCCTGGAAAATCCCATTCACAAGTCTGTCTTTATTTAACCTGACTTGGAACTCACTCATTAGGAAAAACGTTTTCACTGGATGTTTGTCAAATTAGAGGCAGTTGTTTAGGACATCTGAGATGGTGGCTATGAAGTGGGGCAAATAACAAGCTGATCAAAATCTTAAAAAGAAAGCCTGAGGAACGTGATATTAACAGAGGGCTTTGAAACTCCAACATATTCCTGGGAATCTCTAAGGTCACACACAAGTGTAGGAATATGCACATGCTCAGAGCTATGCACACACTCAGAAGGCACATGAGAAGGCCATGCGCCCTCATCTTTGGCAGACATGAGGTCCTGCACAAGCAGGAATGAAGGCTAAGACAGAAGTAACCGCCTGGCTCCGAGTTGAAGGTGTGCCCAATACATGCACACATAACATCAGCAAAGATTAGGAGACTCCATCCATCATTATCTGACCACTAAGATAATCAAGCACAGGCTACCGTACGACAAAGAATACAGACCTAAGATAACCGGTTCATAAAAGTCAATAAACAACAACAGCAACAAACAACAACAGCAAACACTGGGGAGAAAAAAAATTCAATTTCCAAAGTTTCCACATTGTTTTATTTTAAATGTCATTTTCTACAACAAAAAAATTATGAGACATGCAAATAAATAAGAAAATAAAAGCCTATGCACACAGGAAAAACTGTCCCCAAGTAAGCTCAGATGTTGGAGTTACTAGAAAAAATAAGTATTTCCAAAAAATGAAAGAAAACCATGTCTACGGAAAAGTATGATAATAATGTCTCATCAAATAGAGAATACCAATAAAGTGATATTGCAAAAAAAGAACCAAGTACAAATTCTGGAGTTGAAAAGTACAATAAATGAAATAAAAAACTGAAGGTCTCAACAGCAGATTTCTGAGCAAACAGAAAAAATAATCAGAAAACTTTAAAATAGGTCAATTGAGATTGTTCAGTATGATAAACAGAAAAAAAATGAAGAAATATCAACAGTCTCAGAGTCCCATAGGACATCATCAAGCAAACAGATGTATGAATAATGGGAGTCCCAGAAAGAAAAAAGAGAGACAAAAAGAAGAAAGTACAGCTGAAAAATAATGACTGGGTTGGGCACGGTGGCTCATGCCTGTAATCCCAGCACTTTGGGAGGCCTAGGTGGGTGGATTGCTTGAGCTCATGCGTTTGAGACCAACCTGAGCAATATGGCAAAATCCCATCTCTACAAAATAAAAATACAAACATCAGCCAGGTGCGAAGGTGCACCTGTAGTCCCAGCTACTTGAGAGGCTGAGGTGGGAAGATGGCTTCAGGCCAAGAGGTGGAGGTTGCAGTGAGCTGATATTGCACCACTGCACTCCAGCCTGGGCAACAAAGCCAGACCTTGTCTCAAAAAGTGGCATCACCTGAGCTCAGGAGTTTAAGACCAGCCTGGCCAACATGGTGAAACCCCACCTCTGCTAAAAATATAAAAATTAGCCAGGTGTGGTGGTGCACACCTGTAATCTCCACTACTCGGGAGGCTGAAGCACGAGACTTATTTGAATCCAGGAGGCAGAGGCTGCAGTGGGCCGAGATCATGCCACTGCACTCTAGCCTGGGCAACAGAGCAAGACTCTGTCTCAAAAAAAAAAAAAAGTAATAATAATAATAATGACGATAATGACAATGGCTGAAAACTTCCAAAATTTAATGAAAATCATCAATATGCACAAGTAAGAAGCTAAATAAACAATTCCTAGTTAGATAAACTCAAAAGAGATCTAAACTTATACACATCATAATCAAACTGTCAAAAGCCCAAAACCCTACATTCAGTAATGAACAGTGATGCACCTCGTACGAGGGATCTTCAATAAGTTTAACAGCTGACTTCTGATCAGAAAACATGAAGGACAAAAGGGAGTCAGGTGACATCTTCAAAGTGCTGAAATAAAGACTGCCAGCCACTAATTTCATATTCAGCAAAAACTACTCAAATACATAGGTAAATTGGACATTCCCAGATAAACAAAAACAGAGAATTCACTACTAGCAGACCCCTCTCTTACAAGAAATAATAAACAGAGTCCTTCAGGCTGAAATGAAAGCACACTAGACAGTAACTTGAATAGACCCGAAAAAATAAAGAGAGCACCAGTAAAAGTATCTACTAAGTAAATATAAAATGCAAATGTAGTTTTTCTTTGTAACTCTTTTTTCCCCTTGATTTAAAAGACATAAAGCAACATTTACAAATCTATGTTGATGGGCGTACAAGGTATAAAAGATGTAACTGACAGGACATGACAACACCAGCACAATGGAGGGAGGATGGCGGAGCTACACAAGAACAAAGTTCTCATGGCACTGTCATTAAGGTGGTATTAATCTGACCTACATTGCTGGAAATTTAGATGCTAATTAAAACCCACAAGGTGATTACCAAGAAAATAACCCCAAAAGTGATCAAATAAATGACAAGGAGATAAAAATGGCAAACAGAAAATATCTGTTTAACAAAAAAGGTGGCAGTAAGGGAGGAGTAGAAAAATAAAAATACATAAGACATAAAGACTGCAAATAGCAATATGGCAGACTTAAATCCTACCAACTCAATAAGTACATTAAATGTAAATGGTCAAGTTCTCCAATTAAGAGGCAGAACTGACAGAATAGATTTTTTAAAAAGCACAATCCACCTATATGTGATCTGTAAGAGACACACTTTAGATTAAAAAACACAAATAGGTTGAAAGTAAAAGGATGACAGAAGTTATCCTGTGCAAAAAGTAACCAAAAGAGAGCTGGATTGGCTATGTAGCATTAGAAAAAAATAGACTTTAAAGCAAAAAAATGATACTATAGATCCAGAAAGACATTTTATAATGAGAAAAAGTCAACCCATCAGGAAGCCATAACAATTATAAACACAAATGGAGCTAACAATAAGTTCCCAAAACAAATGAAGCAGAAAACGACAGAACCGAAGGATGAAATAGACAATTTAACAATAATAGAGAATCCAATGCTCCACTTTCAGTAGTAAATAGAACTAGCAGAAATTAACAAGGAAATAGAAGACTTGAACAGTATTATAAACGAACTAGACCTGACAGACAACTGTAGAATACTCTGCCCAAGAACAGCAGGATAAACTTTCTTCTCAGGTGCATGTGGCATGTCCTGTAGTACAGACCATAAGCTAAGTCATAGAACAAACCTCAGTAAGTTTAAAGGATTGATACCATACTAAGTAGGCTCTTGGAATGAGCTTAGAAATGAAATCAATAACTGAAGCAAATTTGAGAAATACATATATACGTGGACATTAAACAATCCACTCTTAAATAACCAATGGATCAAGGAGGAAATCACAGGGGAAATTAGGAATACTCTGAGATTAACACAAACAAAAACGCAACACACCAAAACATACAGGATGCAGCCAAAGCAGAGCTTAGAGGGAAATTTAACATCCCATATTTGACATCACTTGTACTGCTTTATCCAGTCATAAGCATTTCCATGTAACTAGAAAGTATCTTAAAATATAGTTTAATAAATACACAGTATTCCAGTAAGTGAACTATGATATCTAATTATTATATGGATTTGGCAGCATTCATGTTGTGTTCTACATGTGCTGTTGTAAAAACTGACTATCCTTGGGTACTTTAATCTTTGCATTAAAGATTATCTTCCCAGGATAGATTTATAGAAATGGAATTGTTCACTCAAAAATGTAGGTATTTCTATGGCTGGTGATTCCTGGCAACCTTATTAGTAAAGCTTTGTTCCACATCATGCGTAATGCTAGAACGTGTGCAAGAAAGGAGGGGGTAACAGACACACGACTCCAGTCACTTTGCAAGAACCAACATGGTGTAAGGAGGAGGAAGTCGATGCAAATTTTATTTCCTGCTTTCCCATTTTTCTGGTAATAACACAAGTGTATTAAAACAATGTGGTGAAAAGTGCCTCTTTACAGAAAAGTTTTCATAAAGCCTGGTCACACCTGTCTGGAAGAAAGGGGGAGGGTCCGTTCAAACATCTCCGTGGCTGAGTGGAGATGTCACCTGTGATGATGTCACCTCTCACAGCACCCAGATCAGTGACTATCAGAGCTTTGCATCCATTTTCCCTGAACTTAGGCTAAAGAGGCAAGACCAGTACCATTTTAAGGATGAATTAAAATGGGACGCCCAGTAAAAATGTCTTAAATATGTCAATAAATGAGTATTGAGTGATGATATTTGTTCTTTCAAAAAAATTTTTTTCTTGAGCAGGAACCACGCATGCGGCCACACAGAACACAAAGCTCTTGCTCCCAAGAGGTAACGTTCTAATGTGGAGGAGGGCGGGTAGAGAAACAGCTAAATGCACAAATCCATAAGTGGATCAGAGTGTAGGAAGTACGTCAAAGATAAACAGAGTAGGGACAGAGATGAGGCATTCAGGGAGGATCTCCCTGGGAGTGTGACACTGGGACAGGTGTCTGAACGAGGGGGGAGCCAGGAGAGAGCTGGGGAAGGGGCAGCAGCCCAGGGTTCTGAGGCGGGGCTCGCCCCGGAGTCCTAAGAGGCCAAGGCATGGTGGGATGGGAGGTGGAGAGTGAGGGCGTGGGGAAGAGACACAGTGGGCCACCAGGTACAAGGCCCTGTGGGTCAAGCAAAGACTTTGGATCTCAGTCCCAGGGAAGGGAAGACAGGGAGGCTTCCAAGAAGAGGGGGGCCCTGGTCTGCTTTCTATTGTAAGGAATTGCTTTGGCCACTGGGTGGAGGATACTCAGGGTGTGCTGAGGCCAGAGTGGAGGCAGGTGTCTAGGGTAAGCTAGGAGGCCTCAGTCACCGTCTGGAGAGAGATGGAGGTGGTGCAGGCGGGGAGAAGTGCGGTGGGCAGCCAGGTTCAAGGCCTCGGCCAGCAGGAGCTGTGGATGGAGCCACAGAGAGGAGGAGGCCTGGTGATGTGCCGCTGCCAGCACAGGCACCTGGGGGTAAATGCAGGAGGGGGGTGTGGCCATGCAGCACTGGCCTTTTGGGTCATCCCCACCTTCGCCTCACTCAGAATGGCCTCAGAGGCCAGGCCTCTGCTCCCCTAAGGAAGGGGTGCTCTGCAGAGCCACCTTGGGAAGTCACTGAAAGGGGTGGAAGTGTCCCTCTATTGTGTCCTGAAACTGGCGGCCAGCTTCTCCAAAACCACACAGTTCTGCTAGAGGGAGTGGCGAAGCTTAAAATTCGCACCACACTGCCCCTTTGCAACAGCATTTCTCAAGCAGGAAACTGGCTTGGGCTTCTTTACACCTTCCTTCCTTTCCAAAGAAAACCACGCTACCAGTTCAGGAATCTGGAGATTCCCGAACAGGCTCTCAAGAAGAGACCCAGACCCTTTCTCTCCAGTGAGGGGGGGCCTGTGTCCCTGCACCAGCCACATGATCTCTAACAGCCCAGGTCGCCACGGCCCTCTTCCATCTTCCCTCACTGTGGCTCTGGGGTCTTCAGTCCCAAACTCAGAGGTGACAACTTATTTCTGTCCCCGTGCGTTGTCCCATGAGGTCATGACACTTCGAGATGGTCTATCTTAAACCCTTTTCCAAAGAAACAAGTGGCTTTCGTAAACGTGCCGCCTGATGAGGCTTTCGGCACTTACCCGGAAATCACTGTTTCCAACCTCAGGACTTCATTGCCTCAGACTTTGAAAGGAAGCCAGAAAAGTGATTCACTGAACTAACTCTGTTCTCAGAGGGGGACAGCAACACACAGCTTTGGCCGTGCCGGGCCTCCCTTCATCTGGCTGCTTTGCTACATGATTCAAGGCCCAAATCATATTTGCAGCAAATGACGAGTCTGCAATGAAATGCAAACAAAAGTCCCAGCCGCCCGCCCCACCTTCCCCACCATGCCCTGCCTGCTTCTCAGTAGACAGGCTGGACCCCGTGCATACCCAGCACCCTCCACCGCGTCTGGACGTCTGGGACCGCTGCCCGTGCCCTCTCCCACCTCATTTCAAAGCTGTGTGTGGCTCGGGGGCCTGGGGGGCTCCTCCCTGTATGAGATTCTCTCCACGCTGCAATTACACATTGTTGGGCAAGTTCTGCGACTGTACTGGGCTCTGCGTGTTTGTGCTACCTCAGAAAAATGCTGGACTCACCCGTGTAGACAGTTAATCTCCTTGACAACATTTTCCTGGAGAATGCTGCGGGCAGGGAATTCCTAATAGGGGATGGAACTACATTTAGTCATTCTCTAAAAATATGCGTTCAGTGTGTCGAGATGTGAAAATGGCTTTTCGTGGAGTGTAAATGACTGCCACTGACTTAGCAATATCCTCAAAAGTCTTGGCAATCAATGACAGTCTTCACAGATTCAGCTAAATACCATATGGATCAATATTTTGTGTTTCCTGAGTTTCCATCTATCCACAAACTCTGAGCTCACATGATGTGCAAGGCATGGTACCAAGGAGAACCTGCACTTACAGAGGCTCATACCGGCACCACCTCACTGCCTGACCCAGGTGAGGGGATCTAGAAGATAGCACTGTCACCTATTTCCAAAGAGCCACACAACCTTCTGAACCTCCTGCTGTTAATAACTCATTATTCACGAGCAAAATGGAATGCCTAAAACAAACAAGCAAACGAAAACCCTCCAGTGCCAGGAGGGCAGTGCCAGTGAGTGACTGGCAATTACACTGTGTTGAATGAATAGTGTCCTCCAAAATTCATGTCCATCCAGAGCCTCTGACTGTCAATGTATTTGGAAATAGGATCCTCACAGATATAGTTAGTTAAGATGAGGTCACACTGGAGTACGGTGGGTCCTAACCCAGTGACTAGTATCCTTGTAAGCAGAGAAAACAGAGACACAGAGAGTCATGAGCGAGAGAATAGCCATGTGAAGACAGAGACAGAAATCAGATCAACACGGCTGCGAGGCAGGGGACATAAGGACTGGCGGCCACCACGGACGCAGGAAGAGGCAAGGAAAGCTTATTCTCCAGAGCCTTCCACAGGAGCATGGCCCTGCCCACACCCTGGTCTCAGCCTTGAAGCCTCAGAACTGTCAGGGAAGACACTTCTGTTGGTTTAAGCCACCTGCTGTATGGTAATCTGTTATAGAAGCCTCAGGAAACTCATTCAGCAATGGGCGGAAAACCCGAGTGCTACTCTCCTAGCAGACACAAGGCCTCATGTGAGCAAAGGCAGCTGCCTGTGAGTGTGCCGGGCAAGGCAAAGACATCACGAAGATTTGTCACGTGCTGGTCGCACGTGCTATACAAAATTGGCATCTTTATATCTAAGGTTGCCAATGACCAGATTCCATTTTTTTTTGTCTTATGCTTATGGGGTCTATGTAAATTTGTTTCCTTTTTTTTTTTTTTTTCCCAAACACATTTCCTTTTTTTTGAATATACTCTGCTTTCGTGCACTATATGTGAAGCAGAAAAATAAAACAAAAACAGGCATCATCTAGCCTTCTGCCCAAAGAAAGGAAATTAAAAGAATGTTACCAGATACTAAATTACCACCGGAGAGGAGGGATGAGTTGTGGTGTTCTGCAGCACCACAGGGGGACTATAGTGAACAGTAATTCAGTGTGTATTTTCCAATAGCTAGAAGAGAGGATTCTGAATGCTCCCAAGAAGAAATAAGTATTTGAGGTGATAAACATGCTGATTATCACAATTTGATCATTACACGCTGTACACATGGGCAATATCACGCTGAGCCCCACAAATATGTATAATTGTTACATGTTAATTAAAGTTTTAAAATCTATTTTATTCTTTTTTTTGGGGGGGGACAGAGTCTCACTCTGTTGCCCAGGTTGGAGTGCAGTGGCGTGATCTCAGCTCATTGCAACCTCTGCCTCCCGGGTTCAAGTGATTCTTGTGCCTCAGCCTCCCAAGTAGCTGGAATTAGAGGCGGACATTAGCATATGTGGCTTATTTTTGCATTTTTAGTAAAGACGGGGTTTCGCCATGTTGGCCGGGCTGGTCTCGAACTGCTGGCCTCAGACAATCCGCCCACCTTGACCTCCCCAAGTGCTGGGATTACAGGTGTGAGCCACTGCGCCCGGCTCATATTTTTTCATTTTTATCTTTAATTAAAATAATAAAAAGCATGCATGCATGCTGGCCATGGTCCCCAAAAGACCTCACTGAAATGCAACACTGAGGTCTCTAAACAGCCAGAGAAGCCCGGGCCCACAGAGCCGAAGATGACTGGTCTGAGGCCGGCTCACCATGAGTTTCTTGAGATAACCCTCACTTTCATTTATTTAAAGGGCAGTTTGACAGTAGAGTAACCCTACCATTATTACAAAATGGATCACAGTGGAATGGCTAAATCAAGCTAATTAACACGCGATGGCCAGTATTCCATTTCATTTTTTTCTTCCTCTCAGTTCCTATGCTATTCCTGCATACTTCACAGACTTAATTTTTTTGTGCTAAGAATACTTAAAATCTACTCTTGGCCGGGTGCGGTGGCTCATGCCTGTAATCCCAGCACTTTGGGAGGCTGAGGCGGGTGGATCATGAGGTCAAGAGATGAGACCATCCTGGCTAACATGGTGAAACCCCATCTCTACTAAAAATACAAAAAAATTAGCCAGGTGTGGTGGTGGGCGCCTGTAGTCCCAGCTACTCGGGAGGCTGAGGAAGGAGAATGGCGTGAACCCGGGAGGCGGAGCTTGCAGTGAGCCGAGATCGCACCACTGCACTCCAGCCTGGGCGACAGAGCGAGACTCTGTCTCAAAAAAAAAAAAAAATCTACTCTCTCAGCAAGTTTAAGTATACAATACATTGTCATTATGTATTATTATGCTATTATACGCTATTAACTGTGTGCTTTAACTATTCATTACTCCACAATGTATATATATTTCAAAGCATCATGTTTTACTCCATAAATATACACAATTTTTTGTCAGTTAAAAATAACAATTTAAAACGTTTGTGCTTCAAAGGACATAATCAAGGAAGCAAACAGACAACCTGCAGAATGGGGAAAGGTTTTTGCAAGTCCTATTATCTGAGTGGAACTTGTATCTACTAAAAACTACAACTAAATAATAAAAGGCCCAATTTAAAAATGGGTGAAAGATCTGACTAGACAATTCTCCAAAGATGATATACAAGTGGCCAATAAACACATCAAACGTCATGTGGTTAACATCAGTAGCCATCTGGAAAATGCAAATCCAAACCACAGTGAGACGTGACTTCACACCCGATAGATGGCTAGAGTCTGAAAGACAGGTAAGCGTTGGAGGATGTGGAGAAAGTGGAACCCTCGCAGGACTGCTCGTGGGAATGCAAAGGGCTCTCCAGTTAAATCTGAGAGGTATCCTGTGCTCCAGCAAGTCTCCTCCTAGGGACATACACAAGAGGAATGAAAACATACATCCATACACTAACTCGTACACAAATGTTCACAGCAGTGTTATTCATAGCAGCCAAAAGTAGAAACAGTCCAAATGCCCATCAATGACAAATGGATAAATAAGATGTGGTACATCCCTGCAATGGGATACCATTCAGCAAGGAACAAAACTCAAGCACTGATACAGGCTACAGTATGAATGAGCCTGCAAACATGCTATGTGAAGGAAGCCAGTTACAAAGGACTATGTATTATATATGATCCATTTTTGTGAAATATGCAGACTAGGCAAATCTGTGGAGGATGAGGGGGTGACAGCTAAGGAATATGGGGTTCATATTTCTGCTAAAAATGTGCTAGGCCAGGTGCAGTAGCTCACACCTGTAATCCCAGCACTTTGGGAGGCCGAGGCAGGATGATCACTGAGGCCAGAAGTCTGAGACCAGCCTGGGCAACACAGTGAGACCCAGTCTCTACCAAAAAGTTTTAAAAACAATTAGCTGGGCATGATGGCATGAGCTTGTGCTTCCAGCTATGCCTGGGAGGCTGAGGTGAGAGGATCACTTGAGCCCAGCGGTTCGAGGTTCCAATGAGTGATGACCATGCCCCTGCACTCCAGCCTGAGCAACAGAGTGAGACCCTCTCTCTGAAACGTTAATTAATTAGTTAAAAACGTTCTAAAGTTGATTGTGGTGATGGATGCAAAACTCTTGCAGACACTCAAACATATTACCAAGCTACTGATTGTATACTTTAACTGGGTGAACTGTATGGTATGTGAAGTGCCTCTCAGTAAAGCCCCCGCAGGAGCAGCAGCCCACGAAAGCAGCTCCTTCCCCGGTCGCAGTGAGGGCAGGACCACAGCTGCTTTCCTGGCTCTGGGGTCAGCACAGGTGTTGCCAGTTGTCCTGAACGGGGGCCAGAGCCTGGTCCTTTGCACACAACAAGGCCTGCCATAGGGACCTTCATCCTTGGGCACATCCTCCTCCCTCCCAATCACTATTCCACTTTTATATTCTCTTTAAGAGACAGGGTCGTACTCTGTCACCCAGGCTGGAGTGCAGTGGTACCATCATTGCTCACTGAACCTTAAACTCCTGGGCTCAAGCGGGTCCTCCCACCTCAGCCTCCCAAGTAGTTGGAACTACAAGCTCGTGCCACCATGCCCGGCTAATTTTTTAATTTTTTCTTTTCTCTTTTTTTTGAGACAGAGTCTCATTCTGTCACCCAGGCTGGAGTGCAGTGGCGCGATCTTGGCTCACTGCAAGCTCCACCTCCCAGGTTCATGCCATTCTCCTGCCTCAGCCTCCCGAGTAGCTGGGACTACAGGCGCCCACCACCACGTCCGGCTAATTTTTTGTATTTTTAGTAGAGATGGAGTTTCACCGTGTTAACCAGGATGGTCTCAATCTCCTGACCTCGTGATCCACCCGCCTCGACCTCCCAAAGTGCTGGGATTACAGGCGTGAGCCACTGCGCCTGGCCTGATTTTTAAATTTTTAGTAGAGACAAGATCTCACCATTTTGGCCAGGCTGATCTTGAACTCCTCACCTTGAGTGATCCTCCTGCCTTAGCCTCCCAAAGCACTGGGATTACAGGTGTGGGCCCCCAGCCTGGAAGTATTCCACTTTTTCTTCTTCTCAGTTGCTATGCTATTCCTGCTCCACTTTCCCAGCCACAGGTCTTCATCTCTCTCTTTCTAACCTTTCCTCTTTGCTAATTCTCTTCTCTTTCCAGCTTCCTTTCCACGGGCTGTCTGAACCCACCATCCTACAGGTCCAGTTTGGCAAGAGAAACACACCCGACAACAGAGTGGCAACACTGGCTGCAAAGCGAGAAGCATTTAAGGCTCACGGTGCAGGCCGAACACCAAAGCCAGGCAATCACATGCGACGATTTCATCAAACTCCTGTCTACCTGGGTGAACATCAAGACTGGTCAGGCCCAGAACCTTCTGGAGGGTGTCTTCCAGGCAGGGCGGCCAAGGCTTAGCAGCCTCCCTGTTCCCTCAGGCAGCTTTGTCCCTACCTCTACCAAACACACACACAGTGCCAACCATGGGCCAGGAGCTGTCCTGAGTCCTTTGCAGCTATTGGCTTATGGGCGCCAGTGCCCATAGCAACCCTAGGAAGCGGGCACTATTGTTAGTCTCGGTTCACAGGAGATGAGGGCAGAAGTCACTTGCAAGAGCCTCGCATCCAGCAAGACCGTCTATGCAGGTGCTGTCCCTCTCCCAGGCCTGCAAGTCCCTGGAAGGCAAGAGCCAGTATTTACCTTCAGGTCCACACACCACCTGCATGGGGCTCTCTTTTCTTAAAAAATTATTATATACATATATGGTACAAAACACTATATTTTGATATACATATAACATAGTGAAATACATAGAGAAATCATCACTACAGTCAAGCAAATTCACATATCCATCATCTCACACAGTTACCTCATTTGTTTTGGTGAAAGCACCCAAAATCTACTCTTAGCCAATTTCCAGTATATAATACAAGAGTAACTACCATATTAGCTTCAGTCCTCATGCTGTGCATTAGATCTTGAGACTTATTTTTCCTACCTGCCCCTTCAACAGGGTTCACAACAGCATTATTCAAAAGAACCAGGATATGGAAGCAACCTAAGTCACTGAGGAATGAATGGATAAAGAAAACTGTATATACACACAATTAAATACCATGCAGCCTTTAAAAAGAAGGAAATCCTGCCATTTGCAATGACCTGGATGAGCCTGAAGGACTTGAAGTGAAATAAGCCAGACACAGAGATGCCGCGTGATCTCACTCTAACAAACAATCTCAAACGCCTGGACAGAGTAGGAAGGAGGCTCCCGGGGCAGGGAGAGGGAGAAATGCAGAGATGGTGGTCACAGGGCAGGAAGTTTCGAGGCTGCAGGACACATAAGCCTAGGGCTTTCCACGTAGTAGATGTTGATGCTGACTGGTCCTGCTGACCTGAAGATCAAAGCTGAAAGCGTCTTTCAGCCCTCAGAGGATTTCCCATCTGACATGAACGAGCAGGAGCGCCACTGGGTCATGGACCAGAAGGCAAGCACATCCACAAACAGCAAACTGCCCGAAAGGCACCTTCCTGCTTTGTGCTGGCTGGCAGGGTCCTGGGAAACAGCTCGAGGGCATGGGGGAGGCTCTGGGCTAACAGACGGGGAAACTGTTCAGGAGCACGCGGCAGGCTCTGGTGGAAGGGGAGCCGGGCAGTGGGGAGGACGGATGGGGAGGGCTGTCCCGGTGACAGTGCTCTTGGAAGGAAGGGATGCTGGAGCCTGTCATTGCCCCTTGGCAGTGTGGAGGATGGACGAGGGACAGCTGAGCTGCCAGGGCTCCGGGCCACAGAGCTGGTTTGCATAGATTAATGTATAAGGTTCATTGTTTTACAAAAAACTAGCGCATCTCGGGATTTTTAACTTTAATACATTTCATTAAAAATGAGACAGCATCCAATGTGGAGAGCAATGATGATGACAGGTAGGAGCAGTCCATACCCTGTCTGGACAGCACTTGTTGGCCCGATTTGAACATAACAGAAAGTGTGGTGCTTTGATTTTTCTATGTGAAGTCAACACACTCAAAGAAGTGCTTATTACATGGCTGGGCATGATGACTCGTGTCTATAATCCCAGCGCTTTGGGAGGCCGAGGCGGGTGGATCACAAGGTTAGGAGATCGAGACCATCCTGGTTAACACGGTGAAACCCCGTCTCTACGAAAAATACCAAAAAAATTAGTCAGGCGTGGTGGCGGGCACCTGTAGTCCCAGCTGCTGGGGAGGCTGAGGCAGGAGAATGGCGTGAACCTGGGAGGCAGAGCTTGCAGTGACCCAAGATCGTGCCACTGTACTCCAGCCTGGGTGACAAAGCAAAACTCCATCTCAAAAAAAAGAAAGAAAGAGAGAAAGAGAGAAAAAGAGAGAGAGAGAGACAGAAAGACAGACAGACAGACAGAATGACAGACAGACAGAAAGAAAGAGAGAGAGAGAGAAAGAAAGAAAAAGAAAGGCATGCTTATTATTCAGAAATAAGAACCTAGGAGGCCTAACACACTTTGGAATATACCGCCCATGTCACCCAGGACTTGCCTGCACCTGGCACGCTAGGTGTCTGCCCAGCCCTTAGATTCCTTCAGGGAGACAGGAGTGAAAGCTCTGGGGCTGTTCATTCCAAGTGCCTTGCCTATGCCCAGTAACGTGACAGTGACACCTTCACATTCCCAGCAAAGCCACCCTTGGCAACCTCCCTAACCACACTGTTAGTATGAAAGTCCAGGGGCCTCAGGGCTTGGCTGGGAGCTGAGGTGTCGCCCTTTAATCTCCATCCTAGAATCACATTTCAGTAATCCAGCAACTTAGTGTTATTACTCAAGTGCAGATCAAGTTTTGATTTTCTGCATCTTTAAACTCACTCTGCAGCAGAGTCCCTTGGGGCTTTTTAAGAGAAGCAGCCCTTTGAGAGTTGTGGCGCTTGGTGATGACATCGCATGTGGCACTTCCTTAGCACTTATGTCCCCTGAGAAAATGGGGAAAGGACGGGCTGTACTCCAGGGTACTACTGCAATGTTAGAAGCAGCCTTTCTTTATGGTGAGCGAGCGGTGTGTTTGCAGAAGCATTTCCTATTGAGAGCTTCCTCGTCTTCCCATATGACTGCAAGACACCTGCCCCGAGTTCACTGTAAACTTGTCTGGTGGAGTGATACGTTTAACCGCAAGCTGGTTCATTCAGGAATATCCCATCGCCGTGTAGTATTTATTTCTCTATGGCGTCCATTTCTCATAAATGTGTTACAATGGCATGTTTACCTAGGGGACAGCAATGACTTAACAGCGGGCTTGTATCCAATACCCATTCTGTCTAGACGACACTGGCTACACCTTAGCTCCAGTCTAAACTCCAGTGTCACAGGCGAAGGGCTGTGATATTCCCAGGATCAAGGCAGGGATAGTAAGTAACTCCAGCGTATGTGCGTCAGCACATCCCTTCCAACTCTAATTATCCAAATTGTTCATAACTACAAGAAGAAGTACATTAAAATAAAGTACTTTTGGTATTTCCAGGAGTTAATGTAACTAATCATCCAGAACATTTTATGTACCCTTTGTAACTAGAGAGCCAAGCCTCCTTAGAGGACAGGTCTGGGGGAAAAAAGCAACATTCTCCCACTCGCCCTCAGGTTACTCATAAATCTTAACGCGTATCCTCACACCCATGGGAGATGTCGTTGACCAAGATCTTCATCTCTGCTGGAAAGAGGGTAAATCTACACTAGCCCTCCTTAGCAAGGCGGCAGGCTCGTCGTCTCTCCGGCTCTGCAGAGCATGCTGGGTCCTGAAAACCTCACATTCCCACCGCTGGGCACTCTGTTGGCAGGAGCCCCACCTGGGCAACGTGTGCGCTGGGCACACCGAATTTCGGTGTCTTCTTCTTATACTGGCTCATTACCATTAATAACTCAATGGTCATATTTTAAGGTTTTTATTTTGGAATAATTATAGATTCATAGGAAGTTGCAAAGAAATGTAGAGGGAGGTCCCACGCACCCTTCATCCAGCCTCCCCTAAGGCTACCACGCCCCAAAACCAGAGGACAAAATCAAAACTGGGAAATTGACATTGCTACAGCCAACAGAGCTTATTCAGATTTCTCTAGCTTTAAGTGCATTCGTGTGCATGTGCGCGCGCGTGTGCATCTGTGCAATTTCTCAACCAACCACAACCAAAATAGTACCCACACACAATCAAGATGGTACCAAGGGGACAAGGCCCCCTCATGCTACCTCTCGGGGGCCACGCCCACCCCTCCTGCATCCCCAACCCCTGGCAAACACTAAGTTGCCCTCCATCCCCCTAAGTATGTTATTTCACAAATGTTCTATAAATGGGATCATGCAGTATATATCCTTTTGAAATTAGGTTTTCTTAACTTTTATTTTAGGTTTTGGGGTTTGTTACATAGCTAACAAACCCATGTACATGTGAAGGTTTGTTCCGTAGGTAAACTCACGTTATAGGGGTTTGTTGTACAGATTATTTCATCACCCAAGTATTAAGCCTAGTACCCAACAGTTATCTTTTCTGCTCCTCTTTCTCCTCTCACCCTCCACCCTCAGGTAGACTCCAGCATCCGCTGTTCCCTTCTTTCTGTTCCTAATTCTTACCATTTAGCTCCTAAGTTTTTTCCATTCACCAAAATCTCCTTGAAGCCCATGCAAGTCATTGTGTTTATCAACAGTCTGTTCCTTTTTACTACTGACTAGTATTCCACCGTATGGATGGATCACAGTTTCTTTACTCACTTTTTGAGGAACATCTAGGTTGTTTCCAGTGTTAGGTTATTATATATATATATATTTTTAAAAAGCTGCGATGAACATTTCTGCAAAGGTTCTCTGTGAAAATAAGTTCTCATTTATCTGGGGCAAATGCTCAGGAGTGCAACTGGTGGATCATATGACAATTCCGTTTTTAGTTTTGTGAAGGGACTATTTTCCAGAGTGGGTATGTTTTACATTCCCACAGCAATGTAGGAGAGACCCTGTTTCTCACACCCTCAGCAGCATTTGGTGGTATCACTTTTTTATTTGTGCCGTTCTGACGGATGTGCAGTGGTGTCTCTGAGTGGCTTTAATGTGCACTTCCCTGTTTTGTAAAGACGTTGAACATCTTTTCATGTGCTTACTTTGCCATCTGTGCACCTTCCTCAGCGAATGTCTCATGTCTTGCCCATTTCAAAACGGGATTCGTTGTTTTGTTAATGTTCGATTTTGAGAGTTCTTTACATATTCTAGACATTAGTGTTGTGTCGGGGATGTGATCTGCAAATATTCTAAGTCTGGAATTTGTCTACTCTCGTTCATTTGGTCTTTCCCACAGCAGAGGATCATGCTTTTGGTGTCAAGTCTATGAACTCTTTGTCTAGTCTTAGATCCTCAATATGTTCTATGTTTTCTTTTAGAAGTTTTATCATGTTACATTTAAATCTATACTCTTTACCAAGTTAATTTTTATATGAGGTTTGTGAGGTTCAGGTTTTGTTTTTTCTAATGGATGTCGAATTGCGCTCACACCATTTATCGGAAAACTAAACTTCCTCCAATGAACTGATTGTCCAAAACTAATTGGGCCTATCTGTTGGGACTTATTTCTGGATTCTTCACTCTGGTTCATTACATATGTGCCCTCCCTTTGCTGATCCCACACTATCGTAAATTCTGCAGCTCCACAGTAAGCTTTAATATTGGGAAAAGTGAGAGCTTCCACTTTATTATTCTTTTTGAGAAAACTTCTGGATATTTTTGGACCTGTGTTTTTCCACGTAGAATAAGCTTGTCTATGTCTACAAAAAACATTGCTGAGGTTTTGATAGGAGTTATGTTAAATCTATAGATAATTATAGAGAAAACCAACTCCCTTTTATGTTCATGTCTCCAATCCATGAACATGGGAAGTCTCTTCATTTATTCAGATGTTCTTTGATATTTTTCATCAGCATTTTGTAATGCTCATCCTGCATCCTGTATGAGCACTGTGAAATTTATATGTAAGTATTTCATTTTCTAGGTGCAACTGTAAATGGTATTATGTTTGTAATTTCAGTTTTCACTAGTCCATTGTGGGGATACAGAAATGCAGTCAATTCATAGCCATGGATCTTGTATTCTGTCATTGTAATGAGCTCATTTTTCAGTTGTAAAAGGTTTTGTTTTTGGTTTTGCAGAATCAATCTTTCACCCTTAACTGTGAAACTGGTTGTCGGCTTTTCGTAAATGCTCTGTATAGAGGAGTGAAGGCAGCTCCCTGGGCCACCTGTTGCTGTGGTGTGGGTAGGTGGGCAAAAGCCCCGGGCCTGGGCCTCTTGGAGCCACCGGATGGGGGGGTCCACACAACGACATCAGGCTGCCCACTGGTGGCTTGGGTGTGGAGCGGGCCTTGGGCTCCCACTAGGTCTCACTGAGCTTCCCCTTTGGCCTGACAGAGCCTTTTGGTTTTGCTTTATTTTGTTTCCTCTATACCTGTTGGTGGTTCTGGTTACAGGCCTTCCCGTGCCCAGGCTGGAAGGATACGGGAGATAAAACCGAAGTCCAGGGACTCACGGTGTTGATACCCCTCATGTCCTGAAGCCCCAGTCAGTCTGCCTGCTTTTAGTTTTCAGTGTCCTTTTACTGTTGCCTGTCGAATTATTTACTGTAATCACAGGGAGGAGCAGGGAAAAATAAATCTACACCATCTTGTTCTAAAACCAGACACCCCTGTTTTTAAATTTTTCTACCATGTTTCCGGGCACTGCCTAGAAAATAAAACACGGGTTTTCTATTTCCTTGTATTTTAGGGGATATTTCTATAGGAGCCAAATGATTTTCATACTAGGATGAATAGAATGAATATGTCAAGAGTCTTTTAGGTCTCAGTCATAAATATTATCTCTGATTGCATAGATAGGTGAACGTCTTTGACTCCATAATCAAGCAGACTTTTCTTTTTTTTTAAGACAGAATCTCACTCTGTCAGTCACCCAGGCTGAAGTGCAGTGGCACAATCATAGCTCACTGCAACCTTGAACTCCTTCCTGGCTCAAGCAGTCCTCCCACCTCAGCCTCCAAAGCCGCTGGGACTACAGATGCACATCACCACACCTGGCTATTTTTATATATATATTTTATAGAAACGGGATCTCACTATGTTGCCCAAGCTGGTCTCAAACTTCTGGCCTCAAGCAATCCTCCTATCTCAGACTCCCAAAGTGCTGGGATTACAGGCACAAGCCATGGTGCCTGGCCATGCAGGCTTACTTAAATATCAAAATGATCACCCTCCATTATCCAGAATTTCAAAACCTATTGTTCTGAATGGCTGCCAGGAGGTGCCAACAGTTGGCATGACATTAAGCTAAACTCATGTCCGGTGCAGTTACTCCATGTGCCTCCTCCCCGGCACCAGACGGTTGCCATGAACAGCAGCAGGCCCACCCTCCACCCCCAACGTCCGGGGGTGTGACCTCGGCACTCCACCTATCCCCACCCAAACCCACATCAGTGTGTGCAGAGGCTTCCGGGAGCACAGATCCACAGATGTCAAAGTTCAGAGAGGGAAGGAAACTCCTCACTGCAAGTGGAGAGAGACAGATGTGACTTAAACGGGGACTGGGGAGCATCATAAATTCTCCAGGAATCTGGCTGAACTGTGCCTCTATATAGACAGGATGATAGATTTTCCCAAACCAGAGCCCAGACTTGGTGCAGAAAAGAGTTACTCCTCTCTGTGCAGGAATTCATCATTTGCATCCTATACCACAGCAAAAGCAGCACACAGGCTCAGACCCGTTAGACATCTACAAGTGAATACAGCTTCTTCCAACATCCCTCCCAGACTCCATCTACTCAGAGTTATTCCAGGCATCCACAGTAGAAAAGGTCCGTTGGGGATATTTGAGGAGAACTGGTCTCCAGTACAAAGACAGACTTTTGGCTGCCACAGGGAAACTCCCATCTGAGCTATCTGGGAAAATCACGCCATGCCCACAGCTCCCGCCACAGACCCCACTAACTCTAGGAGCTATTTTTGGATGCGCTTTCCGGTTAACACAAGAAACTAAGTTCAAGAACACGGACCAGGCAGGAGTCTCCCTTTTAGTCGATTTCCTGCTTCCCGTGATCTTGCAGAGCTGTTTCAGAGTACTTGTCTGAAATGACAGTATTACCCACCGCCAAAACTGAGACAGCGCCCATCACACCGGATACTTGTGTTCAAGATAAATTGAATAGAGATATCACCTGATTTTACCGTCACCCCAAGAACATGAAGGCGTCAAAATTTCAGAAACAAATGATACAAGGCCACAACACACACAGGTATTAAAACATACCTCTGTCATACATTTTGCTCACGTATTTGTTATTTACGAGAGGTATGTGCCACAACACTGCAATCTGAACATTTTCATAAAGACGGGAGGAGAATCTGCCATTCAGTAGAAGGGACCCCGAGGGAACAGGTCATGCGTTTCTCTCCACCGCATGTCTTTGCCAGCTGGAGCCTCTACGAAAGGGAGGACTCATAAACTGCAACCTCAAGTTAAATTACAAGGCAAGTAAAAGGGAATTTTATGGGTCTTCCTAAACTAAGGAAGTTTAACAGATATTTTTCTATTTTATCACCATGTTCCTAGTCTATTTGATTTTATGAGGTCATATTTTAAAATAAAGGGATATTAATTGCCCAGGTAATCCAAACTAAATCAAATAATTGAAATTGTTTTCTTTCAAAAAAGTTCTCCATTTTCCTGTGAGCTTTTAAAATGTAGGGAGAACAAGCACTTACTCAGGGTGCAGCCCCGCCGTCTGATCCTCCTGCCTGCCCCATGCACCCTGAGTGGCAGAGGAAGAACAGGGCTCCTGCCCCTCCTGCCTGGACCACTCCGAGAGGCTGCGGTGGGCGAGCAGTGGGGAGGGCAGACCTGGCCGTGCACCAGCTGCCAAGCAGCCAGGCCTTGTGGACCCTGTGGCTTGCCGTCTGGGGACACGCTTAGCCTCTGTCTGCAAAATGAGACAAGAAGGGGGCTGGCAGCCTGCACCACAACTGGGAGGCACATGAGGTGGCTTCAGCTTGTCTTAAATGACAGGTTTCAGGCATGGCGTTCTCCCTGTCCCTCCCGTCCCCAGTCACTTTACGCCTCCGATTTTACTCAAGGGGCACCGGCCTGAACAAGGGCCATAGCAAAGGGATGAATGAAAAGGTTTTCCATAAACTCCTACCACACACCAGGAGAAAGTGGCTCTCCACAAACCCCTACCAAACACCGGGAGACAGTGTGACGAGGTGGACACTCACCAAGCAAGACCTCGCCTCTCACGGAGCCCCCCAGCTGGTGCCTCTCCGGAACTGCAGGGAGTGCTGGCAGCAGCTTCTCACTGCTGACTGCCAGGAATCTGGGCACTCACAAGGGACACAGACTGAATGTATTAAAGAAAGGTGGCAGTGACATATTCAACAAAAGGCCAAGAAGACCAAGTGAAGCCTTCAGAATCAGGAAATCAGCATAGACCGTTCGCGTGTGTGTGTGTGTGTGCACGCGCGTGTGTCAGAGGCCACCTGGGTGATGGCTGAGGTTGACTGTGATGAGGCCCGGCCACCTCCACCAACATACACACTGAGCCTCCCCGGAACTGTTTCGCATACTGTGCCTCGAGCTCACAGTCACGTCCCTGTCACCAGAGAGCAGGACCTTACAAGGAGCGTCAAGGTTGAGAGAAAGTGTGAGATAACATCTAAGCAACAAGACCACAGACAGGGCACCTGACCCCGCCCATGCTGACAGCAACTCTCCTGGGCTCCCTGGCCAGAGGGCTGCAGGGAGGGGAGTAAACACCCGGCCAGGGCCCGACACCTCTCCACTGGCAGCAGCAGCACTGTGAGTTAAGGGGCCACTTCCGTAGAGGTCCTGAGAGCAGCACAAATGCGACCGTGGGAGGGTCCTCAGGGTGCATGCTGCCCTAGGTACCACCCCAACGAAGCTGTCCGGGGATCCATGCAGAATGTCTCCGTGGACGAAAAGGGCAAGATATTCAAACAGACACCGGTACCCCCATGTTCACAGCAACACCGTTCACAGTAACCAAAAGTGGAAGCACCCAAGGGTCCATTAACAGATGAATGGATAAACAAGATGTGGTGATGGATTCATGCAATGGAATGGGGTCCGTCTCAAAAAGGAGGCTCTGGCACACGCTACAACACAGACGAGCCTTGAGGACAGGATGCTGAGTGAAATAAGCCGGTCACTAAAGGACAAGCAATGCATGATTCCGCTCACATGAGACACCCAGGGCAGTCCACTTCCTAGAGGTGGAATGCAGAACGACTGTTGCCAGGGGCTGGGCATGGGAGAAGGGAAAGTTAGTGTTTCATAGGCACAAAGTTTCCATTTGGGAGGATGAAAAGTGTTGGAGAGGGTGGCGGTGATGGTCATGACAAGGTGAAGGTATTGAATTCCACTGAACTGCACACTTAAAAGGGTTAAGTGGCTAATTGTATGTTATGTGTATTTCACCACAATAAAACAATTTTCTAAAAGTAAAGCACAAGAAAGAACATGCTTAAGGTTATAAGGCTGTGTGTGCCAGTGGAGCACAGCTCGGCAGCTCAGTGTGACAGTGGCAAGCCCCGGGTCAGCACGTGGACCATTTCCAGGCAGTGGAGAAGTCAGGACACCCCACGCCTCATGCCTCAACCTTCAGAACTGACACCCATAGCACAGAAGGGCCCATCCCTGGGTATGCAAGCGGACCACGTGGCCCCAGGCTGCTGGGCGTTCTTGGAGACTTCCTAAATATCCCTGGATAAAAGAGACAGCAGACAGCATGACAATCAGCTAGCCTGACATGTGACTGACATGTGCCTGACACGTGCCGGGTTCCTTCAGGGATCTCAAATGACATCACAACATAAAGCTCTTGGAAGATGCTCTGGGCCCATACACACAAACACACACCATCACAGGGGCGCAGAAAAATACGACCACCTTTGTTTGTAATTGGGGTTTATTTTCTTTTTATTTATATTTTGTATGTTTCAATAAATGTAAGATATTTACGCATTACATGCCTATAATTTATAAACAAATACACACCCACCCACATTGGGTGCACATGCCCACTTTTTACTGGTAGAGGTGTGAGATCAAAAACATTTGAAGACTGCGGCTGTAATGAACCAGCTACACTAAAAAGGATCAATAACATACATTTTTCTACAAAGCATCCATACAGCATCTTTGTCAGCTATCCTTGTTAAATTCTGGGTATTGGCTTTTATCAGCATAACTATCTGGTGTTAGGCACTTTCTCAAAAGCCAGAAATATTTAAACAACTTGATCTCATCCACACACATGTCAAAGATCAAATGGACACAGGAGGCTCTGACTGAGCAGCACGCGCAGGCACTCGGCCGGTGGCCCTGAGTAACATCCCTTGGGACCCCAGAGCCCCAGGGCCACCTGTTCTGCTCCCAAGCTCTGCCCCTTTTGGACTGAAACCTCCCTCTCTGGGGTCCCATTTCCTCACAGGAACAATGAAGGATTTATAAGCACCTCACAGAGCTAGCTAGGAATGGTACCATATAAGTTCAAAAAAATTCTGGCAAGTACACGGTGCTGGAGAAATATGTGAAGTTTTATCACTAAGTATTTGAACAACAATAAAAAAAAAAAGCACCTTTTTTCCACCGTATCATGATCTTTGGAGGTCATGGGGTCTTCATGATCCCATCAAGCAATTTGGAGCTATTCTGCATATTCCTAGCTAATTGAAACAGCTACAGGCTTTTTTTGTTTGTTTGTTTGTTTGTTTGGAGACAGAGTCTCACTGTGTCACCTGGGCTGGAGTACAGGGGTGCAACCATAACCACATCTCACAGCACTCTCGACCTTCTGTGCTCAGCAATCTCAGCCCCCCAGGCAGCTGGGACTGCAGGCATGCACCACCATGTCCAGCTAATTTTTCGTATTTTTTTGTAGGGATGAGGTTTCGCCATGTTGTCCAGGCTGGTCTTCAGCTCCTGAGCTCAAGTGATCCACCCACCTTGGACTCCCAAAGTGCTAGTTTTACAGATGTGAGCCACCACACCTGGCCTACAGCCATTTTTTAACTGAAATGATCTTAATCAATATTAACACACAAAAAGCTGTAGTTAAGAAGGTGGTTTCCGCCAGGCATGGCAGAGAGAGCCTGTATTCCCAGCTACTTGGGAGGCTGAGGCAGGACTGTGTGAGGGCCAGAAGTTCAAGACCAGCCTGGCAACACAGCAAGACCTGGCCTCTAAAAAGTTTTTTTTTTAATCATCTGTAAACTGAGGACGCTAAACAAACAAACAAAAAACATAGTATCTGTTTGTTAGACTCCACAGTGAACACATGTATTAGCTTCCCGCTGCTGCAACAAATTATGACAACTCAGTGGCTTGAAGTAACACAAATTTGGGGAGTTTTATTTTATTTATTTCATTTTATAGAGATAGGGTCTTGCCCAGGCTGGAGTGCAGTAGCACAATCGCAGCTCAGTGCAGCCTCAGTCTCCTGGTCTCAAGTGATCCTCCTGCCTCAGCCTCCTGAGGAGCTGGGGCTATAGGCTTGTGCCACTGCACCAGCTAAACAAATTTGTCATTTCACAATTCTGGAGGTCAATCTGACATGGGTCTTACTGGGTCAAAACAATGGTTTCAGCAGGGCTGTGGGAGAGAATGTTTCCTTCATTTTCCAGCTCCTAGAGGCTGCCCACACTCCTTGACTCTAGGTCCTCCACTTTCAAAGCCGACAATGGCAAATTAAGTAGTATTCATATTGGATCTCTCTGCCCGCTCTTCTTCCACTTTTACAGTCTTGTGATTACACTGGGCCCACGATTCACTGCAGAATAATCTCCCCATCTTTTTCCACGAGAAAGGGGAATTAGAAACGGCTGCAGTTGAGGTAGCTAAGCACCATCAACTGATTAGTGAACTTAACTGCAGCCGACTTGCATTCCCCTTTCTCATGGGACCTCACCCAGGGCAGTAGCTCCAGGGGTGTTTTACAATTTAAGTTCTATTATTATTCAAACACTGTGGGGCTGACAGGTCAGGAGAGGACTGCCATTGAAAAGAGGATTTGTTACTCAGAGTCCTCCGGAGAAGGAGCTGGCCACACCTACTGCTGTGGGAGGGGGAACATAGGGGAGACCAGGGTCCTCGGAGGCAAAGACCGGGGTTAGAGGAGGGAGTCTCTTCTGTGCCTTCCATGGGAAAGAACAGGAGAAAGCGGGGTAAGCAGGCGTAGAATCCATTAGTTTGAATAACCTCTCGGTAGACCCTGGGACAAAGGGCTGTCCCCAGCTGCCTGGTGGCTGGACCTGGGGTGATGAGAGCAGGTGCACAGTGGATGAAACATGGAGGGGGCCAAGGGTGTGGACGTTGGATTGCGTGGCTTGCACACGGAAAGCATGCTGCAACAATGCTGTTTGCTATCTCTAGGAATTATCTAGCCCTGGGAGGGCCTGTCCCTCAGGAGGCAGCAAGGCTCCAGATGTCAAAGCACCAGAAAACAGAAAATAAAAAGACATCCTTAGTGCAGGACTGAATAAGCAGGAACTGACTTAAGATGTCACTGCTTGCAGTAGTTGGGAACAGAGCCAAGAATGACAGACACCACCCTCCCTCCTTCTATGAGTTCTCCAAGTCCCAAGGGCGCATTATGAAAGAATTCCCATTAAGTCTGGCCAGATGCTTTACAGAGAAATTAACACAGGACAGGAAACTAAAAGGAGAAATAGAGAAAAAGACCAGAAACGGAGGAATTTAACCGTGATCAAGGAGCAGCGAGGTGCAGCTGCAGGACTGAGCTCAACTCTGGCTCTCACCTCCATGCGAGAGAGAACCTGAGGGTCTCTGTCAGCGTGGCCTCCTGGCCCCCAAACATGCTCCCCGTGGATGTGAAAGACCACAGGCAGCAACCAGACTTCTACGGAATGAATCAAACTTTCCATCCTGCTTAAAAGCAATGATTTTCTTTCCAAAAAAAAAAAAAAAAAAAAAATGTGTACATGGAAAATATTACAATGCAAGTCACAATGAGAGTTAAATGCCGGGAAAAGACACACACATCTGGTTTGACTAAAGTGTGTCCTGGCAAAATGAATAAATAAAATAATGACAGTGATAACGATGGCACTATGAAATGTCATTACCTAGGCTTCTACCAATTAATTATGAAGGACAAGGCATACATAACTAAATATAATTAAATCATGCAGGTCGATAAGATTACCCTTTTTGAGAAAATAATTACATGCCACGTATATTTTGAAAGTGTTCAGTGAAGGTGAACAATTGTAGCCCATTATGTATATGAGACATTCTGGAAAACATCGCTTTGAGTTATGTTCAAAAATGGTTGGTTTGTTCAGAGAGAAACGGCGTCAGCGGGGGGCACCCAGCAGGACAGGGGCCTCCCCAGCTCGCTCTCGCCCTGCCTCGTCTTTCCTCTCACAATGCTCTTGGTTTTCTGAGTCAACCATGCTCCTGGGCCACGGTGCAGCACTGGAGATGACCGAGACAGACGGCGTGGATGCGTTTTGTAACTGAAACAAAACTGATGTCCAACTTGGCAAAAAGCAGCAGGAGAGGCCCCAGCTGTGTCTGCTACCGCCTCAGCCGAGCCCTGGAGGGAAAGGCCCAGAAAAAGGGATGTGGCCACACCCTGGGGGCCAGCCCACAGGCGAGGCGAGTCCCCAGGCGCCATCCTACGCGGCGGCCAGTTTTGGAGAACTGGAACCGTAGGGCGCCCGGCTGCAGCGGACCCAGCGCTGCTCCTTCCTCCCTCCCTCCCCGCCACCCCCAGCCCGGGTGACTCACTCCGCAGCCCGGGGCAGGGCGAGACCACGCCCACCGCCCCCCAGGACCGGCCGCGCTCACCTCCCCTCCTGCACAGAGCACCTAAGGACTCCAGGGTCACATCTGAACAAAGGATGGAACTTGGAAGCTACATTTACCTTTCCTGCCCCTGACTTTTTAAACTGTTGTTAGAAGTATACAAAAACAAAAGGCAGGACACCATAGTAGTGAAATGTTTTAAACTCTACAAATGACTCAGTTCAAATGTGCGGTGACAGCTCAGGTTTCCTGCCGTTTCGTTAACCCCTCGTGTACTGGATTCTTTTAGAAGCAGTAGTTTCCATGCCAAACATCACTTCTTGGGGGAAGCAAAGCAGACAGAGGCTGGGGAGGGATGAGTAGGGATCTCTCGGGGACTCCGCCAAACTTGGGGAGGAAGCCTTGTCAGGCCTGGCCTGGCCCACGCTGAGGTCCGTTCGCACCCCAGGACCTTTCTAGAAAAGTCCTAGATGCCGGTACAAGAGGCAAATCTGATGCTGAAACAGAAATAAGGCAGATCCCTGAGCGGATCTAAAGTTCCCTACTATGCAAAAGCTCACGGGCCTCCAAAGCACCCACTAAGCTCCTTTCTGAGAAGACTTGCATGGAGGCGTCTGTTCCAAGGTTCTCCATTCCTGCCACAGGTTGAGTTTCCTTTTGAAAACCAATACTCACTGTAGGTTTTTTTTTTTTTAATTGTTATAACTGTTGATAAGCAAAAATGAATCAAATACATTAAATGAGCCAATGAATTTAACTCATTTTATGTTTTCAAAACAATCCTTCCTCCAAAAAGGTTACTATCAAATCCAATTTCATTTACAATATACGCCACATTGTCATTTAAACAAAGAATGCTTTAATTTTACCATTTCCCCAGAGTGCTTCTTCTAGTGAGGTACATTTCTCAGAAGACATTTGCGCCAACAGAGGGTATCTCTGGATCCTTGGTGGTCCTTAAAATTCTCAATGGGGGTCGGATCTATTCCCAATATTTCAAAATTCTTTCCAAAAGCTGTCCATTTACTCACGGTACAAGTACACAGCTAAATGACACCTAAAGTTCTTTAGGCTTGGAGGTACAACTCAGTGTCTTAGCAATGTGGACAGGCCAGGTGTGGTCCCAGTATTTTGGGAAGCTTGAGGTGGGAGGATTGCTTGAGGCCAGGAGTTCGAGACCAGCCTGGGCAATATTGCAAGACCTCATCTTTAAAAATAAAACTATTTTAGAAATTAAAAAAACTGAGGAAGTTTATTTTGATCAAAAGATCTTAGTAGTAATAATGATAGCAGTAGTAACAGTAATAATAATGAGTTGCAACTAACCTTTTCAAATTCTTACCTGCCTGCCTGGCACTGCATTATTTCACATATTCCTCACAGCACACCAGAGGCTGCTATCCTCTCTCTTCCCCTCCCTCTAATTAAATGCCATTCTCCCTCCTGTTGAATGCCACCCTCCTTCCAATTTAATGTTATCCTCTCTCCAATTTGATGCCACCCTCCCTCCAATTTAATGCCATCCTCTCTCTATCCTCCCTCCTATTGAATGCCATCCTCCCTCCTGCTAAATGCCATCCTCCCTCCAAAGTAATGTTATCCTCTCTCCTATTGAATGCCATCCTCCCTCCAATTTAAATGAGAACACTGGGATGAAGAGAAATGCATTCTGCCTAGCATCCAACTGCTGGCAAGGGTCTGACCTCATTGAGGGTGTTGGGGCTCAGGAACCAATACCCCAAAATATGGCACTTTGACGTGCTGAACGGAAGAATCCTCAGCGGCTCTCTAACCACCCCCCAACCCCACCTCTCAATCCTCTGTCTCACCCAAAGCCCAAGATGAACTCCTCTGAGGTTCCCTTCTCTCCCTAAAATCCAGACACTCCAAAGAGGAAAACAAGTTTGTATTAACTGAATTCATATTGTGGGAAGAAAAACTGAAGTCTGTCAACACGGCTGGACAGGCTTTTGTCACAAACCACTGTGTGCTCTGCAGGCCTGAAAGCCTGTGGCCCAGACTCTGCTGTGTTCTTCAAGCACAGTGAATTCCCCTAAAACCCATTTACTACTCCCCTAAAATCATCCCCACTTCCCATCTCCCTTTCCCCTAAGAAAGAGGGTATAGAACCCTCCATACTCCACTGAGATTGGGCAATCATTCTCCTACAATTCTTCTGTGCTATGCATGTTAATAAATGTGCATGCCTTTTCTCTTATTAATCTGACTTTTGTCAATTGATTTCCAGCAAACATTCAGAGGACAAAGGAAAAGTTTTCCTTTAGGCCCTACAAGGGCGTTTTCATTGTCTCTAACTTAAAATGAGGATAAAAATTCTTAATTGCCTAATAAAAATAGTTTGGTAGGCAAAGTATTCCAAAATACAGCATCCCCAGTGGGAAAATAACCACAAGGTATGTGCAGGGGAATTCGTACAAACTGCACTCCGGGAAAATGCAAAACAAGTAAACACAGAAGGTCAGGCTAAGAGTCTTCTAAAAAAGCAGAAATCAAAATAGCTCTTCGTATTTCCTGTAAGTTCTGTCACTGTGCTAAATATGGCAAGGTGAGTTTTATACAAAGGTGCACAGTGGGCTCCCCTGCTGCAGGAGTTCAACAAGAAGCTGGAGCACCACGTTGTGACCAGCAGGAGTCTAACAGTCACCCTGCCCCTTCTCAACCTTCCCAAAACGTGGGGAAGCCCTGTCTTTAAAAGGTTCTTCCAAACATGCTTCTCAGTGAAGGCCTGACTGGCCTTTGGGAAAGGCAGGTGGGGGCATCACATATCAACCAGCAAACCCGGCTGTGAGTACCAGTGCCAGGGACACTGCCAGTCACTGTGATTGTTAAATGTCTGCCAACACATTGGAAAGGAAGCACTCCCCCCCAGATGAGACCCCTGACCCCTACCTAGCAGGAAGGATGGAACCTGAGAATTGACAATCATCACAAAGAATGACCATTAAATGAGCACCATGCAGGCCATGGGATAGCACCTGGGAACAGACAGGTGGGGCTTCAAAGGCCACTGAAAGGTACAGAAGAACTGCATTAAAAATAGTAAGACCTGGTGGAATCCAAAAGAATCAGCTAAAACAAAACAAAACAACCAAAAACAAGACGACTTGTGGTTCCAGTGAGCTATGATTGCACCGGTGCACTCCAGCCTGGGCAACAGAGTGAGACTCTGTCTCAGAAAAAAAAAAGACTCGGGAGACAACTTGATTGGTTCCTACTGACCAAAGAAATCAATTACAATAATAACTACAATGAACCAAAACCAATAAATTATATTTAAATCCGCAAATTCATAATAATATTTTTTTTAGAAAAGTTATATAGCCCGCAGGAGAAGTGGTTGATTCTAGAGCTGGGGCAGCCAAAATAGATGAGCCCGGAACATCCCATGTAGTCAGAGAGAAAGGGGGAGTCAAGAAAGAAGAAAATATGGGGCCTGTGAAGGACAGGAGAGCCAACCTGAAAGAGCTCCCAAAGGCCACAGCTGGAACAGTGTAAGCAAAAGGATCAATTACATTCATATCCACTGATCATCCCCAGAATAAAACAAATTTCCATTAGACTACAATGACATCAGTCATAGAGTATACTAATCAATGAGAAAGAAAAGCAGCTATTCTAAGAATTCTAGTTAATAATAGAGAAGGAATGGGGGGAAAGAAAATCGCTTTTAGACCACATCACAATAATTACTACAGACTTCATGGAAATAGAAAGGATTACAAGCACATACCATCAGCAACTCTACAACAACAAATTATGTAACTCAATGAAATGGACAACTTCCTAGAAAGATACAACTATCACAACCGACTTGAGAAGAAAGTAAATCTCAGCAGACTCATAACAAGTAAATGGGTTGCAATAGTAATTTTTAAAACTCCCCACAAAGAAAAGCCCAGGCTCAGACTGAAGCTATCTTCAATGTTGAATTACTCCAAGCATTTAATGAAGAATTAATACCAAATCTTCACAAAATCTTCCAAAAAACAAAATAGGCCAGGCGTGGTGGCTCATGCTTGTAATCCCAGCACTTTGGGAGGCTGAGGAGGATGGAACACCTGAAGTCAGGAGTTCGAGGCCAGCCTGATCATGGTGAAACCCGGTCTCTACTAGAAAAATACAAAAATTAGCCAGGCGTTGTGATGTGTGCCTGTAATCCCAGCTACTCGGAGGCTGAGGCAGGAGAATCGCTTGAACCTGGAAGGCGGAGGTTGCAGTGAGCTGAGCTTGCCCCATTGCACTCCAGCCTGGGCAACAAGAGTGAAACTCCGTCTCAAAGAAAAAAGAAAATAGTGGAAACACTCCCCAACTCATTCTGTGAGACCAATGCAGTACTTTTCTGATATCAAAACCAGACAAAGACACACACACTGCCCCCAATCCCAAATATCACATATGAATGCAAACGCAAAATTCTCCAACACATTCTAGTCAATGGAATCCAGCAAAATATAACAACAGACTGTACACACCATGACCACATAAGTTTTATCCCAGGAATGAAAGATTGGTTTAACATTTGAAAATCAATCAGTGAGTATATGTCATATTAATTGAACTACATATAAAAGCCACATGATCATTGCAACAGACATAGGAAAAGCCTTTGGCAAAATCCAAAATCCTTTCATGATACAAAAACACTCAATAAAGTAGAAACAAAAGGGAAATTCCTCAACCTGATAAAGAGCGACTATAAAATCCCACAGCTTGAAATCTCGATATTGATTAAAACACACACACACACACACACACACACACACAGAGCTAGCATCATACTCAATGGCAAAAGAGAATGCTTTCCCCCTAAGATCAGTAACAAGAGGAGGATATCCATTTTTGCCATTCCTATTCAACATTATACTGGAGCTTCTAGGCAGGGCGATCAGGCAAAAAAAAGAAATGTAAGATATCAGGTTAAAAGGGAATATGTAAAACTATCTCTGATTACTGATTAATGGTTCTATATAAAAAAGGCTAAGGAAGCCACCAAACAATTATTAGATACAATAAATGAGTTAGCCAGGTGACAGGACACAAGACCAACATGTAAACATACTGACCAAAACTTACAAATGCATTAATGGAAAACCGTTTAGATCTAAATAAAGAATGTGACTTAGTGAATAGTTTTGTACTCATGTTATTTTCTTGGTTTTTGAAAATTATAGTGCAGTTAAATGTTCAAATTAAAAGAAGGTGGGTAAGGGGTATGCATCTGTACTATTTTTGTAACTTTTCTGTTAAGTCTAAAACGATTTCAAAGTGGAAAGTTTAAGAATTTTAGAAAGCTAATTGGTTACTGATACGGTCTGGCTCTCTGTCCCCACCCAAATCTCACCTTGAATTGTAATAATCCCCACGTGTCAAGGGCAGGACCAGGTGGAGGTAACTGAATCATGGGGGCGGTTTTCTCCATGCCGTTCTCGTGATAATGAGTGAGTCTCACGAGATCTGATGGTTTTATAAGTGTCTGGCATTTCCCCTGCTGGCACTCATTCTGTCTCCTGCCACTCTGTGAAAAGATGCCTTCTGCCATGATTGTAAGTTTCCTGAGGCCTCCCCAGCCATGCAGAACTGTAAGTCAATTAAACCTGTTTACTTTATAAATTACCCAGTCTCAGATATTTCTTCATAGCAACCTGAGAATGGACTAAAATACAGTTAGCGTTAGAAGATGTTAGTGATCCAATATCAAGCACTTATTTCTCTTTTACTATATAGGCTGGACCACTGCAAAACCAGGAGTAGATGAGGGGAAGTGTCTCTTTATAAAAGTATTTCCTATCATAAATTAGGACACCACCATTTTACAACCTCTAATAAATCAATGGATATAGGCAATGATCATCAATCACTGTCAACATCACAAAAAGACAAGTGAGCACACGTGTCTCCTAATGGAAGTGCAGAACACCACCTACGAATGCGGAGACCAAAACAACAACAACAACAAAAATTCAAACCTGAGCCTGATGAAACGCTGAGGAAGTGTGCGGCCCGTCTACCAACTCACAGGAATTACAGTAGAAAAGAACATGTTACCTGAAACCACACAGAAGTCATCAGCCGTATTCAGGCCCTGGAAAACCCCACAGGACAAATAACCCAATTTCTTCAAAATAAATTGCAAGGGAAAAAAAGAAAGAGAATATAGAGTTTTCTGGGGGAAAAGTCTATAGATTAAAAGAGACTTAAAACATTTATCAGCCACTTGCTGAGTAGGCCTTATTTATCGCTAATTCAAATGTACACATTGAAATGCACACATCCCATTTATGGGACAAGTGGAGATCTGAACACAGACTGAGTATTTAACAATATTAGGAAAGCAGCCCAGCACACTGGCTCAGGCTTGTCATCCCAGCCCTTTGGGAAGACAGCTGGATCTCGGGAGTTGGAGACCAGCCTGGGCAACACAGTGAGACCTTATCTCTGTGAAATTTTTAAGAAAAATTAGCCAGGTGTGGTGGTGTGCACCTGTGGTCCCAGCTACTCAGGAGGCTGAGGCAGGAGGATCACTTGAGGCCAAGAGATGGAAGCTGCAGTGAGCCGTGATCACGCCACTGCACTCCAGCCTAGGCAACAGAGCAAGACTCTGTCTTAAAAATAATAATTTTTTTTTAGGTATGATAATGGTATTTACAGTTTAGTTTTAAGAAGAGTCATGCTTTTCTAAAGACAAATACCAATGCATTTACAGGCAAAACGTCATGATGTCTCGAATTTGCATCAGAATGACAGAGGAGGAGGGAGTAGGTGGGAATACAGATAAAATAATGTTAGCCATGAGTTGCTAATTGTTGAAACTGGATGATGGTACATGGCGGTTTGCTACATGTGCACATTTCTATGTATGTGAAATGTTCTAGAATAATTATTTTAATGAGGCCTGTTGTTCTTGGGGTGGGAATAGCAAGTAAGGTAATAACTGTGAACACGGGATCAGAGCAGTGTAGATCTGGGCTCAAATCACGGTACTGCCATCCCCTAAGAGTGTGACCTTAGGCAAGCTATTGAACCTTGAAGCCTCAGTTTCCTCATCTGTGGAATGGGGGTGTGGAAATGACATGATCGTTGGGAGGATGAAATGGAATTGTGCATATACAACATTTGGCTCGTATTAACAAGCAGAAAAAGAACTGCCTCACGAACCAGCCTGCTTTGGATGACAACCAAGGTTTTCGGAAAAGAAACGTTCTTTTTCCACTGCAACGTGACCTCGTGAGCCCAGTGATATATGACATGTAACAGGTACCAAAAACTATTTCCAACAAACATGTGAACGGCAATGTTGAAATAATATTCCGCAAGCGCCCAGTGCTCTAACCTACCTACAGGAATGTCAACCCTGCTTAAGAAGAACTGGCATGGTCCCTGCACGTTCCTAACTCCTGGGTCTTGTCCTGGTGTCTCTGCTTTTGCAAACCTTTTACTCAAGTGACAGAGATGCTGTGCTTCCCAGGGGAAAGATGTGTTGAATGCTGGCCTCTTGTTGCATTAAGAGGGAGGGATGGAGGGAATATGCCCCGAAAGAGCCAAGGACGCTGCAGAGGAAGACACGAGGCTCACCTGGAAGGGAAGGGAAAGAGGTACAGAGGAGGAGTGGGAGAGGGGAGACAAGAGAAACAAAAGCCCCGGCAGAAAAGGAAACAAAAGGTGGACTTTGTTCAGTGAGAATCTCACCATCTCATCTGCTCAGCTTTTCCGAAACAACAAAGCATTGAAGGGCAGGGGACACAGGCTGGATAAATAACCCTGGTGGACTGGGAAAATGGAGTGAAAATCAGAGTGAGGGGAAGAGACCAAAAGTAGGGCAATTCCAAAATAAGCAGAGAACACCTCCTGACTACCTGTTTCCCAAAAGATGACGGAGAGACACTGAGACACCGCCCTCAGACCCAAGCACAGAGCCCAGAAGATTCAGGGAAAAGTCGCCTCCAGTTATTTCCTGCGGAAACACTGCTGGTTACAGCATCCTGGAGACAGACACTGAAAGGTGTCAATAAGGTTATATTCAAGTCATCACAATGGACATATAAGCAAAAGGGAGAAAATTGAAAAAAAAAGATAACAATAGCCCAGGCAGGCTTTGGGGGAGAGAGGAGGTCACTGGCCCAGGTCCTCCTCCAGCAGCACCCTTGCCAGGCACACTCCATTTCTGGGAGCAGGGCGCCAGGTCTGCTGATTGAAGGTTCCCCCCAACCACTGCTGTGGAAGAGGTGGATGAGAGTGCTTTCTGCAAGGCACACAGTCTTCCTCTGATAGGAGATCTCTGCTTCCTGCCTGCAGAACGGCCCGCCACTCTCCCAGCCTGGGCTGAGTCCCTGTGCCCTTCTCCTTCCCCTCTCCTCCTCCAGCCTGGCCCAGCAGGAGCCCTGAGGTTGCTCTGCTGCCCCCTCAGCCCTCAGCCCCCAGGGATACGCACCCTGTTCCAGCTGCACACTCAGTGTGGGACACCGATGTCAGCTCACGGGAAGTCCGAGCCCCACACGAAAGCCCGAGGCCACATCACCCTAGACTCTCACCAGGGCTCCCTGAGTGGCAGGGTCTCAAGCGCAGGGAGCCCCTTTCTTCCCACCTAGGGCTGTGGGAAGATGGCTTCTCTGAACGGACTTAGCCAACACCGAGGTCCATATGACCAGAGGGGCTTCCCACACCCTCCTCATCCCACTGGACCACAGCCTAGTCATGCTGGGTGGGTGGGCCCTTCCCCTCCACAGGCACCACAGGCAGGACCTAACCCCCAGAATCACCCCGCGCTCCTCCAACCTGCTGAGTGTGGCTCACGAGGGTTTTCCTAAATAGCGTGTAAGATCCATGAGGAGAAAATGGGTTCAGGAGGAGGAAACAGAGCACTGCTTCTCAAGCACCCTGGCCTAGGAAGCTACATTTCTAACAGGCTCCATAGGGGATTCTCACAGAAAGGGGCCCAAGGATGGTGTCACTGAAAAACAGCACATAAAGAATCACATAAATGACACACTACAGGCTGCACATCCACATACAAGGGAATGTCCAAGAAGTCACTTCCGGGACAGTGGCAGCAGGTAAGACTTCTAGCTAAAGTCTGCTCATCCTCTCCATGAACAACGCGTTGCACGCTTGGACCGACACTCCTATACACAGCAGCTAGAGCAGCAACACTTGGAGGAGGCGCCACACAAAACAGACCTAGACAGTTCACAGTCCTGCTTCTGATCTTCTCTGCAGTCAACCAAAGGCACTGCACAGACCTTGGCCTGACAAGAAGTCATTTCCTTGGCTCCTCTGTGCTGTCTGGGTGCCAGGACCCGAGAGCCAGGGCTTCATCTCGATGCTTCACCCCAGTGTACCCTAGAACCTGTTCTCTAGCTCTGTGCCATGACCCTGTCAACCCCCCGCCCCCGATCTCTCACTGCAGCACTGGGCCTCTGCCCCACCTTGCTTGGCAACATTTTCCCGGCCTCACACCACCGTCCCTGACTCTTGTCCTGCGCTGGGAGGCCTCACCTGACATGGAGCCTGCAACCCAGGGCTGGGAGCCCCATCCAGGACTTCACCTGGTAGACATGCCCTACGGTGCCATCTGTCCCTACAGTAAACTCTGGGTGAAACCAGCCTCCTCCTCCTTCTATTCCCAGGGCCTGGCACCACCTCTTACAGCCTTTCTGGGACTGGAAGAATTTGACCTGCCTTCCCAGGGAACAATAAACAGAAATGGGGCATTGGGGCCACTGTCCTCAAGGCAGCTGGGAAGTGAATGAAAAACACTGACAGTTCCTTCACTAGGGAAAAAGACAGAGTCTGAGGGAGAGTTAGGATGCCTGGAGTCAAGGGCAGAGTGGAAGGGGACGGGGACATACATGAGTGTAGTCTAAGTGGAAGCTGAAGTTTCAAAGTCCCATGAAGCCTTACAAGGTCATAGAGGCAAGAGAATAGCTTTTAGATCCCAGCCTCAGTTTCCTCATCTGCAAGATGGGTGTGATAGTTACTGTAAGGATCAAGTGACATAATGGGTTCAAAACACTTTGCCAACTGAAAATAAACTATATTTCTCCTGAGGCATAAGTATTTCTAAAAAGGAGGCTACAGGAGTTTACAGGCTCAGTAATAACAGGAAGTGGTATCTGTGCAAAGGCTTAAAACTGTTGAGCCCCAACAGGGCTATGTGGTGGAGGCCTCGCGCGGGAGACACTGAGGGCATTTGTGTAAGGGGTGCCACTCTTGTCGCTGCTCAGGCTTCTGGTGAACAGGTGCCAGGAAATCCCACAGCCCGCTCCAATGACAGTGACGCTTGCTGACTGGCCAAAGGGCAAGGCTTGGGAGCAGGCAGAGAGGTGTTTCTGAAAGCGTGAGCCATCATATAAGAGTCACCTGCACACTAATCTAATACATTCCTGGGCTCAATCCCAGGCCTGCTGAGTGAGACACTTTGGAAAACTGTTATTTTACAAGCGACTCCAGTGACTCTTAGAAAAGTTTCACAGGAGCACAGAAATATTCGAAAAGCTGTGCAGTCGGGAAGACCTGGGTCAAATCTGAGTACCACGACCTTGCTGCTGTGTGACACTGGGCAGGTTTACTTAACTTCTCTGAACCCGTTTACTCTGTTTACATAAATATGGAGCATAACCACTGCAGTGTTGCTGGGAGGGAGAAAGGCACTCAGCTACAGAGGCAGCATCCATGGCTTCATCCAAGCCATGAGTGCCTGTGTCTAAGGCATTCATGAATGCCTGCCTCTAAGAGGCAAGAACCACTGTGACCCTCCTCTTTTAGGGGAACAATCTGCCACTAAGAGGGAATAGGGCTTCCTAGGGTCTTCCCATGCATGATGGAAGCCAGATACCGCTAATGTTCTATTCAGAAGCCCATTTCAGTCCCTGTACCAGGGTCAAGCAAGGTGAGGCAGGAGGTAAGGATGGGCTGAGCTTTGGAGGAAAGCTAAGACGACCAACCTTTCTCAGGGACAGGGCCTTGAGGTGGTCCAGGCTGCTGCACACAGCTCCAAGATGGATCTACCAAGGGGCTCTCTTGGGGTGGAGAGCATAAAGGCTGAAAAGGCTGCAGGCCTCTGGACAGGCCCGCCCGAGACTCTCAAACTCAGGGAGGGAAGAGCAGGAGAGGTCCATCGCAGGGTCACCCCAGTACTGCCTGTAGCAGGGCTCACAAACCCCCCACAGCCTCTTTCCCTGAGGAAGCAAGTTAAGATGAAAAAAATTAGGCAGGCAGCTATCGGGCGGTGCCTGGCTGGCGGCTCATGGCTCACAGTGGAGGATGGACACTGCTGTTATTTTCCCTGCCCTGGTACCTGAGCTGTGCCAGGCACATCGGGACTTGGCGGCAGTTTCACTTTGCTGCTGTCCCGAGCCGAGCTGTTATCAGACTGAGCTCTACTGTCCGGTGCCAGCTGTTCCCAGACCACTGTGCCGGGCCCAGGACTGAGGCAGGGACTTGGTGCCAGCTGTTCCCAGACCACTGTGCCGGGCCGAGGACTGAGGCAGGGACTTGGTGCCGGCTGTTCCCAGACCACTGTGCCCGGCCGAGGACTGAGGCAGGGACTTGGTGCCGGCTGTTCCCAGACCACTGTGGCCGGCCGAGGACTGAGGCGGGGACTTCAGGCCAGGGGGCCAGGCTGGCTTTCCCTGCCTTTCACTTCAGATGGGGGCGGCTGCGGATGAGGATGTCCAGCGGCCGTCGGTTTCTAGCCCTGGGATCATTCTGGCTCCGACACGGAGTGACAGGGGATTCCCCACGCGTCCCCGTATCCAGGGCGTCCCTTTAGCCGCGGCCGGGGCGCAGAGGGGCCTTGGCGGCGCTGTGGCTTCGGTCGGCACCAGGTCCCGCGCAGCGGGGCCCTCCACCCTGAGTGGAGCTGCCCTCCAAGCACCCAGCCCCTGCCAATCACCGCGCCCAACACCAAGTTCCCGGGGCGCCCTGCCTCGGGCCACCCAGCGCTCGCTCGCGCGCCCGCCCGACTCACCTGCTGAAGACCAGGCAGCCCAGGTGGTTGATCTTGTGGTCGGAGCGGTGGCGGCTGTAGTCCTCCCATAGGTCCCTGAAGGCCGTGATGGCCAGGATGAAGAGCACCGGCGCCAGCGCCAGGCCGGGCTGGAAGGCGTTCACCGCCGGCACGAAGTTGAGCAGCGCGATGAAGACAAAGTACACGTTGGCCGGGCGGTGGAACTGCTCGAACAGGTTCTTGGGCAGGAAGGACAGCAGCGTGTACTTGGTGGTCTTGAGCCGGTTGTCGGCCAGGTGCTGGGGACACCCGCGCCGCCGCCGCCGCTCGCCCTTGGCCGCGCCAGCCGCAGGGTCCTCGGCGCCCGGGGGCGGCAGCAGGTTGGAGCGCACCGTGCGCGTCCTGCCCTCCCGGCGCCGCCGCCGTCCCGGAGGCCCGGGCTCCTCGGTCCCCGCCGGTTCCCGCTCCATGGCCGCGTGTCGCCGCGCCCGGCTCCTCCGCCACTCACGCCCGCCTGCGCCGGCCTCTTAGGTGATCATCACTCGCTGCCCGGGCGCGGCGGTGCGGGCTCCCCGCCTGCGGGACGCACGGAGACCGCGGTCAGCGCGCCCGGCCCGCGCCCAGCCCCGTCCGCTCCCGTCCAGCCCCGCCGCCCGGCCGTAGTCCCCAGGGCGCAGGCTGGGCGGGTGCCGCACAGGGCCCCCTTGTCCGCGCCGCCCGCCCCCGGCCCGGGTCGTTTCCGCCGCGGTGGCCACGGCCCCGCCCTCGCTCCGCGCCCGGACTGGGCCACGCCGGATAGCGGGAAACAAAAAAAGCCCGAGCTGGAAACTTCAGAGAGGTTTAGTTTCGTTTCCCAGAAGCACCAGTCCGGTCCCAAAACACTGCAAACGCGCGCTGGCTGCAGTAGGAGAGAGGAAACCGCGAAGCGCGAGAAAAGGCGCCGCCGTCCCCAAGCAGCCCGCGCGCCCTTCCAGGGGCCAGATCTGCTTCATCCTGGATGGCGAAACGACCTGGGAGACCCCGGTTAGGACCCTACTCTGGGGATCAACTGGAATCAGAATCCAAAGGAGCCATGGCATCCAGTGCTCCAATTTTTAAAATCTTTTTTACGGAGGACCTCCGTTCCTGGAGAGCCCTGGGAAGGGCGATTCCGCGTTGCCTCTGAGACCTTCTTCCCTACCCCCCTGCCCAGCCCCCACCACCACTTTCAGATTCCGTTCTTGGGTGAACTAGACAGTTTCCTTTCCACCATCATCATCACTGTCCTTCCTCTCCTAAATTCTTTTTCTTTTTTCTGTTCTTTTTTTCGTGGAAAGGAGAAATATATCGCTATAGCAAAGATAGGATTTGGTTTGCAGGTATTTGAGTCTCTATTTCCCTCCCTGGGAAATCATGAGGACCGAAACGCTCCTTGTGCGCTGTAGCTCTGAGGTGGCTGTCATGGCCCAGACGGCGGGGGAGGCGAGGATGGTTGTGGGGAAAAGAGGGGAGGGTCAGGAGTGTGTCCCAGAAGTGTGGGGCGAAGGGCTTCCCTCCATATCATGGGGCATCCGAGAGGGGGCAGGAGAATAAGCTCGGCGTGGAAAAAGGAGCTGGGAGTCCCCCATGTCCGCAGTGAGACCCCAAAGATGTCCCACGGCTATGACTGTTTGCCTCCCACTCAAGAAGTAGAGATGAGAAGCAGTTATTTCTTGCCCAGGGCTGGAGGGTTGGCCCTGGTCCCAGGCTCTTCCTGGGGGTGCCTGCTAACAAGGCACTGCCCTGGATGGACTCAAATCACTTAAGTCTTCCCCAGGACCCTGGCTTGGGGAGGCCCTCTTCTCCCGCACCCTGGCTTACCCGGGTCCAGTTATGACATTCTTACATAGTTACCCAGTTTTGCCACCATCCACAATGTTCCCCAGTGTTAGAAGGTAGAGTGGTAACAGGTATGAAGAAAATAATCCCGTCCCCCAGTCACAGGGGTGTGCTTTTAAGATATAGAGGCCCAGATCAGGGAAGAGTTTGGCTGAAATCTCCATTGTCAGGGAAAGGAGTCAGGTCTCACAGTCAATCAGCAGCAACCCAAATGGAGCATCAACTGCGAATGAAGGCCCACAGCACCCGCAGCCTTGCAGCCTCACATCTCATGGCTCCCTGTTTTCCTCTAGCAGCCCACCCGGTGACCCCCCAGGCCTTCGGCCTCCCTGTACTTCCACAGTGGCCTCCTGTCTTCACAGGCATCCCCTGTGGACCCTTGGCCCAAACCCTCCAGGGGTGTGGGCGCCTCCCAGACTGCTAGCTTCAGCCAGTCCACATTGTTGCCAAAGTAATTACCGCCTCATTCCATTTGCTTACCCTGGAGCTTCCAGGAGTATCCTGGTGCTTACAAAGCCAAATGCTGATTCCTCAGGCAGAGGTCCCTTGAGGCCCTGAGGGGAACTGGCACCAACTTGCTGATTTTCTTCAGCCCCTCCCTGGTTCAGACCCAGCCCCAAGGCAAGAGGTCTCCTTATCCTTCTCAGAACAGTCCTTGCTCATCCCATCCACATTCCACCCTAAGGTTCCAAGATTCTGTGAGTCACAATGGTCCCCAAGTCTGGAATATTCTTCCACCTGCTCTTCCCCAGTCCAAAGTCAGGATTTCCAGGAGGGCCTAGCTCAGCTGCTCACCTCCGGAAAGGTCTCCACGCTGTGTGATCCAGGGAAACTTGGAGGGGTTTTGAGCTCAGGTGTCTTCTGCCAGCTGGACTCTAAGACCCTGGCCTGTCGGGACGAGGACAAGGCTCTGATGTGGTCTGGTCAACTCAGGGCTGGCCATCTGCACTGCAGGGCTCTAACAAGGGCTTGCCGTAGGCCCTGCGAACCATTGTAACTGTCCTTGTTTGGCAAATACCTACTCATCACCTGCCTTATGCCCAGCAATGTTCCAGGCACAGGAATTCATCGGAGGGCTAGGGAAGACAAGACGTTGTCATGGAGCTGCAGCAACCGAACGAGAAACCATGAGACCCCCGTGGAGGGCTTAGGGAGGGCGTTTCCAAAGAGGGGCATTGAAGTTGAAACCTGAATGGGACAAGATCAGGTGCAAGAAGCTTCCAGACAGAAGGGGAAGCTCTGTCAAAAAGGCCCCAAAGAAGGAGAAATCGCCATATGTTTAAGAAACAGGTGGGGCCGCTGCCTCACACTCATTCCAAAACCTTCAAACCCACAGCTTCTGCTTTAGGCGATGGGGACACCTGGGAAATATAGCAAGTCTCTGCTCCCCAGAACACTAAGTCCTCACCTGGGAATACCAACAAAGACGGCTCAGAAACTGAAGGGACACCTGAAACCAGGGCTGGGAGGGGTGGGCTCCTGCTCCTGTCAATAGGGTGGTCCGAGGAGGCTTCCCGGCAACACGAGCGGAGGCCTGGGGGCACAAGCCGTGCAGGCATCTAGGGAAGAAATGGCAAGCACGGGGCGGGGTGGGGGTGCGTTCAGGGATTTCAGGCTCAGCAGGGAAGCCGGGGTGGCTGGAGCTGAGTGGGAGATTGGAGATGTGGCCTCGAGTGGGGTCATGTGGGGCCTTTTGGATCCTGGTGAGGATTTTAGCTTTTGAGCGAGAGCGAAAGCCTTGGGAGGATTTTGAGCAGAGGCATCAAGTGGCTTTACCGAGGTTTCCAGAGATCACCCCTGCTGCATTGTAAATAGAATGTAGAGGGCCAGAGCAGAAGAAGGGAGACGTCTTGGCGAGCGGTCACTGCAGTGATCCTGCAAAGGCGCTGAGGCTCAGGCTGGGTGGCCATGGTGGAGGTGGGACATGGCCTCAGAGCATGCGGGACATGCTGTTGGACTGGTTGTGAGATGTGCCAGAAAGGAGGTGAGGGTGGCCCAGCAGCTAAAAACCCAAGTTTCATCTACTGAGCTGGGAAGACAGAGGATGAGGCAGAACTGGATGTGCTCACCAGCCCTCAGGAGCAGGACTCATGCTGGCAGTGGTGCAGGAATCTGACGTCAGGGGAGAAGCTTAGCTGGAGATGTAGTCTGGGGTCAAGAGCAGGTCTGGGTGCAGGAAAGGGTAGCCATGAGGAACAGCGGAGTGGCTAGCGTTTGGGGCTTCACTGGCCTTTGGAAGGAACAAGTCTCTAGATTTGCTCCAAGTGCAATAGGAAGCCAGGGGCTGCCCCAAGCAGAGAGGCATGAGATGAGAGGATCTTATATTCTCTTTTAATAGATAGAAAATCGATTCAGAGCACAGTAGGAGCAGGAGAGGTGTAAATTAAGAGGTGGCTTAGACCTGTAGACACACATAGACAAATTGGAAGTACGTCTTCCAAGTAGAGCTAATGTGACTGGCCAATAGGTTGGATGTTTCAGTGAGGAAAATAAACGAACAGGTTTAACGAGAAAATGCAAGCTCAGCATAAGCCATGTTAAGTGTGAGACGGCAAGTGGGCAGTGGCATATCGAAGACTCAGACATGACAGCAAAGGTCTGCACTGGTGACACAGCTGTGGGGGATGCTGGGAGACACCTGCGGTTTAGAGCTATGTGATGAGATCGCACCTAGATGCACCAGATGCACACAGGGCATAAACGGAGCACAGAGAAGAGACTCTGGGTGTTACTTTCCAACTAAGAATTGAATGAGACAATCATCAAGATTGTTTCCAGTTTTCAGGTACCAAGAATCAGTACCTCTAATGGCTGGTGAAATAAGTAATTATGGAATAAGTAAGAATCACAGTCTAAAACATTTTAACCTGACAGCATTGTTTAATATTTACTCTAGTGATTGCCCTTACAAATAGGCATAACAGATTCTGACATTTTAAAATTTTTTATTTTAAATGTTTTTAATATTTTGGCTGGGCATGGTGGTTCATTCCTGCAATCCCAGCACTTTGGGAGGCCGAGGTGAGCTGGATCACTTGAGGTCAGGAGTTCAAGACCAGCCTGGCCAACATGGTGAAACCTTGTCTCTATTAAAAATACAAAAATTAGCCTGGCATGGTGATGCACACCTGTAATTCCAGTCACTTGGGAGGCCTTGGAAGGATAATTGCTTAAACCTGGGAGGTGAAGGTTGCAGTGAGCCTAGATTGCGCCATTGCACTCCAGCCTGGGTGAGAGAGCAAGACTTCATCTCAAAAATAAATAAATAAATAATTTTTATTTTTAATTTTTAGAAAGAGGCAGGGTCCCCCTATGTTGCCCAGGGTGGCCTCAAACTCCTGGGTTCAAGCAATCCTCCTGCCTGGTCCAGCCAGATTCTGAAATTTGTAATATGAAAAAGCAGGCACAGATGCTATCTGTCAATTAATTAATATGACCTCTGCATCATTCAAAAAGTTCCAAAATATAGAGCTGTGAAATTTTAGATAAAAGTAATTGACTAATGATTGAATAAACTGAATCTATAATTATGTACATAATCCTAGAAATACAAATTCTGGCCGGGCACAGTGACTCACGCCTATAATCCCAGCACTTTTGGAGGTCGAGACAGGCGGATCACCTGAGGTCGGGAGTTCAGACTCGCCTGACCAACACGCAGAAACCCCAACTCCACTAAAAATACAAAATTAGCCGGGTGTGGTGGCGCATGCCTGTAATCCCAGCTACTCGGGAGGCTAAGGCAAGAGAATTGCTTGAACCAGGGAGGTGGAGGTTGCGGTGAGCCAAGGTTGCACCATTGCACTCTTGCACTCAAGCCTGGGCAACAAGAGTGAAACTCCGTCAAAAAAAAAAAAAAAAAAAAAAAAAAAAAAAGCTAGAGAGATAAGCAAAGATTTATATATTTTATTTTTAAGCTTTTCCTTATCCTGCATACCATCATTTCTAAGGAATTCATATTTTGAAATGCCTGCCTGAGATAATTTGTTCTCCCTTTTTCCAAACCAAATTTCTTTTAAAAAGACACGGTATTTTCCAGCTGCATCCACGTCCCTCATTCTTTTTTATGGCTGCATAGTATTCCATGGTATATATGAAACCGTCATTCTCAGCAAACTATTGCAAGAACAGAAAACCAAACACCGCATGTTCTCACTCATAGGTGGGAATTGAACAATGAGATCACTTGGACACAGGAAGGGGAACCTCACACACTGGGGCCTATTGTGGGGAGTGGGGAGGGAGGAGGGATAGCATTAAGAGATATACCTAATGGAAATGACGAGTTAATTAAACAAACAAACAAACAAACAACAAAAAAACGAGGTTTTTCAAAAAGATAAATGTACAGTTGTGCTGGGGAACTGGGGAAAAGCACTTTCAGAAGACGAAAAGATATCTCAGAAGATATTGAGGGATATCAGGAATATGTAAAACTGATGAACGCATTAGCGGGAAAGTCTAACACATAGAAGAAAACATTGTCAACACACCATGGCCCACGCCTGTAATCCCCGCACTTTGGGAGGCTGAGGTGGGCGAATCACAAGGTCAGGAGTTCCAGACTAACCTGGCCAACATGTTGAAATCCTGTTGAAAAATACAAAAAATTAGCTGGGCGTGGTGGCGGGCATCTGTAATCCCAGGTACTTGGGAGGCTGAGGCAGCAGAACCTCTTGAGCCTGGGAGGCGGAGGTTGCAGTGAGCTGAGATCGCGCCACTGCACTCCAGCCCGGGAGACAGTGCGAGACTCTGCCTCAAAAAGAAAAAAAAAAAGAAAAGAAAAGAAAAAAGAAAACACATTACAGAGTTAAGTAGACAAGGATGCTTTTTTTAAAAAAGTGAGTTTTTCCAGTAGATCCTTTGAGAAGGCTCAACATCAGAGAAAGCTGGCCATTCTAGGATGAGGCGCAGTTGGGAGAATAGGGAGGCCGCTATGTTGCTACATCCCGGATGCCACTCCAAGTCGCATGCTGGTCATTTCAAGTAGTTGCTCTTAAGACCGGCCGCTCCTTAATGTTACCTGATGAGCTTCTAATGCCCAAGGAATGCCCAAGCCTCGCTCCAGACTCAGTACACATGGGGACCTGGCCCCAGCACCCAGATTTTTTAAAAGCTTCTTGCGTGATTCCAATTGCAGCCGGGTTTAAGGACCTCTGGTTTCTATCTGCCATGATACGCATGAATCTATATTATAGTCAAGAGTCACTGGATTGTTTCAGAACAACTGGTAGCATGAAAGAAAAAAAGCAAACTTCACCCAAGTGAATTCCCCCTCTCTGAGAAAAAAGAGCCAATGCAGAACACAGACAATAACATTAGAAATCACCATTACTGTCCTTAGATATCCAGCAGACCAGCCCATCCATAAAATTGCCATGGAAAAGAAGTAAATGAGGAACAGCCAAAAAGTCTTGGAAGTAGAAAGCATAGCAGGTAACAAATTTAAAAAACACACACACACACAAAGTGGCAACATTAACAATCTAGATGATCATATTGGGGAATTCTTTCATAATATAGGGCATAAAATAAAGAAACGAAAATATATAGAAGAGGCTGGCAAAAATGAGAGGGTGGATCCAGAAAAATCCCTCTCGCTTTTGCCTGTGCTAATAGCAGACCAAGAAAATTGGGATAACCCTTCAGGAGACATCTAGGAAAGATGGACAAAATGCTTACAAAAAATATATTTTAAAGCCACGGGGAACTAACGGGGCAACTAAGATGATGAAACCAAGACCCGGCAGAAGGAAGACACCAGAGAGCTGAGCCCAGCTGGGGTTGCGACTGTCCAGGCACCTCTTCCTACACCACCCACCCAGGGCTCCACATCCACTTCCAGGCAAGCAAAGACTCAGAGAGACAACACTTGTGCTTGTGTGCTGAAAGAAAAAGTATTTACCTTGATATCACGATCATGTATTTATATAATAAACAAAATATATATTAATAAAGAATAAGCATATATTTTGAATCGATTAACAATCTCCAGAAGATCTTGAACGGGTCCTCAGAATCTCATCCTCCAAAATCACGCAATGAAGAACATTTGACAAAGTTTACAAAATGGTTTATTCTTCAATTTTATTTATAACGCAGTACAGAAAGATACTGAAACCCTCTCAATTGATTCTGCAAGGTTAGCAAAACCTGCTATTAACACTGGATAGCATAATTGCAAGGGAAAATAGTTTATTTGTAGTTTTCTTTTTTATTCTATAGTAATATTTATAGGTATAAAGGCAAAATCTATCACTATTTGCAATTTTGTGAGGTTTTTTGTTTTGTTTTGTTTTGTTTTTTTGAGACAAGATCTGGCTTTGTCACCCAGGCTGGAGTGCAGAGGCGCAATTACGGCTCACTGCAGCCTTGACCTTGTGGGCTCGAGTGGTTCTCCCACCTCAGCCCTCCAAGTAGCTGGGACTACAGGCATGCCACCACGCCCAGGTAATAAACTGTGGTTTTATCAGGGAAGTGGTTAGTAATGAGGCTAACTATATGATAAAGATGCACAAATCAGTAAGTTACTCCCATGCAAGCAACAGGCAATTAGAAAATGCAATAAATGAACAAAATGGTCTCTTTTTTAGAATAAAATATTTAAGGAACAATAACAAAAACTAGTTCAAGATGTTTGCAAATAATTACAGCAAACAACAGCAGCAGTAATATTTGGCCTGTGTGGCACATGTAACACCAGCCAGGCATGTGCTTCTCATTTTAGTCATTTTCTCCACCCTACTGGCCATTCGTTGAGGCAGAAGAATGTTTATCCCAATATTATAGATGAGAAGTATGTTGTCACATGACTAGTCAACTTAAAATTTTACTGAATGTGATAAAGATCCCAATAGTATCTATAAAATATGCCATGTCCCTAAATGGAACTCTGAAAGTAACCAGTTCATTTTATACATTTTCCAAACTAATATTCCAGCTGGATTTATTTTTTCAACTCAAGAAATTAACTATAAAATAGCTGTATTAGTCAGGATTCTCCAGAAAAACAGAAATAATAGAAGATAGATATTAATAGATAGAAAGATAGAAATAATAGATGATAGATAGATAGATAGATGGATAGATAGAAGGATTGACAGATGATAGATGGATGGATAAATAGAAATGATAGGCAGATGGATGGATAGATTAGATAGATAGATAGATAGACAGATAGATATTTAAATGGATGGATAGATAATGATAGATGATAGATGGATGGATGATAGAGATGATAGATCAGATAAATAGATAACAGATAGATAAATAGATAAATGATAAGTAGATAGATGATTGATTGATGGATAGAGACGATAGGTAGATGGATGGATACATTAGATAGATAGATAGATATTTAAGTGGATGGATAGATATGATAGATGATGGATGGATGATAGAGACAAGAGATGATAGATTAGGTAGATAGATAACAGATAGATAAATAAATGATAGGTAGATAGAGGATGGATGGATGGATGGATAGATAGATAGATAGACAGACAGATAGATAGATAGATAGATAGAATAGATAGGTAGATGATGATGGATAGAGATGATAGATGGATAGATGGATGGACAGATGGATGAGAGGGGACTGACTGTGGGAATTGGCTACAAGGATTATGGAGACTGAGAAGTCCCATGATGTGCCCTCTGGAGAATGAAGGGAGCCGGCGGTGTGGCTCAGTCCAAGTACTGAGGTCTGAGAGCCAGGGAAGCCGAAGGTGTAGCTCTCAGCCCAAGGTCAAAGGCCTGAGAACCCGGTGGGCCACTGCTGTAAGTCTTGGTGTGTGAAGGCTAGAGAACCTGGAGTGCTGATGTCCAAGGCAGGAGAAGATGGATGGCCCACTTCAGAAGAGAAGGTGATTCGCCTTTCCTCTGCCTTCTTGTTCTATCCAGGCCCTCGGCTGATTGGATGGTGCCTGCCCACATCAGATGAGGGCAGATCTTCCTTGCTCAGTCTGTTGATTCAAATGCTAGTCTCTTCTGGAAATACCCTCACTAAACAGACCCAGAAATTGCATGAGCATCATGGTTCATGCCTGTAATCCCAGCACTTTGGGAAGTCAAGGCAGGAGGATGGCTTGAGCCCAGGAGTTTGAGACCAGCCTGGACATTTTAGCGAGACCCGTCTTCACAAAAAGTAAAAAAATTAGCCAGGTGTGGTGCCATGCACCTGTGGTCCAGGCTACTCAGGAGGCTGAGGCAGGAGGATCACTTGAGCTCAGAAGTTTGAGGTCATAGTGAGTCATGATTGTACCACTGCACTGGAGCCCGAGTGACAGAGTGAGACCTTATCTCAAAAATCATAAAAGATAACATAACATATAAAAATAAAATAGAAATAATGCCTTTCCAGCTATCTGGATATCCCTTAATCTAGTCAAATTAACATTTAAAATTAATCTTCACAAATCTACCCCTTGTCAGTTTAGCACCCATATGCATTTCCTTAAACCATCCCTTCTCCAGGAGAGGAGGTAGAGTCCTTGAGTAATGTTTACTCTTCTCCTGATAACCATGTATGTATGTATGTATGTATGTACGTATGTACGTTTATAGAAACAGGGTCTCACTATGTTGCCCATGCTGGTCTTGAACTCCTGGGCTCAAGAGACCTTCCTGTCTCAGGCTCCTAAAGTGCTGGGATTACAGGCATGAGCCATTGGGCCCAGTCAATATCCCATAATTTAAATAGTATTATGTAAAATTAGCAATACTTAAATATTGATATAAAGTCAAAATATTTTTTCTTCTTAATAGAGATAGGGGTCTCTCTAGGTTGCCCAGGCTGGTTTCAAACTCCTGACCTCAAGCCATTCGCCTGCCTCCATCTCCCAACGTGTTAGGATTACAGATGTGAGTCAAGGCACCTGGCTCAATATATCTTACAGTTACATGATAAGGGAATAAGAGAGGAAAGAAAACAAAGATATGTCATTTGCTTGATATATTTATATATACACACAAACATGTTCTTCTTTTTTTTTTTTTAAGACAGGGACTCACACTGATGCCCAGGCTGGTGTGCAGTGTCGTGATCTCAGCTCACTGTAGTCTTGACTTCCTGGGCTCAAGTGATCCTCCTGCCTCAGGCTCCCGAGTAACTGGGACTACAGATACAAACCATCACGCCCCGCTAATTTTTGTATTTTTTGTAGAAACAGGATCTTGCCATGTTGCCCAGACTTTTCTCAAACTCCTGGGCTCAAGTGATCTGCCTGCCTTGGCCTCTCAAAGTGCTGGGATTACAGGCATCAGCCACAGTGCCTGGCCTAATGTAGCATTCTTGAAACAGCAAAACAACAGAGATGGAGGGTAAATTAGTTGGTGGTGCCAATTTTCACAAAGTGGGGAGAGAGGGAGATGGCTGTGGCTGTAAAGGGTGGTGGAAAAGATCCCTATATGGACTCCTGAATCTGAGTGGGGTTCACAGGAAAAATTGCATAGAACTAAATATACACACACACAGAGTACATGGTGAAACCTAAGTAAAGTTGATTATTTTATTAATTTTAATGATTAACACATTTTGATATAAAATATATTATTTAACTATAATTATTTAAATATATTAACATTTATTATATGGTAAATATTTGAAAAATCATTATTTTAATTTTGTTAATGTTAATTTTCTCATTGTAATATATTTGCATAGTCATTTGCTTTATAACTAGCATATATCTAACATATATATTATATGTATATAGATATGTTATCGATATAGACATATGTATATATACACACATATATATGTATATTTATATATACACATATATATAATATATCTAACATATAATAATGTTTGTATTCCAAATGATGTATCTTAAAGGTGGGCCGCACACACACACACATACACCCACACACACACAGAAGCAATGTAAATTCCACTATCAAAATATAATCATGAGAGAGAGATCTACTCTGTCAATTAAAGATATTATTTCTGGTAGCTTTCACGCAGGAATGCACACCAGGGACAAAAATAAGAACTCAGCAACATTTCTGTGTGTATGGAAATTTAGTCTGTGATGAAACGTGGAGTTTGAAATCAATGGAGTGAAGAAAGTACTGTATAGTATATGGCATTGAAAATATGGACAATTTGGGTGGAAAAGTCAAATCCTTATTTCACATCATAAACTAAAATTAAACTTAGGGTGTTTATTATTAAAACATTTTAACAAGGGGAAATACAAGAGAAGTATGTGTTATATTTGTGTTAGAGGGGGAAGATTTTTCTAAACAAGGACAAAACCCAGAAGCCACAAACAGCAAATGAACGACATAAAAACGTCCTATTTCTGTGGCATGAAAGCCTAACATATTATCATATTAAAGGTAAATAACATTTGAAAATTCTTTTTGCTTTTATTTCTTCTCCTTTTTTTTTTTTTTGAGGCAGGATCCCACTCTGTTGCCCAGGCCAGGGTGCAGTGGTGTAATCTCAGCTCACGGCAGCCTCAACCTCCTGGGTTCAACTGATCCTCCCAACTCAGCGTTCTGAGTAGCTGGAATTACAGGGGCATACCATCATGCCTGGCTAATTCCTGTGTGAAAGCCATCAGAAGTAATATCTTTAATTGACAGAGTAGATCTCTCTCTCATGATTATATTTTGATAGTGGAATTTAAATTGTTTCTGTGTGTGTATGTATGTATGTGTGTGTGTGTGTGTGTGTGTGCGGCCCACCTTTAAGATATATCATTTGGAATACAAACATTATATGTTAGATATATGCTAGTTATAAAGCATATGAATATACAAATATATTACAATGAGAAAATTAACATTAATAAAATTAATAAATTAAAATAATCCTGATTTTTCAAATAATATTTATAATATACTAAATGTTGATATATTTAAATAATTATAGTCAAATAACATATTTTATATCAAAATTTATTTAAAATATAAACATATAATTAAATAGTATTAATCATTAAAATTAATAAAATAACTTAGATTTCACCATTTACTATGTGTGTATGTATATTTAGTTCTATGTAATTTTTCCTGTGAACACCACTCAGATTCAATACAGGAGTCCATCATAGGGATCTCTTTTAGTTTTTTTAGTACAGACAGGATCTCACTATGCTGCCCAAGCTGGTCTTGAACTCCTGGGCTCAAACAATCCTCTCTCCTCAGTCTCCCACAGTGTTGGGATTATGGGCGTTTGCCACCTCACCTGGCCACAACATTTTAACAGAAAAAAGATAAGTCCATACTATGTGTCCATTAAAATGTTTTAAAAATAATTGGCACATAATTGTACATGTTTATGAGGTACAGAAAAATGAGGTAGAATGGAATGTGCTGGCAAAGAAAGATGTCCACACATTCCTGAGTGAAGAAAGGAAGCTGGAAAAGGATAGGTGTGGTCACATGTTAGGCCCCGTTTGTGGGATATGAACCAAGTGTGTAGAATACACTCCTGCATCGTTCACCAGGGCTGCTGTACAAAGCACCACCAACTAGATGGCATGAACAGAAACGAGGTGTCTCACAGGCCTGGAGGCCGAAAGTCTGAAATCCAGGCTCCAGTAGAGTTGGCTGGTTCTGAGTACTGGGAGGGAGACTCTATTCTTGGTCTCTCCCCTGTCTTCTGTGGTTTGCTGCTCATTTTTGGCATTTCTTGTCTTGCAGAGACATCACTGCAGTATCTTCCCCCATGGTCACATGGCATTCTCTCTCTCTCTCTCTCTCTCTCTCTCTCTCTCTCTGTGTGTGTGTGTGTGTGTGTGTGTGCATGTATGTGTCCACATTTCCCCTTTTTGTAAGGACACCAGTCACATTGGATTAGGGCCCACCTGCTCCAGCATGACCTCATCGTAACTTAATGAATTACATCTGCAACAGCCCTATTTCCAAATAAAGTCACATTCTGAGATACTTGGGTTTAGGACTTCAACATACAAATTTGAGAAGGACATAGCTGAATCCATAGTAATCCCTAAGAGGCAAGACTGATTAAGTCATTTGTTGAGTCAGTGTTGCTATGACCAGCTGCAGGAGGATAGTGGATAGCAAGATAAGGAAGAAAAAAGCGACATTCAATTTTATCTTATTGAATAATCAAATCATATTTGGACAAATAATATATTATTAGATGTATAAGATAGATGGAGACAGAGAAAGAGGGTGATAGCAAGAGACAGCAATGTGCTATTATATTTTACTGAAGAAGGAATTAAGAAAGGAAAGTGATTACTGATGAGAAGAGAGAAGATCCACTCTCCCGAGAAGGCCTGAGTCCTCTCATGATTGTTCTAAACCTCATCTCGTTCATGAAAGTAACTATTTCACAAAGAGAATGCCATGAAGCGCCCACTATGTGCCATGCTGTGTAATAACCACCAGGAGTGCAACGATGCACACAGTCAGTGCTACTTCAGGTGTGGTCTGCAGACCACTTGTGACTGCTTGTTAGGAAAGACACTCTCAGGGAAGGAAGCAAGGAAGCAGTGTGTTTGTTCGCTTTACGTTCTGAGAAGTTCCTTATCTTGTTGCAGACAAGCAACAAACAGTGGTGGATATGCTGCCTCAGCCATGCTAAACAGGGCTATGTCTCTGCCCTCTGGAGCCATGTTGAGCGGAGGAGACACATGTATTACAACAAAACATCACCCTCCCCAGCCACATTCAAGTGTTAAGTCTGAAATTTTCCCTTCACACCCTCTGTTGCCCCTCTAGGAGTCAAGAAGCCCATCCTTGTTTTAGAAAGACACAGATGCGTTCTGGGCCGTTGCCCGGGAAGGGATGTCTACCAGGGCAGTTCTGAGAAGGCTCAGCATCATATCTAAACACAGGGAAGGAATTCCCTGTCGGAAAGTTCAGGATGACAACTGCGGGCAGCAAGCCAAGGAAAAAGGGCAGAACGCAGAGCAGCATTCGAGGCTCCAGCCAATTCCGGCCTGTCTGCAGGCACTGCCTGCCTCCACGGCTTTCAGGTGTCGCCCCCAGGAGCTACACAGGGTGAGGCTAGGCAGGCTTTCAGTGCCAGCTGTGGTCTCCTCAACAGCCCACAGGCCAGAGGCCCCGCCCAGGCCACCTCCTCCACTCTCCCTGCCGTGGGGTGGTCTTGGGTGGTCTCGCTCTCCCTCCCACTGCATTTCCATCTCTGCTGTAATATACCACCTCAGCCCTTCCTTTTTGATTCCCAAGGGCTCTGGAAGTCAGAGAACTGTTAATACTACCCAGAGAGGGCTGGGTGCGGTGGCTCATGCCTGTGATCCCAGCACTTTGGGAGGCCGAGGCGGGTAGATCACGAGGTCAGGAGATCAAGACCATCCTGGCTAACATGGTGAAACCTCGTCTCTATTAAAAATACAAAAAATTAGCCGGGCATGGAGGTGGGTGCCTGTAGTCCCATCTACGAGGCAGGCTGAGACAGGAGAATGGTGTGAACCCGGGAGGCGGAGCTTGCAGTGAGCCAAGATCTCCTACTGCACTCCAGCCTGGGCGACAGAGCGAGACTCCATATCAAAAATAATAAATAATAAAAAATAATAATAATATACGCAGAGAGAGGTAGTCGAGAGGCCATCCTTGACTGGGTTGTAAAAGGAGAGTAGGAGCTTGCCACTCAGAAACAAGAAGGAGGCGCAGCAGAGAGAGCGGTGGAAGCAAAGCATAAGATCACCAAGTATTTTCGCAAGAGTTTCAGTGTGTCTGGAATTTAGGTGTGGTAAGGAATAAGCACGGACGGAGGCAGTGGGCCAGGTAAAAGAGGCTCTTGTTTGAGTTATGTCAGTGTGTTAGTTCTGTATCCTAAATGTGGTGAGGCGTTACATGATTCTACCAACTTCCTTTGCTCTTCAGCTACCCAAACATAATTTTACACCTATTATCTGACAAGTTCTAGATCCTAAATGCTTTCCCCATCTGGCTGCAGATAATCTAGACATGAAACATGTTTGCTTCGTTAGAGGCAATTAGAATAAAGAGAAATGGCTTCCATACCGCATAGGCAACTTTGATGCAACTTTGAGCGTGGGTGCCGTGGCTCATGCCTATAATCCCAACACTCTGGGAGGCTGAGGCAGGAGGATCACTTGAGGCCAGGAATTCAGAACCAGCCTGGGCAACAGAGGGAGACCCTGTATCTACAAAAAAATTTTAAAAACAAAGAGACTAGCTAGGCATGGTGGCACACATATGTAGTCCAGCTTCTTAAGCTGAGGCAGGAGAATTGCCTGAGCCCAGGAGTTGCAGGCTGCAGTGAGCTATGATTATTTCACTGTACTCCAGCCTGGGAAACAGAGCAAGAGTCTGTCTCTATAAGAAAAAAGTAACTTTGAGTAAAAGTAATGCACATATATTATATACTTTAGCTACTCATGTAGAAAACTGAATATTTCATGCTCTTTTTCTTTTGTCCGTAGTTATGATCTTCTGGCTTGGTTGAAACTTTTAACTTTTTTTTTTGAAATAAAACTTGGGTTACAAAGGATTATAAATCATTCTACTATAAAGATACATGCACACATATGTTTACTGCAGCACTATTTACAATAGCAAAGACATGGAACCAACCCAAATGCCCATTAATGATAGACTGGATTAAGAAAATGTGGCACATATACACCATGGAATACTATGCAGTCATAAAAACGAATGAGTTCATGTCCTTTGCAGGAACATGGATAAAGCTGGAAACCATCATTCTCAGCAAACTAACACAGGAACAGAAAACCAAACACCACATGTTCTCACTCATGAATGGGAGTTGAACAATGAGAATACATGGACACAGGGAGGGAACATCATACACCAGGGCCTGTTGTGGGGTGGAGGTCAAGGGGAGGGAGGGTATTAGGATGAATACCTAATGCATGCAGGGCTTAAAACCTAGATGATGGGTTGATAGGTGCAGCAAACCACTATGGCACATGTTCATCTATGTAACAAACCTGCACATTCTGCACATGTATCCCAGAACTTAAAGTGAAAAAAAAAAAAAGAACCTTAGGCTATATTTTCCAGTAGAATTGAGAGGGCTTTTTTTGTTTTTTGTTTGTTTGTTTGTTTTTTGAGACAGAGTCTTGCTCAGTCACCCAGGCTGGAGTGCAATGGCGCAATCTCGGCTCACTGCAACCTCTGCCTCCTGGGTTCAAGCAATTCTCCTGCCTCAGCTTCCCAAGTAGCTGAGATTACAGGCAGAATTGAGAGTTTCAGTTAAAAAAAAGTGAAAGTTTAGATTTAGCATTTTTATTATTAGAATGATGACTCTGGCAAGTGCAATAATTAATAAGCTCCAAGGAAATGAGAGGGCTGCAGAAGACAAAAATATAAAAAACATAGGTACAGACTGGAGTAAATCATGCATTTTTAAACTGTTTCTTTTATTAACATTACACATCTATTTCTCAGCTGTGTCTGCCAAATGCACTTAGATCCCAGCATCCAGGGACTCTGCTGGCGTGGCGGAAGGTAGTGTAGCAGCACCGCCAGCAGAAGACCTGTCCATGGCTCTGCTTTCCTCAAAATGAATTTTTTGAAAACCAAGCTACTTAAAAATCTGTTTCCTTACTTTATATTTGTTGAAGTGTTTTTTTGTTTGTTCTAAAAGTTGGACAACATGTTGTAAAATATAACCAGTATATGATGATGTTTGTAAATCATTAAAGTACAAATTTAAAAAGACAATGAAACTCTTGGCAATTTACTTTCATTTCTTGCCATATGATGGAGTCACTGATACCAGACTAACCTTTCCACCATCGACAACTATAAATATGGGCAAAATAGATGAGACATTTTGTTTCTTTGAGACAGGGTTTCACTCTGCAGCTCGGGCTGGAGTTCAGTGGTTACGATCACAGCTCACTGCAGCCTTGACTTCCGGGGCTCAAGCGATCCTCCCACCTCAGCTTCCAGAGTAGCTGGGACTACAGGTATGTGCTGCATACCCACCTAATTTATTTACTTTATAGAGACGAGTTCTCACTATGCTGTCCAGGCTGGTTTCCTGGCCTCAAGCAGTCCTCCTGTCTCAGCCTCCCAAAGTGTTGGGATTACAGGCATGAGCCATGGTGACCAGCCAAGGCAATTGTTTCTGAGCACCGGGCAACAGCAAGATTGAACTGTGATCCCTGAAAGAGGAGGAAAGTGTAGGGTGGGCACCAAAATTGCCTCTGTTTGCCACCTGAGGGCATTTTCCAAACTGCAGCTGGAGGCGAGAGGAAGTGGAATCCACCCAGAGCATGATCGATGGTCTCACTGCATAATAGAGGCCTTGCTTGGAGCTCAGGGTGGCAATTTGCAGGACAGGGTATCAGAAAGAATGGGGAACTGCGCAGAGAAGGAGTTTAAAAGTCCGCACAGTGTCCACTTAACTGGCTAGATGCTAAGCTATGCTTATGTGTAGGTCAATTGCAAGACCTGGCAGTGAGCAGTTGCTAGATTGAACGGAAATTCCAGAGACTGTATAGTGCGTGGAGAGCTGGGAGACACAGGAGTTCTGCCTTGCCAGAAACAGAATGCTGAACACTCTGAGTATTCAAGTGAGACCACAGCAAGGCCATGCCTAAGCGACAGGACTACATCAGTCAAAGAGTAAAGGCTACTCAGCCAGGGGCGATGGCTCATGCCGTAATCCCAGCACTTTGGGAGGCCAAGGCAGGGGGATCACCTGAGGTCAGGAGTTCGAGACCAGCCTGGCCAACATGATGAAACCCTGTTTCTACTGAAAATATAAAATTAGCCAGGCATAGTGGCACGTGCCTGTAATCCCAGCTACTTGGAAGGCTGAGGCAGGAGAATCACTTAAACCTGGGAGGCAGAGGTTGCAGTGAGTCAAGATCACGCCACTGCAATCCAACCTGGGCAACAGAGTGAGACTCCGCCTCAAAAAAAAAAAAAAAGAAACAAGAGTAAGGGCTACTTTAGACCCACAATATCAATATCAAAGTCCAGAAGCAAGCCTCAGCTGGATCAAGCTGAACCACCGGTACATTAACTGACTGCCAGAATAAAACACACAGATCTAAAAGAAGACCAAAAAGAAAAAGACTCTCAGCAACCTAGCATACATAATGGTCATAATAAATTTTAATAAAGGGGACATCAGTGGAAAAAGTAGAAACTGTAAAAAGAACTAAATGGATATTCTAGAACAGTAAAATGTATGAAATGAAGATTTCACTGGATGGACCTAACAGTAGATGGAAGATGATCAAAGCATACTCTGCTTACATTCATATAGATAAATGCAAATTATCCAATCTTAATATCAGGGAGAAAAAGTATGCAGAGATTCATTGATCTGTAGGACAATATTCAATAGTCTAACATATGGAGAGATGGAGTCTTAGAAGGAGAACAGAAAGAGAATGAGTCGGAAACATGTTTTGAGAAAATAATGGCCAAATATTTCCCAAATTTGGTTAAAATATAAGCTTCCATAAGCCTCCAAGAAGCTCAGAAAACTCCAGGCAGGATAAATAAAACAAAAATACAACTAGGCCCAGTAGAGTCAAACTGCAAAAAATCAAAAGAGGAGAAAATCTTTAAAGTAGCCAGAGAAAACCAGACATGTTACATAGAGAGGAATGACATATAAACTCAGCTGCTTCTCATCAAAACCCATCAACCCATAATTCTATATCCAGGAAGAAATATCTGTCAAAAATCAATGTGAAATAGGACAGTTTAAGATAAACAAAGCTGAGAGAATTCACCACCAGCTGACCTGAATTAGAGGAGAAGCTAAAAGTTCTTTCAGGTGAAAAGAAGTGGAGAAAACTGAATATTGTAAAACAAAAAAGATACTGTATTATATTCAATTTCTTAATGTCTTTGAAAAGCAAACAATTGTTCAAGCAAAAATTATACCAATCTATTGTGAGGTTTCTAACTTACGCAAATTTAAAATATATGACACTGATAGCAAACAAGTGGAGGTTGAAATTACACTCTCACTATAACACTACAAAGTATAGTTATTAAAACAATAACAAGTTAACATAGTGGAGGCCGGGCGCGGTGGCTCAAGCCTGTAATCCCAGCACTTTGGGAGGCCGAGGCGGGTGGATCACGAGGTCAGGAGATCGAGACCATCCTGGCTAACATGGTGAAACCCCGTCTCTACTAAAAAAATACAAAAAACTAGCCGGGCGTGGTGGCGGGCGCCTGTAGTCCCAGCTACTCGGAGGCTGAGGCGGGAGAATGGCGTGAACCCGGGAGGCGGAGCTTGCAGTGAGCCGAGATCGCGCCACTGCACTCCAGCCTGGGCGACAGAGCAAGACTCCGTCTCAAAAAAAAAAAAAAAAAAAAAAAAAACCATAGTGGAGACTTCTAATACATTCAACAAATTAGATGTTACAGGATATTTCTTTGAAAAACAGAGTTCACCAAAACCAGTGCAAGATGAAGAGAAAATTTGAATAGCTCTATATATCAGTTAAAGATATTAAATTCAAAATCTAAGTCCTAGGCCAGATGCAGTAGCTCATGCCTGTAATTCCAGCACTTTGGGAGGTCAAGGCTGTAGGATCACTTCAGCCCAGGATTTCAAGATTAGCCTGGGAAACATAGTGAGATCTCATCTCTCTTAAAAAAAAAAAAAAAAATTAGCCGGGCATGGTGGTGAACACTTTTAGTCCCAGCTTCCTGGGAGGCTGAGGCAGGAGGACTGCTTGAGCCTGGGAGGTTGAGGTTGCAGTGAACCATGATTGTGTCACTGCACTCCAGCCTGGGCAACAGTCCAAATGTCCATTTCAAATTTAAAATGAATAAAAATAGAAATAAAAACAAAATGAAAGTCCTTCCCCTAAAGGAAACTCCAGGCCCAGGTGGTACAACTACACACATATTAGAATGGCTCAAGTGAAAAGGAATGATACCACCAAATATTGGCAAAGAATGTGAAGCAGCTGGAAGTCTCATGCATTGCAGGTGGAAGTGTAAAGCTGGTACTGAGGTGGGAGGCGGGACTTGACTCCAGAGGCGGGGCTCAGACTCAAGACCAGATTGAAGACTAGCGGAAACAGGCAACAGGCAAAACCACCTCTCCATAAGACATGCCCACCAGTGCCATGTCAGTTTACCATTGCCATGGCAACACCCAGACGTCACCACCACTTTCCATGACAATGACCTGACAACCCAGAAGTTACCATCCTTTCTAGAAATTTCTGCATAATCCACCCCTTGATTTGACTGTGATTAAAAGTGGGTATAGAATCACTGCAGAACCCCCCTGAGCTGTTACTCTGGGCACACTGCCTGTGGTTAGCCCTGCTTCACAAGGAGCAGTACCCCTGCTGCTGCTGCTGTGCACTGTGCTGCCATCAAAGTTGCTGTTTAACACTGCCGGGTCACCCTTGAATTCTTTCCTGGGTAAAGCCAAGAACCCTGCCAGGCTAAGCCCCAATTTGGGGGCTCGTCTGTCCGGCATCAGCACAACCACTCTGGAACTCTGTGTGGTAGTTTCTGTTTTAATGAAATATATTTATCTGTGATCAGCAATTCTAGTCCTAGTCATGTACTCTAGATAAATGAAAATGTATGTACATAAAAGGGTTGTTTATTGCAGCTTTATTCAAAATAGCCAAAAACTAGAAACCACTGCAATGTCTATTGACAAGTGAACAGATAAACAAAATGTGTTATTTCCATATGATAGACTATTATTCAATAATATTAAGGATACATTCAAGAACATAGATGAATCACAATGCATTAAACTGAGTGAAAGAAGCCAGAAATAAAAGACTCCCTAATGTGTGATTCTACTTAGTTGAAGTTCACGGATAGGCAAAACTAATGTAGCTTGGAAAACAGCCTATAATGGTTGCCTCTGGTATTGAGGGGTGGAAGATGATTGGAAAGGGTCCTAAGGAAACTTTGTGGGGTTTTGTAATATTCTGTTAGCTGAATAGCATGCGTTACCTGGGTTTTTGCATTTCTTTTTACTTTTGTGTTTACCCTTAAGAAGGAAAGGTGTCAGTGGCTGGGGAAAGCATAAGGGATTTTCTGTAGTGTTGGCAGTGCTCTACTTCTTGGCATGACGGTATTTACTTTGTGGTAATCCTTTAACTGTACATTATGATGTGTGCATTTTCTGGAATGCGCAGTATGCTTTTATAATAAGTCAAAAATCAGAAGCCCTTTGGGCGACTTACTGTCCATATATGCTATCCTCCCACAGTGTAGTTACACGTGGCATCTGCACGGTCAGGCTCAGACACTCTTTAGCCACCCCTGAAACCTGTCTTCCATGCTTGATCAAATACTTCCTAATCCTGAGAGCTGTCAGGGTTCACTTGAATTCTCTGGCACGGTAGGAATCATTGTGCCTTTCCCAGAAGGAAACTGACCTAATGGGCTTAATGAAGCCAAGAACCTCTTATTCAACTGTCTTTTCTTTGGTTAACATGGTATTATTCATTTTAATTATGGACTATCACAGGGAAATTGCTGACTTATTCTAGCTCCATTAAGTGGACACACTAAGATGAACCAAAATACATATACAAAGCTCACAACCACCCCCCATGCCTGCCTCTGCTGCCTGCACTCAGTCTCTGTGGTCCTTGCACCTCCCCTTCCCAATTTGGCTCTGCTTCTTGGTTTGGCTTTAACAGCCTGCCTAGTGCATGCCTCTGTAGCTCCTAGGTCCTGATCTGAGAGAGTGTGCATCTGGCCGAGTGCTTTCAGAGGGAGCATGAGGATCCTGCCCTGCCCTCTCTTGGCCCCTTATTGGGAGACGCCCTTTGGCTGTGATGGATATCCTTATTTTAATGCGGTTGCTGTACACAGCATATTGGATTCCACCTTATAATAATCTGTAGATCTGCGAGTCTGAGCAGTTGATGCCTAACTGCCACTGTCACTGCATTAGGCTGTCAGCTTTCTCAAAGACCTTTCCTAATGCACGGACATTCAAGTCAGTCTGTTTTTATTTTATTTTGTTATTACTTTTTAGAGACAGGGTCTCTCTCACCCCGGCCGGAGTGCAGTGGCATGACCATGGCTCACTCAAGCCTCCAACTCCTGGTCTCAAGCAATTCTCCTGCCTCAGCCTCCCAAAGTGCTGAGATTACTGGCATGTACTTTTTTGACACTTCTCCAGTTGTGTTTGGCAGCTTCCTTCTTCCAGACTGACTTATCTTCAGAACCTTCATCACCATCTGGTGTTATGGTCTATGTGTTGATACCATTTTTACATCACCCCAGCCTATTTGACTATGAGGTCCATGAGAGGGAAAGGAGAGAAATCGCGTTTACTTTGTCCACCCCTGTAGCACCAGTGCCTGCAACAATGCCTGGCGCATAGATTATCCATAAATGTTTGAAAAATGAATACATGAGACAATTGGGAAAAGAAAATGAGAAACTGAGAAACATCTGGTGTGCACATATAATGATGATAATAATAACGATAATAATAATAGTAACAATACAGATGCTCCTCGGCTTACGATGCGATTACGTCACAATGAACCGGGGGTCAATGGAAAATATCTTAAGTAGAAAGTGCATGTGATGCATCTGACTTGCTGAATATCCTAGCTCAGCCTAACCCACCTCACCCATGTTCAAAGTGCGTACCTTCGCCTTCAGTTGGGCAAAGTCATCTCACACAAAGCTTATCTTATAATCAAGTGTTGAATATCTCAGATAATTTATTGAATATGGTTGAAAGTGAAAAACAGAACAGTTGTGTGTGTTCTCCAGCTACCGTTTCTTTCTTTTTTTTTTTTGTAAGACAAGGTCTTGCTCTGTGGCAGCCTTGACCTCCGAGACTCAAGCTATCTTCCTATCTTAGTCTCCCGAGCAACTGAGATCACAGGTGCCCGCCGCCACCATGCTTGGCTAATTTTTATATTTTTGGTAGAAATTAGGTTTCACCATGTTGCCCAGGCTGGTCTCGAACTCCTGGCCTCAAGGGATCCACCCCGCTCGGCCTCCCAGACTTGTGGGATTACAGACATGAACCACTATGCCTGGCCTCAAAGTACTGTTGCTATTGAGTGTGTATTGCTTTCACACCACAGTAAGTTTGAAAAGTCTAAGTCAAACCATTGTACGTCAGGAACTGTCAGTGTAAAAAAGGTATATGATTTTGAGAAAAAGGGAGGCAGAGGAGTTGGGAAGAGAGGTTATAGGACTGATGAAAGATAGTGAAACCAATACAGCTATAACAAAACACTGAATCAAAGGGAACCAAGACTGTGGTGGGCAGAAGCCAGGAAGGGACTGGGCCAAGTGAGAGCGAAAGGAAAAGGGAATTCCCTCTGCTCCTCCTCCCTCAGTCAGGCCTGTGGGTGCAGGGCAGGACACTAGGCCCCCTGCCGTGTAGAATGCTCTGTGTTGGTTTTCTCCTTTCCTCCTTCCCTGGACTCTGGCATCCTTGTCAAGTCTGGGATGAAGTGGGTGAGAGGAATGCCTTTTCCTCATGAGCTTCCCTGAGGCCTCTCTTTCTCCCCATGAAGTTTCAAAAGTCTATTTTGGGATGCAAAGGCTGAGAACTCCAACACTAGGTCTCCCCTCCTCTCCCAGCCAACATTCGAGAGCTGGTAAGACAAGACCTCAAGTAGCTGCCGAAATGAAATAAGGCCATGGGGAAAGATGGAATGATAAACATGTCGGTTCAGATCAACATGCTGTCTCACCACTTGGGTGTTTGTTAGGAAATGAATGTGTTTGTTCTTCTCCGTCAATCAGGAGCAGCAGGGAACATGGAGGGGTGGAGGGATGGTCAGCGGGCTTGTTTTGAAGAAAAAGGCCAGTGAGAGGGGAAGTTCAAGGCCTCTAGTCAAGTCACCCATGCTTTCTCCCAGGCCCTCATCTCTGTGCCGTTCCCACACAGTCTTGCCCAACCTCCCCATTCTGTGCCAGCAGATCTGGGTGCTTATGCCTGGCTTGGGGAAGTGTCTGCCTGGGAGGGGAAAGGGTGTGGGGACTTCACTTGTATGCACAGTACAGCAGATTCCACAGAGCCTCTGGAGCCCAGGGTTTTTATCATTATGTTTCTTGACTTATGTAAAAATTGTACTTTGTTGCTTTTTTATTTGCTTGTTACTTGCAGCCATTTTTCCAAATGGCTGTTGTTCTTGAATGTTAGCTGTGCTCACACTTTTCTCATTATTGGTTCCTTAGTGAGCTTTCCTTTTCTTTATCCCTTCCTCCCTCCTTCCCTCCCTCCCTCCTTCCTTCCTTCCCTCCCTCCCTCCTTCCTTCCTTCCCTCCCTCCCTCCTTCCTTCCTTCCCTCCCTCCCTCCTTCCTTCCCTCCCTCCTTCCTTCCTTCCCTCCCTCCTTCCCCTCCCTCCCTCCCACCTTTCCTTCCTTCATCTTTTAAAGAAGATCTTGCTCTGTTGCCCAGGTTGGAGTGCAGTAAGTAGTGTGATCTTGGCTCACTACCGCCTCAATCTCCCAGACTCAAGAGGTCTTCCTACCTCAGCCTCCTGAATGGCTGAGACCACAAACACTCACCACCATGCTCAGCTATTTTGTTTTTTTCTAGAAACAGGGTCTTGTTCTCTTGTCCAGGCTGGTCTCAAACTCCTGGTCTCAAGCAATTCTCCTGCCTTGGTCTCCCCAAAGTTCTGGGATTACAGACATGAGCCACTGCACCTAGCCTGTCCACTGTATTTTTTGTTTTTAAAATATTTATCCTTTCTTTCTTTTTTTAGGCCTCGATGTATAACTGTTATTTTCTAGATTTGATCTGAGATGGAATCATGGCTCTTCTTTGTATTTTGGAATGAAAGAGAGGCGTGAGCCAGGGTAAGATTCTGCAGGGAGAACGTCACTGGGCTGAGGCAAGGGTGTGAGACACAGTCCAGTTGCTACTCTGAAACCTGTCCTTGAGGTTGCTGAGGAGTCTGGTGCCATGATTCCGTGGAGGGTGGTGTTTACACCTTGGGAGTCCGTACGGCTGAACTACAAAAGCAGCATGTGACCCTGGTCTTTGCTTATCATATAACAGCAGAAGTACAACACGGAGAATCTTTCTTTGCAGGCTGTATGGATCTTACCTTTTATGGTAGCTCTGTTGCATTCTCTAGCAAAGTGTTTTCAAAACCTTCTTGACCGGTGACATACTGATAAGCATTTAGATCATACAAGTGGTTTTCTATTGCAAACAATATGACCCCAAACACAGATTACACGTATACCTCTGTGCACTGACTGAATTGATACAGGCTAGATTCCTAGAACTGGTGTCTCTGTCAAAGGAAACACGCATTTGAATTTGAATAGATGAAGTCCTTCCAAAATGCTGTGCCACTGCATGGAGTTTGTATCTGCCACCGCATGGAGTGAGCTATGTCCCTACATCCAAACCAATAAGATAATATCCATTTGTCTCTTTTGCTCATCTGATGGGGAAAACTGGTACTTCATGGTTCCTAAATAATTTTGAACAGGAGGGGATTTTGACTTTGAAGCTTCCTTCCTTCCCAGAGTTTTCATAATGACAACATGGAAAGTAGACTAAAGGGAAGATAATGAGGGTGGGATGTACATCAGAGAGGGCAAAGGAAGAAACTCATTATCCAGGTAGGAGGAAAAGAGGGCAGGATTTAGCGTGTAAGGGAAGACGTAAGAAACTTGTAGGGAGCCATCTCCTTGCCAGTGCCTTCTCTCCATGCCCATCATGACTTTTTGCAAGTTTTGTTGTTGTTGTTGTTTGTTTGTTTGTTTTTAGAGATAGGGTCTCTCTCTGATACCCAGGCTGGAGTGCAGAGGCCTGATCCTAGCTCACCAGTCTTGAACTCCTGGGCTCAAGCAACTCCTGCCTCAGTCTTCTGAGTAGCTGGGACTACATGGACATGCCACCATGGCTTGATAATTTAAAACAATTTGGTTTTTGTTTGTTTTTTAGAGACAGAGTCTCATTATGTGGCTTAGACTGGTCTCAAACTCCTGGTCTCAAGTGACCCCCAGCCTCAGCCTCCGGAGTAGCTGGGTCTATAGGTGCAAGCCATCATGCTCGGCTTACCTTTTGCAAATGTGAGTACAGATGCCCTTCTGAGACTTAGCTGCAGAGTGGCATGCACAGGAAGGAAGACCTAAGGCTTGATCTCTTCCGAGGCATCCAGCCTCTGAGAGATTCACATCAACCACTAAGGTCACCTGCTGCCCCCACAGTCCTGTGGAACTAAGTGTGAAGAGCTTTTGATCTTGGGTGGAAATAAGGCAGAATTTATTATGTCACGAGAATCTTTTGTTTTGTTTTGTTTTAAGACGGAGTTTCGTTCTGTTGCCCAGGCTGCAGGGCAGTAGTGCAATCTCGGCTCACTGCAAGCTCCGCCTCCTGGGTTCACGCCATTCTCCTGCCTCAGGCTCCCAAGTAGCTGGGACTACAGACACCCGCCACCACGGCTAATTTATTGTATTTTTAATAGAGACAGGGTTTCACCGTGTTAGCCGGGATGGTCTTGATTTCCTGACCTCGTGATCCACCCGCCTCAGCCTCCCAAAGTGCTGGGATTACAGGGGTGAGCCACCGCGCCTAACCACTAGAATCTTTTTAAGGTCTCCAAGACAGAGGAATATGTGCAGATTCATAAGTTGCCAAGATTTAAGAAAAAAGAAAAGTTAGTTATGTGGAAAATTCAGATAGGATCCTAAAACTACTACCTTCAATTTACTGCTTTTGAGTTGGGAAAGGAAATAAAGGATTTGGAAGCATTAGGGGGAAGGTGTTTAGGCTAGAATGGAAATGCTTATTCATATTGTTTCTGCATTGGGTGGACCAAGCTATGAGCCACGTCTGTCTTTGCAGGAATAAGAAATCATGAGATGGTCAAATTACGCGGCTGGCATTTCTGCATAACATACCTCCCACTTAATGGGCACATAACCATTTCTCTAACACATTCTGTTTATCAACAAAATCTCATTTTTAAAAAAATATTTTATCTTTTTACAGCAGTTTTAGGTTCACAGCAAGAAGAGCAGAGGGTCCTCACACAAGCATAGCCTCCCCGGCCGTCCACATTCCCAGCAGAGTGGCACCTTTCTTTATGATTGATGAAGTCACATTGATACATCGTTACACAGAGACCACAGTTTACATTATGCTTCACTCTTGGTGTTGTATATTGTGTGGGTTTGGACCAATGTATAATGCCCTGTATCCACTGTTGCAGTATTGTACAGAGTAGTTTCATTGCCCTAAAAATCCCCTGTGCTCCTCCTACCCATCCCTCTCTCTCCTCTAGCCCCCAGGAACCACTGATCATTTTCCTGTCTCCATGGTTTTGCCTTTTCCAGAATGTCGTTCAGTTGGAACCATACAGCGGGTAGCCTCTTCGGATTGACTTCTTTGACTCTGTGACATGTGTGTCACTTTCCTCCATGTGTTTCCATGGCTTGATAGCTCATTTCATTTTACTACTGAATAATATTGCATTCTCTGAATGTACCACAGTTTATTTTGCCACCCGCTTGCTGAAAGACATGGTGGTTTCTTCCCAGTTTTGGCAGTTATGAATAAAGCTGCTATAAACATCCCTGTGCAAGTTTTTGTCTGGACACAAAGCTTTTACCCATTTCATGTATTCATTTGCATGACTGCTGCTTTTCAGTGCCAGGGGCGAGTGGGTGGGGATTTTGTGGGGGCTGTGTGTTTTGGCTGCGAAAGACATCTAGCAGTCCTAGTAATGCCCTAGCTCCCATGAGCAGTGCTTCCTAAGGGCTCAGAGAGAGAGAGAGAGAGAGAGAGAGAGAGAGAGAGACTTTGGGGCTATTCAGTACTGAAAAGGCAAGAGGTAACTCAAGCTGTAGCAACACATTTCACTGCAGTTGCATGCCGGCAGCCAGGGACAATGCCAGCTGAAGTGGATGCAGCCAGGGGGTGTCTGAAGAGCAGCCAGGCTCATAAATTTGAAGAGTGGAAAAGAATTGCGATGGCAACAAAATATTTCTCTGTAAAGTAGCCAGGCATAAGTCTTATACAGCAGTGACTTTCAAACTTTAGAAACTCTATTAACACTCCTCAACTAGAAGGCTGCTGTGAGCTCCTGAAGAGGCACAGGCCACCCTCAGATCTCTGTGTTCATAAAAGATGCCCCGACTTTCTCTCAGGACCCGTCTCCCTGGGGGCAGAGGGCTGGGTGCAGAATTTAATATTGTATGATACTTTTTTTCCAAAAGAAATACAAAACTCAAGAGAATAATATAACAACTTCAACATAACCCCTGCCCAGATTCCTCTTTCCTTTTTACAATTGCATTGCACACATAATGTATTCCATCAGTTTCCTGCTGTTTTGACATGTGGGCTGTCCCTGGCTGGCCTTTGGCTGCAGTGAGTAGATACCCTTTTGCCTACATGTTTGCACATTTTTGCAAATGTAGCTTTAAGTTAGATTCCAGGAAGTGTGTTTGCAGGGTCATGAGTAAGCGCATATGCAGTTTTGCTCACCGTTGTGCAGTGCCGCCCTCAATATCTGAGGATGCCTGCTTCTCAGGGCCTCTCAGCATCATTTGTCATCAGTGTTTGCATTTGTCAACCTGGTAAGTGAGAAATGACATCTCAGTTTAGTTTCAATTTGTATTTCTTCTATTTTGTTTGACATTGATCATATTTTCATATGGTTAAGGGCTATTTACAGCTTTCCCCCTGGGAACTCACTCTTTATTTAGATGTCTTGCCCATCTTTCTATTATTGGTCTTTCATTGCTTCTAAAATTTGAATTTCTACTTTATTTTTAATTTTTTTCTTGTCACTGACTTGAAGCTCATACATTTTGAATTTTGAGTCATAATTAGGAAGTTCGAATTTTGAGCTATATTTAGGGAGATTTTCTTACTCCAGATGATAAAGAAGTTTACTTATATTTTCTTCTAGATTTTAGATAGTCTTAATATTCTACATTTAGATTTTTAAAGATATATTAAATTGGGATAGGGTCTCACTTTATTGCCCAGGCTGGCCTCGAACTCCTGGCCTCATGGGATCCTCCCTTCTCGGCCTCCCAAAGTGCTGGGATTACAGGCATGAGCCACTGCACTTGGTTTACATTTAGATTTTTGTTACATTTGTAATATACTGTTCTAGTGTGGAGAGTAAGGTATGGATTTAATTTTACTTCTAAATAGCTATCTGTCCCCAAAATATTTATTTGAGGATTCCATCTTTTATTTGCTGACTTTGGGTCTGTATCATTTGCTCTATCTCCATGGGTACCTGGCTGTATTTCAGCTCTTTACATTCTGTTTCACTGGTCTGCCATCCTTTTATTTGCTAATAAAATAAATTAGCAAATTTAATTAAGGAAGCTTCAGAGAGAGCTGGTCAGGAGTAGAGAGGAGCAAACACATTTTTCCATTCGGGCACTCCTGACTCACTTGAATTCCAGCAGAGCACAGGCTGTGCCAACTCTCTGCCTGTGCTTTTAGACCCTGTGGCTGCACAAAAAACTCAGGAATAAAAATGGAGACAGTGAGCCTTCAGGCTGAAATTACTAGAAAACCCCAGGAAGTAAAGAAGGAAAAAGAAACCAAGGAACCAGAAAAACCAACAGATGCAGTCAATTAAAACCAAGAGTGACCAGGAGAGCCAGCGTTTCTTAAAAGAATGGAGATTTCTTGAATGCAAACAGTTGAGGAAGAGGATCGTGAATGGTCCAAGACAATGGCCCAGCGCCTCCAGCAGAGAGGCACCAACAGGAGCTGGTAACAATGTCTACAGGTGCTGGAGAGAGCAGGACTCACACTGGGCCACTCATGAGGCCAGCAGTGGGCCAAGGAGCCAGCCCTGGCCCTGTCCTCATGGAGAGGCCCTGCCAGGATTCTGGGATACAGATGGAAGGACAAGGTCTTTTCAGGTCCTCTCAGTGCAGATATGGTTGTTCCTGCAATTCCCGATACCAGTTCCAGGTCTGTCATCCCCATTGCTTTAAGGGGCTGCTGTCAGCCCCCATGCACGATCTCCATGGAGGATCCTCAGATACCCAGATGGGAGTCCTGAAACATGAACCTAAGGGTCAGCCCCGTGCCTGTTTCCTCCTGCTGTTTTCCCAGCTGCCCCCAGCCCCCAGCAGCAACAGCCAACTTCTTCTGACTCCCCTCCAGATCCTGAACTTGGAGACAATTAGAACCTGGATCTTAATTCTTCCTGAAAGTAAGGCAATAGCACAATCTATACACTGGTGCATGACTCCTCCTCTCCCAGCCCAATGTAATGAGGATAAGATGAAAAATAAATGAATGAGCATAATCTAAAAAAAAAGAAAGAACTCTATATTTTAATATCTGACAGGGCTAGTCCTTTGTTATTTCTTCCAGAGTTTTTCTGGTGACTTTTACTTGTTTATATTTCCATATGAACATTATGATCAACTTGTACATTCAGGTCTTCTATAATTACTGGGTTGCTTTCTGAAGGCAGAGTGTCTGGAATCCCACAGGTACAGAGAGCAGCCTCCTGGGTGTGAGTTAATTTGCATTTATACCTGTCTTCCTTTACCATTGGTCAATAACCTAGGCACAAAGCTAAGTTGAAAAGTACTACCCTAGGTAGCCTTACAATCTAATGAAGAATGAGCACAAAGTACTACAACACAAGGAAGAAACCTAAGTTCCTAGAGGGCAGGAACCGTTTAGTAGAAAGTGCCTAAACATCGGTGCTGGAGCTGGATTAATCGCCAAGGTCCAGTAAAACGCTGAATTACATTAAATGAATGAGTGTGATCAATGCTAGATTGGAATCCCATTTCAAGGGGGAACAGAAGAAGAAGATGTTCACTTGGAATTCGAAGCTTTTCACAAGGAGGTGGCATTTGCGATTGGTGTTGAAGAGTTATCAGATTCTAGTAGCTGCAAGAGGCTGTGTGGAGGAGAAAAAGCCAGACAGGGAATGCCATGTGTGAAGAGCAGAAGGCAAGGAGGCGTGTGGTGGGTTTGTGGGACAGTGATGAGTTTTGGTGCTGGAACAAATAATGTTGGGGTAGAAAAGGGGTGCCGTGGATACCACAGGAAATGAGACTGAAAATGAGGGCTGGACTCAGAAGACGGGAGAACATAAGACATTTGGGATTTTTAAAGCTATGGAAATACTGAACCTTTGAAATCTTGGGGCAGGAGGGAGATAAACATTGGTAACGGTTAATGTACATACAAAGAGTTATGATTAGTTGATTTCAGATGTAATAAGTGATTCTTCATCATTTCAGTTAAAAATATGTTAAAAATGTCATCAACTAGTTGGGATCCTTAGAACCTCATACTCCAAGTTAACCTGGTACGTGTTCAAAGTAGAAAACATCACCCTGGTGTTCTTTAAAATAAAGTTAAATGAGTAAATTTATATCTAGCTTGGATTCTTCATGCAGCACTTCTAGAGAATTGGAGTGTAACACTACCAGAACTTGTGAGCTGATCTAGGCGCACCTAACAGTTTTGTTATTGTATGAATTCCAAATTCTATGTTTTAAGTTATCACGTGATAAAAAGTGGCAATCCTTTAAAGGAATGTCATCTTTTATGCTTTAAAATTCTCAAAGCCTGCCTTCCCCGCTGCCCTCCCCACCAATCCTCACTACCACAAAGGGAATCAATTTTTTATTGTTGTGTAATTAGAGGAAAAAAATGTTCTTAATTTCCTTCTCTCCCAAGAGAAAATATGGTGTTCCAAACCACAAGAGTTTACTGCATTTGACACAGAAGTACACATTTCACTAAAAACTATAAGCAAATTATTGTTTTACCTGTAATTGTTTCCCAGGGCAGCTGTGACTAGCTAAGCACTGCATGGAGCTCCTGCTGACTGATGTGTGCTCTCCATGAGGATGGGACAGGCAAGGAAGAGGGACCTGCTCACTCACTGTGCTCCCGGGCCGTGGGCTTGGACTGGAAGACAGGGCAGGGGCAGAGAACAGCTGAAGAAAACAGAAAGATGAAACTTTACAACTAGAAAATAAAAAAAAGTTGCATGTTAACTTAAGCACTGGGAATTCAAATCGAAATGATCACAAAGGAGTGTTATTATTTCAAAGTCCACTTGTACATTTACCCTGTATCCTGCAACCTTGCTATGATCACTCACTAGTCTCAGAAGCTTTTTCCCAATGTGCATACCTTTATTTTATTTTGTTGTCTAATTGCATTAGCTGGGACTTCCAGGATGATACAGAAAAGCAGAGGTGAGTGGGAACATCCTTGCTTTTCCTGAACTTAGTGGGAAAGCTTCTCGTTTCTCGCCATTAATATGTTACCTGCAGGCTTTGTGTAGATACTGTTTACCAAGTTGAGGAAGTTCCTCTCTATTCCCAGTATGCTGAGGGTTTTTTAAAAATCATGAATGAGTGTTGGACTTTGTCAAATACTTTGTCTGCATCTATAACACAACCATGAGATTTTTCTCAGCCTGTTGATGTGATGGATTACATTAATTGACTTAAATGTTGACGTGGCCTTGCATACCTGGGATAAATCCCACTTGGCTGTGGTGTGTAATTCTTTTTAAACATTGTTGGGGTCAGAGGAATATTATTATTATTGTATTTAATAAACATCCTGCCAATAGCTCAAGTGAACTATGTAACAGGTGGGAGTGCTACTGAGTCCAACACATGGTAGAGCTGAGAACAAAATAACAGCAAGGAAGCTTCATTCTAAATCAGTATCCAAAAGCACATATGTAAGAATGATAGAAATACTGAGAAGTAGTTTCTTTTGGAAAAGACTTTTGAAAAACTTTCCGTATCTGAACCAAAGTGACTTCAACTCTTCTAACAGAGCAGCCTCTCCCAGTCTCACTGCCAGGTGGCAACCACATTCCTGATCTCAAGGCTGCTGGGGTAGGAGTGTTTGGTGACCAGGGTGCCCATGGTCTGCAATACTAGAGCCAACCCCAGGTGGCCATCGGGTGTAACACAGGCGGCGAGCCATGCTAGCACCACTGGGCTCTGTGGTCCAAGGAAAGTTCCTTCTGTGTTCCTTGTAGACTTGCAATGTGAGGAAGGCCCTGCTGCGTCCAGGTTAGACTCACAGGGGACCAGGGAGGATGCATCATAAAATTTTTAAAAGAGAAATAAATCACTCAATTTTCCCTGGAATGTCATTAAAATATGAACTGAGATAACAGCAAAGATGAATTGGAAACAAATTCTTCCATAGTAATCTAATTTTTAATAATCTCATGCTTTTGCATTTGTGCCAGAAGGAAATAATCTCCTTGATTCTCAGAATCACTGTGCTGTTTCCTTTTCCTCCCTTCCTCCCTCCCTCCTTTTTCTTCGATAAGATCATGTTTTCCAGAGTAGACATTATTTAAATTGACATCTATTTTGTCACAATGATGTTTCCATCTTTCAGTTCCACAGCAGGATAAAAGAATAAAGGGGGTCCTTTGAAGCAACCACCTTTCTCCTTTGAAGGGTTATGTACCAATGATTTAAATCAAAGTCATTTTTTCCTTTGATATTTATCAAGATGAACTTTGACCCACCTACACTGATATTCCATAGCAGCTTTCTTTTCCAACCATTGACACTCCTGTTAGATCAGAAAGGAAAACTTTCCATTTTATCACAATCACCTGATTTATCACCAGCTGGTATCTTCTCATCTTTTCAAAGTGGGGAAAACTCTTGTTGCTCATTTTGGCAGCAGCTAGAGCTCTGGTCTTGATCTCTGTTCTCTCTATAGGCCCAGTTCTGAATCCAGCAATCATGGGCTGTTTGGGAATCTCTGGAGCTATTATCCAACTCTTCCTCGTGTTGAAGATGTCCTTACATCTCTAGTTGTAGATCAGTGTTCCTAACAATGTGACTTTTTACTTCTTTTTCCTCACAGAAAATGAAGGCACTAGTTACCAAGGACAGATATTTATAACAAATATTTGGTGATTGAGTCCAGTCTCTCTCCCTCAGTGGAAGCCTCCATTGCAGTGGAAAAAAAAAAAAAAAGAAAAAGAAAAAGAAAAAAAAAAAAAAGAAAGAAAAGAAAAAGAAAGAGAACAATTGTTTATTTGGTGCTGGGTTGACACAAAGTACCCTCTGGAGAACATTCTCCTGCAAAGGCACCCAGAAAAGAGAATGCACGCAGGGATGTGAATGTGGCCCCAACCACAGCATTCACCTGATCCAATCAGACAGTACAATGAAGGACTCAGTAGCCTCACTGCCTTTTCTTCGAATTTGGGCAAAGTTCTAATATATTTGGTATTTAGTCTTCCCAAGAATAGTAGATGAGAAACAGAAAAATTATCTGAGAGAGTTAGAGTATTCTGCCTGCTGCAGAAATTGACGACTTGGTTGGGTGCAGTGGCTCGCACCTGTCATACCAGTGCTTTGGGAGGCTGAGACAGGAGGGTCCCCTGAGGAAAAACATTTGAGAACAGCCTGGGACAACATAGTAAGACCTTGCCTCTACAAAAATGTAAAAATAAAAGAGCACTGACTGCAGACAGGCTGCCATTCACGGAGTAGTCCGAAAGACCAGGAAAAGCCATCAGGAAGGGTTCACTGGCATTGAACCAGAGGCCTTCATGAAGGAAGAGACTGTCCTCCATGCTCCACTGGCTCCTGAGGACACCCCAGAAGTGGTATCCAACCTCAACACCCGGGAAAACCTGCCAACACCAGCCACACAAGCATGGAGAACCTTGGGGTGCACGCAACTGTGTAGATGGTAATTCTAATAGCTAGCATCCACTTAGCGCATGCCATGTGCTATGTTCCTTCTTGTGCTGCATTTTACCATTTAATCATCCAATCAAATCCAGAAGGTAGGGACCACTCTCCTTTCCTTTCTACAGCTTGGAGAGCTGAGCTAGATTCCCCCAAGGGCACACAGCGAGGAAGTAATGGACAGAGGTCAGACCTAGGCCTCTTTGCTCCTCAACAGCCTTGTGCGACAGTGGTCAGAGTCCTGCCATTGCATCCCCACGCACCCTGGCTGAAGTCTCAGGTCCACCTTAACCCTCTTGGATCAGCATCTCTGAAAGCAGGGCCTGGGCTCTGTGTCCACTATAGGCCCTCTGAGTACTGAGAACCACGTGCAGGCCATGGTCTCTGCTTCCCCAGGGAAGGCATGGAGTTTCCATCTACTGAATGCAAGAGGGTGTCTAAGCCCTCAGCCAACACCCAAGCCCCAGCTCTCAAGAGACAAGGTGGGTGGAGGCAGTGGGTGCAGAGACAATGATGGCCACAGTCGGCAGGGCCCTTGCAGCTCTGTCGTCTCCTCCAGGAGACTCAATGAAATGACAGAAAAGAGACTTTCAAAAGAAAGAAAACACACAGATGCAGGAACACAGAAAAGGGGCATCAGTGGGCCACAAATTTTGAGGAAATCTTGAGAGGACTTTGAGGGTGGGGTTGAGTGTTTAAGCAGGAGGTAAACTGTAGTCTGAATGTGAGAAGGTCAGCAGGGTTTTTCCCTGGGAGACATGAGAAATAAGCTGGGGTCTTTCAGGGCAAAGAGCAGCAGTGGTGGGGGGATCTGGTGAATCACTGCGTGGGCTCACTGAAGGCGCTGGGTCCTTGCTTTCCACCCTTTGCCCTTGGTCCTGATGGGGCACAGCTAACCATGCTGGGGACAAGGCTCCCACGGCCCACCCTCCACCAGCACACCTTGCCTGACCTGACCGCCAGAGGGTTCCGCCCTCCTCACCACCTGTACCAAACTCTGCAGTCCTCAAAAGAAAACCTGAAGTGTGGCCGGGCGCGGTGGCTCAAGCCTGTAATCCCAGCACTTTGGGAGGCCGAGGCGGGTGGATCACGAGGTCAGGAGATCGAGACCATCCTGGCTAACATGGTGAAACCCCGTCTCTACTAAAAATACAAAAAACTAGCCGGGCGTGGTGGCGGGCGCCTGTAGTCCCAGCTACTCGGAGGCTGAGGCGGGAGAATGGCGTGAACCCGGGAAGTGGAGCTTGCAGTGAGCCGAGATCGCGCCACCGCACTCCAGCCTGGGCGACAGAGCGAGACTCCGTCTCAAAAAAAAAAAAAAAAAAAAGAAAACCTGAAGTGTGAGGAAAACTACCAAGAAGGGAGGAAGATCAAGAGGGAATCCAGAGAACAGAGGAAACTTAATTGGACACAGATATTAAGTGCATATGTGTAATACAATTGTTTATATTAATATTGTTTATATATACAAGGCCTATATATATATACTCTCACATACATATACACACACTCATATATACACACTCATATATATACACACTCATACACACACACATATATATATATATACACACTCATACACACACACACACACAGTCATGTGCCCTATAAGATTATAATGGCACTAAAAACTTTCTACTTCCTAGTGACATTGTAGTCATCCTAATGTCTTGGTGCAATGCAATTACTCATGTGTTTGTGGTGATGCTGGTGAAAGTAAACCTACTGCACCGCCAGTCTCATAAAAGTATAGCAATACAATCATACAGTACCAAATACTTGATAATAAAGACTAAGTACTTGATAAAGACGATGTCACTAGCTTACGTATTTACTATACTTTTTATTTTAGAATGTACTCCTTCAACTTATAAAAAAAATAGTTAACTGTAAAATAGCCTCAGGCATTCCCTTAGGAGGTATTCCAGAAGAAGGGCTTGTTCTTTATATATATATTTAATGTTCTGACACAGGGTCTCACTCTGTTGCCCAGGCTGAAGTGCAGTGGGCGATCTCAGCCATGCTTCAAGCATGTCATGGCCCCTGAAAACCTTTCAGTAGACAAGTTATGGAGGTGAAAGGTGGTGATACTGATGATCCTGAGTCTGTGTAGGCCTCGGCTAATGTGTGTGTGTCTTCATTTTTTTCTTTCTTTTTTTTTTTTTGAGACAGGGTCTTGCCCTGTTGCCCAGGCTGGAGTGCAGTGGTGTGAGCTCAGCTCACTGCAACCTCCACCTCCTGGGCTCAAGCAATCCTCCCACCTCAGCCTTCTGAATAGCTGGGGCCACAGGTGCACACTGCCACACCTGGCTAACTTTTGTATTTTTTAGAGAGATGGAGTTTCACCATGTTGCCCAAGCTGGTCTCATACTTCTGGGCTCAAACAATCCTTCTGCCTCGGCCTCCCAAAGTGCTGGGATTATAGGTGTGAGCCACCATACCTAGCTGTGTCTTAACTTTTAACAAGAGAGTTTAAAAAAGGTTTTTTATAAAGTTTTTAAATAGAAAAACAAGCTTAGAGTATTAGAATATAAAGAAACAAAAGACTTTGTGTTTGTGTTTTAAGGTGTTACTACAAGAGTCAAAAAGTTATAAAAAATTTAAAAGTTTGTAAAGTAGAAATGTTACAGTAAGCTAAGGTTAGTTTCTTATTGAAGAAAAAACTATTTTTTATAAATCTAGTGCAGCCTAAGTGTATGGTGTTTCTAAAGTCTACGGTATTCTACAGTAATGTCCTGGCCTTCACATTCACTCACCACTCACTGACTCATTCAGAGCAACTCCCAGTACTGCAAGCCCCATTCATGGTAATGGTCTTAACCAGCTGTCCCATTTTTCATCTTTGAGACTACATTTTTACTGCATCTTTTCTACGTTTAGATATGTGTGGATAGACAAATACTTACCGTTGTGTTATAACTGCCTGCAGTATTCAGCACACTAACATGCTGTATGGGTTTGGGTCCTAGGAGCAGTAGGCTGTCCCATACAGCCTAGATGTGTTGGAGGCTTCGCCATCTAGGTTTGTGTCAGCACACTCCATGAAGTTTGCAGGATGACAGAATCACCTAATGAGCATTTCTCAGAGTGTATCCCTGTTGTTAAGTGACAAGTGACTGTGTATACACACACACATGCACACACCACACACACACACTATAGGAAGATACAGCTTTAAAATGACAAGTGACTGCTATGTAAAAGGAGTCTTAGAGAAATAGAATGTGTTCTTGGAATTCTGAAACATGATAAATGAAACACGAGCCAGAGGTTAGAGCAGGATAATCAATCGGGAATGGCTGAACACCAAGTTGCAAATCTGGAAGTTAAGCCGGGGAAATCTCTCAGGACTTACATGAAAAAGACATAAATGGAAACTCACAGAAGAACCGGAGCCAGACGCTATGGCCAGTGGTTACCTCAGTGGAGTGAGAAGGCCTGTGATTTCACTGAGGGCCCTTCTGAACCATGTGAATTTCTTCCTTCACCGCGTGCAGACATCAGTTAACAGGGACAAGTTAAAGCTGCATGCTCTGCTGATGGCTGCCGTGCTGATGGCTGCCGTGCTGATGGCTGCCGTGCTGATGGCTGCCGTGCTGATGGCTGCTGGGGAGACTCCACACAGGAACTCTCGAGCAGGCGAGGCGCAGTTCTCGCGGGTTCTCGTTGAATGCTGGGGAGGCTCCAATGGAATCCCCAGGGCAGGCGCGCAGCCCTCAAGCGGGTTCTCGGCTGGTCGCTGGGGAGGCTCCACACAGGAACTTGGAGCAGGACAGGCAAGTTCCCCCGGTTCTCGGCTTCTAATGCTGGGGAGGCTCCACACAGGAACTCTCGGAAAGCAGGCGGCCGGGCGCAGTTCTCGCGAAGCGCCCCTCCTTGGAATGCCGGGTTCTCCTTAACGCTGGGAGGCTCCACATCGGGAACTCCCTAGGCAGGCGAGGCGCAGGCTCCTCGGCCTCCTGGAATGCTGTGAGGCTCCACACAGGAACTCCCTCGGCAGGCATGCTGGGCGCAGTTCCTCAAGCGGGGTCTGTGTTGAATGCTGGGGAGGCTCCACACAGGAACTCCCTTGGGCAGGCGAGGCTAGTTCTCAAGGGTTCTTGTTGAATGCTGGGAGGCTCCACACGGGAACTCGGGCAGGCGCTGGGCGAGTTCTCGGGTTCGTGGCTGAATGCTGGGAGGCCCACACGGGAACTCTCGGCAGGCGAGGCGCAGTTCTCGCTGGTTCTTGTTGAATGCTGGGGAGGCTCCACAATGGGAACTCTCGGCAGGGCGCCAAAAGAAGGTTCCTCAAGTGGCCTCGCCGAATGCCAGGGAGGCTCCACACAGGAACTCTGGAGCAGGCGCAGGCGAAGTTCTCGCGGGTTCTCGCTGGACGCCAGAGGCTCCACACAGGAACTCTCGAGCAGGCAGCGCAGTTCCCTGGCTCCTCCCTGGAATGCTGGGGAGGCTCCACATGCAGGAACTCCCAGGCAGGCGCCGGGCGAAGTTCCTCGCTGGGTTCTCGCCGCACGCTGGGAGGCTCCACACCGGAATCCCTCAGGCAGGCGCCGGGCTGCCTCGGTTCGGGCTTAATGTGCTGGGGAGGCTCCACACGGAACTCGGCATGAAAGAGTTCTCGGGTTCTCGCCGAATGCTGGGGAGGCTCCACACGGGAACTCTCGGGCAGGCGAGGCGCAGTTCTCGCGGGTTCTCGTCGAATGCTGGGGAGGCTCCACACGGGAACTCTCGGGCAGGCGCGGCGCAGTTCTCGCGGGTTCTCGTGGAATGCTGGGGAGGCTCCACACAGGAACTCTCGAGCAGGGGAGGCGCAGTTCTCGCGGGTTCTGGTTGAAGGGAGTAAGCTGGGAGTCCAGGCTTGTTTACCGTTTCCCTTTGTTCTCTGGGAGTGGACAGTTACTCTCGTGGATGGATCATACCTATTACACGAGCCGCCCTGGGATAACTCACCGTGTCCCTTCTGTCTCAGAAGGTCTGCCTTTCCTTTGCCCGAGTCGTGGGGCGTTTGGGATTCAGCCAGTCTGCAATGCTGACTGCGGAGGAGGAACCATGTGACGTGGTTGGAGCCGAGGTGTTGAGCAAAGCCTCATCTGTCTGGACAAACTTCAGCCCTCGCAAGGAAGCAAGCAGTGCCCAAGCTTCTGTGCCATGCTTTGAATGGGCAGAGGTCAGTCTGACAGCGACAGTGTGAGAACGGTGTGCAGCTGGGCCTGGGTGGGGAGAGGGTGCCCGTCCTCCATGAGTCTAAGTGGAGTGTACCCCTCCGACTCACAGATTCACTTACTCCTCTGTCACTGGTTGGTGCACGAAGGCAGTACAGTCTCCTGAGTTTTACAACACCAGGTCCATCGTTTAGCTGTCCTTGTTTTTATGTGGGAGTGAAGTTCACTCTTCTAAGTTCCAGGGAGGGAGTGAGGAATTCCAGCATTAGGTGTGGCCCCGGGAAGAGGGGCTGGGAGAATTTGATAATGGGGAGTGCGGTAGGCTGACTTGTAACATGGTTCCCAACGTCTCCACCCTCGTGTACATGCTCTGAATAGCATCTCCCCTTGAGTGTAGGATAGTCCTGTGAAGACAACACGGGTTCCGTGTGAACAGGCAAAAAGGGACTTTGCAAATGTGGATTAGGGAACTGAAGGTCCCTGATCAGTTCACTTTGAGTCAATAAAAAGGAGATTATCCTGAGTGGGCTTGACCTAATTGGGTGATCCCTTAAAGGAGACGAGAGGCGGCAATAGACATCCTCCTGCTGGCCTTGAGGAAGTCAGGTGCCATGTTTTGCTTTTTGCTTTTTTTCGTTTTTTAGACTATGCCACCCAAGCAGGTCCAGAATTCCTGGCTCAAGGGATCCTCCTGCCTCTGCCTCTGTGAATATTGGGAGTACAGGTGTGAGCCGCTGCCCTATCATATTTTGATTGACACTCTCCAAACCTGAGAGTGGCCTCTGGGAGCTCGGAGTGACCCCTGGCTGACAGCCAGTGAGAATATACAGACCTCAATGTTACAGCCCAGCTGGATCCTGCCAAGCACCAGTGAGCTGGAAGAGGATCCCCAGCCTCAGATGAGCCTGCAGCCTGTGCTGATGCCTGGATTTCAGCCTGAGAGACTCTGAGCAGAGGACTCCGCTCAAAGCTGTCTGGAGTCCTGATCCGCCAGAACCATGAGATAACAAACGGGCACTGTTTAGGTGGCGAAATGTGGTTACATGGAAATAGGAACCCAGTGCAACATGAGATGCCCCGACATATCAAGGGCAGTTCATGAGTGGGTGCCTTCAGCTTGGGAGGAACCAGACAGGGCTGATGCATCACGGTGTCCACATATGCAGGGAGGTTGGTTTGCTAGGAAACTTCCCGATGAGGAAATTGTTGGGAATGTACTGCAAGGCGCTACCCAGCTCTGGAGCCAGACAAGAGGCCGGAGCATCCGCCCCAACACGGCTGGCTGTGTGAGCCTCGGGAATGCTGGCAGCTCTGCAAGACTCTCTGCCATCTGCAAAATGTGGGTGAGCATATCCCCCCAGCCACACAATTCTTGGGGAATGGAGTGAGACAATTCTTAGAAAGCTCTAGTTGCAGTGCTGGTGCACAGGAAGGGCTCGGTGCACACTGATGCATGTTGCTCTAGCTCAAAGGTTCCCTCCAGCAACCAGGGTGTGATCTCCCAGTGCACCCACCCGCCGGTCTCACCTGGCCTGGGCTCCGAGCAGGGGTCAACCTGAGGGCATTTCACTCCAGATCCAGCATGGGTTTGAGGAAGGGGCCAATGAGGGACTGGTCGCCACAAAATAGCACTAGATTCTGATCATAAGCCCAGTCACTAAGAGGTGGGTAAAAAGAAACGCATGACCCATTTGACAAAATTCGTATGGAGAATGAATACAAATACTGGGTTACGATGAGGGCTTGGCTAGCTGGCTAAAGGTAAGGACCCAAATAAGGGGGCTGAATGGAGGTGAGAAGCCTGTGGCCATTGCTGGGGCATGGGCAGGGTTTTGTACACGTGAGGGGGGCTCCATGGTGTTAACCTCCAACCAGGGTCAGTTGCTGGCCTGAGCTGACTGTGGTGACCACAGGTCGGGATATTGGGAGGGACTGAAAACTATGAAACAAAGCAGAACAAACCCGCCACTCCAAAACCTCACACACGGCAGGAAGCCAGCCAGCCCGGAGCCACTGGAGGGAGCTGTGGCTGGGCACACCCTGTTCTACCTGAACCCAGAGTGTCAAAGACAGACAAAGCCAGGCAGTAGTGAGAGGGTCAGGAGAGATTTCCACAGCAGTAACTGTTGAAGTGGGGAAGAGGTTGCAGTGCGGACTGAAGTCAGCTTGGATGTGTACAGAAGTGAGTGGATGTTTCCAAGGGAGGAGGGAGGGGTGAGGGAAGGCTTGCTGGAATCAGGAAGTGAGAAATTGCAAAGCCCAGGAAGGAGGGGCTGGCCCCACTGGGCTGCTAACTGGCACTCGAAGTTAGCTCCAGATGTCCCACAGAGGCCTGGAGACGGGCCGTAGCTGCAGGTATTGGCTGGAACAGGGAATTTTTTGGCAGCCTTGAGTTTCCTGAGGTAGGGACTATAAATAAGTGGGGCTGGTGTCATTCTAGGGCTGTGGCCATGAGCTGCTGGATGCCGTGTTAGTGTTAACTGACGTCTTTATAGGCCAGGGTGGAGGCCTTGTTGAGAAGAGGGCTCAGAGGAGCCTGGCTGGAGGTTGGTCGAGGAGACATCTTAGTCTAGGGCCCCACACAGCCCAGGTTCCAGGGATGTGGGTCCTGGCCAAGTATCCCATGGACTCCTGTCATTGGCTCACTCGAGGGGGCTTCGGGGACTCGCCACCAAAAAACCTGAGATGCCAGCCTCAGGATGTGAGGGTGTCACATCTGTGCTCCACAAAGAGTCCAAACAACCTGAGAAACAGCTTCGTGATCCCCATAATGAGCAAGCCTTTTAATGTCAGGACAGCTGCAAGCCCTTCTTCAAGCTCTTGGCCTCACCTGTCTTCCTTATAACCACAGAAGAGGTCACTCCTCCTCTGATTTGCCTTCCATGCTGTGCCGTTCCACCTGAGGCAATCTCGTGAAGCCTTCCACGTGGTCCTCCTGGGCCAGTTCACCCTCATGACCCCTGGGCTGCAGGCCACAGCTCTCCCTGGCGGACCAGGAGGCTGGCATGCCAGCGTGGGTAGAAAGTGTCTTTTACCTAAGTCATCATTTATTAACTCTAGTTACATTAGAGATGCTTCCTGCCAGAAAACTTTCAGAATCATCTCTTTTGGAGAAAAAGGTATGCGTATTTTTGTTTTTTTTGTTTTTGAGACAGAGTCTCACTCTGTCGCCCAGGCTGGAGTGCAGTGGCGCGATCTTAGCTCACCGCAAGCCCCGCCTCCTGGGTTAACGCCATTCTCCTGCCTCAGTCTCCTGAGTAGCTGGGACTACAGGCGCCCGCCACCACATCTGGCTAATTTTTTGTATTTTTAGTAGAGACGGGATTTCACTGTGTTAGCCAGGATGGTCTCGATCACCTGACCTTGTGATCCACCTGCCTCGGTCTCCCAAAGTACTGGGATTACAGGCGTGAGTCACTGCACCCAGCCAGGTGTGTGTATTTTTTTAAACAACAGCAATAATCCAAGTCTGACTACTAAGAGTACATTGTTGTTTTTAAAATTAGACATTGTGCTGAAAACAAGTTTACTAAAATATGATCTGTAACCTAATTATATTCTTTTTTTTATAGAGATGGGGGTCTCAGTATGTTGCCCAGGCTGGTCTTGAACTTCTGGCCCCAAGTGATCCTCCCACCTCAGCCTCCCGAGTAGCTGGGGAGTTAGCTTAGTTGTCAAGGGAACCAGGTTTGTGAAAGAACAAAAGCAGTGGCATTTGCTTGTCTGGAAATGGGGTGACCTGGGTTCTCCGTCTCTTGGGGGCTGTGTTTGGAAAGGAAGAGCTGTCAGTCTGGGTTCCAGGCTGATCCTCCCTGCACTGGCTTCTTGCTTCTCTCCCCTGGAGGGCATCTCATGTTTCTTGCCCTCAGGGTCCCCCCAGGCTGCTTTATCCTCCTGGCTCTTCATCCCCTGCAAGGTGCCACTCAGCTGCTGCGCTTCCAGGCCAGGCCTGCAGTTTCCTGGGTACCAAGCATGAGTGGGGCTCTCAGCTGAAGGGTGGGTCAGGTGGGTGTAGGAACCTTTGTAACAGTTTGCTAAATGTATGAATAAGTAAATTATAAAACATTAGGCCCCCTGCCAAAAAAGAAAGAACACAAAACACAGTTTGAGGTGATGTGCTTTTGCCCTTGCCTGAAGGAGTTGGGATTTACACAACGCTGCCATTTGCAGACTGGGATCTACAAACCCCAGCAAGACACAAAGTTTGCAAGGGCACAGGCAGTGTTAAGCAAGCTGTATTCTAGAACCTAACACCATCTTCCTGGTCAGGCCGTGATGGAGACGCAGTTCTTCCCCGCTTTCCTCCACAGCACCCAGCTCCCTCCCCAAGCAGATCTTTCCATGCAGGGCAATGTTGCATCAGCCCAGAGGAGGAAGGCCTCCCTGGCCATAGCCGCAGCCCGCCCACCAGAGGATATTTGCAGTGTTGGGAAAGTGTGAGAAAGTGAGTGACTAATGGTTGTGTTACTAATCTTCTGGCAAGTCAGATTGTTCTAGTTCTTTGCTTTCCATGAACTGAAGGAGGATCTAGTCAATTTATAAACTGATAGATTAGATCATTAAAAATTTTTAGGCCGGGTGCAGTGGCTCATGCCTGTAATCCCAGCACTTTGGGGTGTTGAGGTGGGAGGACTGGTTGAGCTCAGGATTTCAAGACCAGCCTGAGCAACATAGTGAGACCCCGTGTTTAGTAAAAATAAAAATTAACTGGGCGTGGTGGCACACATCTGTGATCCCAGCTACTCAGGAGGCTGAGGTGGGAGGATCCCTTGAGTTTAGAAGTTTGAGGCTGCAGTGAGCCATGATTGTACCACTACACTCTAGCCTGGGTGACAGAGCAAGACTGTCTCAAAAATTTTTTTTTATGATCAATCATCATGTAATTTTCAGCATATAACTCTGAAGGAGTGGAATCTTTACAATAAAACACTTTCCATTCAGATGTGTTTATTCATGTAAAGTTTTTCTCCGTGCTTACCTGTATAAGAAATAGGAATCCAACTGATACCGAATCGTATCTCATACTACCAGTAAGTAACATTCATCCACGGATACATAAAGTAATTTGAAAACAGTGTCGGTATCATTTATCTCATTATGTGTTTCTGATAAGTGTATATTTTCACTATTAATAATTATCAAGTTATAATGTAGTCATTTTACCTTTATGAATTGAGTGTTAACCACGATAACTGGAATAAATTGTTTACAATAACTGGAAAAACTTATTTAACATTTAGAGACATGTTGAAGAAAATTAAAATTTTAAGTTTTTATCCATAGCTTTTGTAGCAAGAAACCTGATAGTGTGACGTACAGCAGAGTTTTAAGCGTAAGAAATTGTTATAATAAAATTTTGTGGAGGAAGAGGAATGAAAACAGGAGTTGCAGGAGAAAAATGGATACTTAAGGAGGAGATTGTTCACAAACTTTTTTTTGTTGTTTTTTTTTGAGACAGGGTCTCACTCTGTCACCCAGTCTGGAGTCCAGTGATGTGATCTCAGCTCACTGCTTCCTTGGCCTCCTGGGCTCAAGTAATCCTCCTACCACAGCCTCCTGAGTAGCTAAGACTATAGGCACATTCTGCCATGCTCAGCTAATTAAAAAAAATTTTTTTCTAGAGACAAGGTCTTGTTGTGTTGCGAGGCTGTTCTGGAGCCCCTGGGCTCAATCAATCCTCCTACCTTGGCCTCTCAGAGTGCTGGGATAACCCGCGTGCGCCACCACGCCCAGCCATATTCACACATTTTTAAATTTGGGGGATGGTGGGTATAGAATTTTCAGGCTGTTTAGATTCCACCGGACACATTTAAAAGAGCATGTAATTTTTGTAATGTCAACATATGCCATATGCTGAAACTATTTCAATGTACGATAAAAATGTTAAATATCAACTTAAAAATATGCTAGATGGTATGCAGTCACAGGACACTCTCTTAAGGAGAGCACAAAGGCTTGCAGGCCGTGGTGGGAAGACATTGAGAAATGTCTCAGAAAGGTAAGTGCTGATGTTACTAGGAAATGGAATCAGTGAGAGACGTCAGAGATTGTTCTGTTAAAAGACACTCCCAAGGAGCTACTAAAACCCCTAGAAGATAGAACTGAATGAGGAAGGACTAGCTAAGCACCAAGGCAGCGAAAGTAACGGCACAAACAAACATGGGATTCAACCATAGAGAAGATGTACACCTCTGTATGTCAGAAAAACATACCCACTCAAACATCATAGTTACTGGAATACACTGAAAAACTATACCTTTTTACACATTCCAAAGATGGCTGTTGACGTGTTTCACCCCAAGTTTAAATATCTGAAAAGAATGTAATTTTTGGTATATCAGAAACATTGACCCTTAACTATATATATATTTATATACACACAATATATATACATGTAGTATATGTTTTTTATATATGTATACACACAGAGTATATGTGATATATGTATATAGGTATATATATTTGCATAACATATACTGTATGGTGTGTGTGTGTGTATATATATAACATGTATGTTATGATGATATTCAATACTTTAGATGTCTTTGGAGTTATATGCCCCAAATTACATAATAATCCATTACAAATCATTTTCTTTTTTTAATTATTATTATACTTTAAGTTCTAGGGTACATGTGCATATCGTGCAGGTTTGTTTCATATGTATATTTGTGTCATGTTGTTGTGCTGCACCCATCAACTCCGTCAGCACCTATCAACTCGTCATTTACACTGTATAACTCCTAATGCAGTCCTCTCTCTGTCCTAATTCTCATGATAGGCTCCGTGTGTGATGTTCCCCTTCCCGAGTCCAAGTATCTCATTGTTCAGTTCCCACCTATGAGGAGAGAACATGCTGTGTTTGGTTTTCTGTTCTTGTGATAGTTTTGCTAAGAATGATGGTTTCCAGCTGCATCCATGTCCCTACAAAGGACACAACTCATCCTTTTCATGGCTGCATAGTATTCCATGGTGTATATAAAATACATTTTTAATCCAGTCTGTCACTGATGGACATTTGGGTTGATTCCAAGTCTTTATATTAGAATAGTGCCGCACAAACATGTCGCGGTGCATGTGTCTTATAGCAGCATGATTTATAATCCTTTTGGGTATATACCTGTGTAATGGGATGGTTGGGTCATGGTACATCTAGTTCTAGATCCTTGAGGAGTCGCCATACTGTTTTCCATAATGGTTGAACTAGTTTACAATCCCACCGTAACAGTGTAAAAGTGTTCCTATTTCTTCATCCTCTCCAGCACCTGTTTCCTTGACTTTTAATGATCGCCATTCTAACTGGTGTGTGAGATGGTATCTCATTGTGGTTTTGATTTGCATTTCTCTGATACAGTGATGATGATACTTTTTCACATGTGTCTGTTGGCTGTATGAATGTCTTCTTGAGAAAATGTCGTCTACATCTCGCCCACTTTTGATGGGGTTGTTTTTTCTTGTAAATTTGATTGAGTTCTTTGTGGATTCTGGATATTAGCCCTTTGTCAGATGAGTAGATTGCAAAAATTTTCTCCCATTCTGTAGGCTAGCTCTGTTCACTCTGATGGTAGTTTCTTTGCTGTGCAGAAGCTCTTTAGTTTAATGAGATCCCATTTTGTCAATCTTTTGGCTTTTTGCAAGTTGTTTTTGGTGTTTTAGACATGAAGTCTTTGCCCATGCCTATGTCCTGAATGGTGGTACTACCTAGGTTTTCCTCTCTAGGTTTTTTGTAGAGCATTAGGTCTAACATTTTAAGTCTCTAATCCGGCCTTGAATTAATTTTCGTATAAGGAGTAAGGCGAAAGATCCAGTTTCAGCTTTCTACTTATGGCTAGCCAATTTTCTCAGCACCTTTATTAAATAGGGAATCCTTTCCCCATTTCTTGTTTCCTCTCAGTTTGTCAAAGATCAGATGGCTGTAGATGTGTGGTATTATTTCTGAGACTCTGTTCTGTTCCATTGGTCTATATCTCTGTTTTGGTACCAGTACCATGCTGCTACAGCCAATATCATAATTGAATGGGCAAAACTGAAAATTCCTTTGAAAACTGGCACAAGATAGGGATGCCCTCTCACCAATTCTATTCAACATAGTGTTGCAGTTCTGGCTTAGGCAATCAGGCAAGAGAAAAGAAATCAAGGGTATTCAGTTAGGAAAGAAGAAGTCAAATTGTCCCCTTTGCAGATGACATGATTGGTATATTTAGAAAAACCCCATTGTCTTAGCCCAAAAATCATTTTAAGCTGATAAGCAACTCAGCAAAGTCTCAGGATACAAAATTAATGTGCAAAATCACAAGCATCTTTATACACCAGTAACAGACAAACAGAGAGCCAAATCAAGGAAATGAATCCCATTCACAATTGCTTCCAAAGAGAATAAAATACCTAGGAACTAAACTGACAAGGGATGTAAAGGACCCTTCAAGGAGAAACTACAAACCACTGCTCAGTGAAATAAAAAGGACACAAACAAAATGGAAGAACATACCATGCTCATGGATAGGAAGAATCAATATCGCGGAAATGGCCATACTGCCCAAGGTTACTTATAGATTCAATGCCAATCCCATCAAGCTACCAATGAATTTCTTCACAGAATTGGAAAACTGCTTTAAAGTTCATATGGAACCAAAAGAGCCCGCATCTCCAAGACAATCCTAAGTCAAAAAGAACAAAGCTGAGGCACTGCTACCTGACTTCAAACTATACTACAAGGCTACAGTAAACAAATCATTTTCAATCTGACTACTTGACTTAATTTTGTTAAAAGTAAAAACTGGAAACAGTATTACTGTCTCTCTGTGTGTATGTGTGTTTATGTACATATAAACTATATATGTTAATATGTGTTCTATATACATAGTAAATGTATATACTCTAAATGTACACAATATAATCTAAGTGCTCCAGTAATATGAAATACACTATCATCCTTAAAAAGTGATTAATGAACCTTTAAGTAAACTGTAAATTGTGTTTTTTCTTCTGTTTATTTTTTCTACTTTCCCACACAATTTTATTGTAATACTGATTTTTTCTTGATGTCTTTTATTGATTATTCTATCATACTTCTCTGTCACATACGTAAACTGATCAAAACAACAAATGCATTACAATTGTTATTAAACAATTACTAAAATTGTTTTGGGAATGCATCACTTAATGAAACAGATGAGAATTCTTTCCTAATTAATTCATATATCCGTGAATAAACATTGCTTGCTGTTAGAATGCAGTACAGTTCTGCATCAAACAGCTAATAAGTTGTAGGAGTTCCTTATGTATTTTGGACACTAACCCTTTATCAGATACATGGTTTGCAATACTTCCTCTCATTATGTAGGTTGTCTTTCCATTTTGTTGTTTGCTTTGCTATGCAGAAGTTTTTTAGTTTGATGTAATCTCACTTGTCCATTTTTGCTTTTGTTGCCTATGCTTTGGTGGCCATATCCATGACATCATTGCCAAGGACATTGTCAAGAAGCTTTTTAAAACTCTATGTTTTATTCCATTAGTTTTACTGTTTCAGATCTTATATTTAAATGTTTATTTTGAGTTGATTTTGTGTATTTTGAGATAATAATACAGTTCCATTCTTTCTCATGTGAGTAACCAGTCTTTCCAAAACTGTTTGTTGAAAAGCCTACCACTTCCCCATTGTGTATTCTTACATCCTTGTGGAAGATCAGTTGACTGTATATGCCTGGGTTTATTTTGGCACTCTCTATTCTATTCCATTAGTCTGTATCTCTTTCTATAAGCTAGTACCATATTGTTTTCATTACTGCAGCTTTGTAATATATTTTGAAATTAAGTAATGTGATACTTCCAGTTTTGTTTTTCTTGCTCTAAATTGCTTTACCTATGATTCCATATGATTTTAGAATTACCCTTCCTATTTCTGTACAACATACACTGGGATTTTAACAAAGATTTCAGGTCGATTGCAGTGGCTTAGGCCTGTAATTCAGCACTTTGAGAGGCTGAGGTGGGGGAATCACTTGAACCCAGGGGTTCGATATCAGCCTGGCCAACATGATGAAGCTCCGTCTCTGCTAAAAATACAACAGCAACAACAAAAACGAAAACCAAATAGCCAAGCTTTGTGGCACATGCTTGTAATCCCAGCTTCTTGGGAGGCTGAGGCACAAGAATTGTTTGAACCCAGGAGGCAGAGATTGCAGTGAGCTGTATCATACCACTGCATTCCAGCCTGGGTGACAGAGTGAAACTCTTATCTCAAAAAAAACCCCCCCAAAAAACAAGAAAAACAAAGATTGTATTAAATATAGAGATAGTTTTGGGTAATATGGACATTTTAACAGTATTAATCATTCGATCTATGAACATGAGCTGTATTTCCATTTGTTTGCATCTGCTTTAATTTCTTTAATCAGTGTTTTATAGTTTTTAGTGTACATGTTTTTCAGCTCTTTGATTAAATTTATTCGTAATTTTTAATGCTATTGTAACTAGGATTGTTTCTTTCATTTCCAATATGGTTTGGCTTTGTGTCTCCACCCAAATCTCATCTTGAATTGTAATTCCATAATCCCCACACGTTTTGGGAGGGACCTGGTGGGAGGTAATTGAATCATGGGGGCAGATTCCCCCCCGTGCTGTCTCGTGAGAGTGAGTGAGTTCTCACGAGATTTGATGGTTTTACAGGGGGCTTTCTCCTTTGTTCCACATTCATTCTCTCTCCTGCTGCCCTGTAAAGAGGTGCCTTCCACCATAATTGTAATTTTCTTGAGGCCTTCTCAGCCATGTAGAGCTGTGAGTCAGTTAAACCTCTTTCCTTTATAAGTTATCAAGTCTTGGGTATGTCTTTATTAGCAGTGTGAGAATGAACTAATACAATTTTCCTTTTGAATAGTTTGTTGTTAGTGTATAGAAATGCAACTAATCTTTTTTCTACATCTCTATTGTATTTTATTTTTTTGAGGCAGAGTCTTACTCTGTCACCAAGGCTAAAGTACAATAGTACAGTCATGGCTCACTGCCGCCTCGACCTCTTGGGCTCAAGCAGTTCTCCTGCCTCAGCCTCCCAAGTAGTTGGGACTACAGGTGGATGCCACCACACCCAGCTAATTTTTGTAATTTTTGTAGAGATGGGGTTTTGCCATGTTGTTCCAGGCTCATCTTAAACTCCTGCACTCAAGCTATCTGCCCACCTCAGCCTCCCAAAATGCTGGGATTATGGATATGAGCCACAGTGCCTAGCCTTAATTTTTATATGTTGATTTATATTCTGCAAGTATACTGAATTTGTTTATTAGTTGTAATGGTTTTTGTGTGTGTGTGTGTGTAATCATTAGGGTTTTCCACATACAAGGTCATGCCATCTGCAAACAGAGATGATTTTACTTCTGCCATTCCAATTTGGATGCCTTTTATTTATTTATTTGCCTAAATGCTCTGGCTAGGAATTCTCAGTACTGTGTTTAAGAGGAGTGGCAAGAGTGGGCATCCTTGCCTGGTCCAGATTTTACTGGAAAAACTTTCAGTATTTCACCACTGAGTATAATGTTAGCTATAGACTTTTCATAACTAACTTTTGTTGTGTTGAGGTAAGTTCCTTCCATACCTAATTTGTTGAGGGTTTATATCATGAAAAATATTGAATTTTTTTCAAATATTTTTTCTGCATTTCTGAGACAGTCATGTGATTTTTACCATTTATTTTGTCAATAATCAATATCACATTGATTGATTTGCGTATGTTGGGCCATCCTTTCTCCCAGGGATAAATCTCACTTGATTATGGTGTATGATGCTTTTAGTATGTAGTTAAATTCAGTTTGGTGACATTTTATTGAAGATTTTTGCATCAGTGTTCACATGCTATTGACCTGGAGTTTTGTTTTCTTGTGTTGTCTTTGTCTGCACTGGAATCAGGATGATGTTTGCCTCATAAAATGCATTTGAGCGTGTTCCCTCTTCTTTCATTTTTTAAAAAATAGTTTAACAAGAATTGGGGTTAGTTCTTCTTTGACTGGTAAAATTTATTTGTGAAGCCGTCTGGTCCTGGGCTTTTCTCTGTTGGAAGGTTTTCCAAATTATTATTATTACTGATTCAATCTCCTTGTTTGCTATCGGTCTTTCTATTTCTTGTTGATTTCTATTTCAGGCTTTCTATTTCTTGTTGATTTCAGTCTTCTTAGGTTGTATGTTCCTAGGAATTTATCCTTTTCTTCTGGTTATCAAATTGGTTGGCATATAACTGTTCATAGTAGTATCTTACGATTCCTTTTTATTTCTGTGGTATCAGTTTTAATGTCTCCTCTTTCTGATATTATTCAGTCTTCTCTATTTTTTTCTTAGTCTAGTCAAGGAGTTGTTGATTTTGTTTATCTTTTAAAAAAACCAACTCATAGTCTTTTACATTTTTATCTGATATTTTTCTATTCTCTATTTTATTTATTTCTGCTTTCATCTTTATTGTTTGCTTTCTTTTGCTAACTTTGGGCCTCGTTTGTTCCTCTATTTCTAGTTCTTTGAACGTAAAGTTGGGTTGTTTATTTGAGATATTTGTTCTTTTTTATTGCTTTAAAGACATTTATTGTCATAAACTTCCCTCTTCATATTGCTTTTGGTTTATCCCATAAGTTTTAATATGTTGTGTTTTTGTTTTCATTTGTCTTGAAATATCTTCCAAATTCTTTGTTTTTCATTTATACATAATAATTATATGTAATTATGGGTTATATGTGATATTTTGATACACGTATACAATGTATAATGATCAAATCAGGGTAATAGGATATCCATCACCTCAAACATTTATTCTTTCTTTGTGTTGGGAACATTCCAGATCTTCTCTTCTAGCTGTTTCAAAACGTACAAATAAATTATTGTGGGCCAGGCTCAGTGGCTCACGTCTGTAATACCAACACTTTGGGAGGTTGAGGCAGGTGGATTACGTAGTCAAGAGATCAAGACTATCCTGGCCAACATGGTGAAACCCCATCTCTACTAAAAAATAAAAAATTAGCTGGGCGTGGTGGCATGTGCCTGTAATCCCAGATACTCAGGAGGCTGAGGCAGGAGAATTGCTTGAACCTGGGAGACAGAGGTTGCAGTGAGCCAAGATCACGCCACTGCACTCCAGCCTGGCAACAGAGTGAGACTCTGTCTCAAAAAAAAAAAAAAGATTGTGAACTATAGTCAGCCTTCTGTGCTATTGATCACTAGAACTTTTTCCTTCTATGTAATTGAATTTCTATTTTTACTTTTTAAAATTTCTACCTCCCTCCACTGATTTTTCTTCTTTTAGAGACAGGGTCTCACTGTGTTGCCCAGTCTGTGAGTGCTGTATTATGATCATTGCTCACTGCAGCCTTAAACTCCTAGGCTCAAACAATCCTCCTTCCTGCCTCCTGCCTCAGCCTTCCAAGTAGCTAGGACTACAGGCATGTAACACCGTACCTGGCTAGTTTTTTAGTTTCATTTTTTGCAGAGATGAGGTCTTGCTATATTGCCCATGCTGGTCTCAAACTCCTGGGCTCGGAAATTCTCCCACCTCAGCCTCCCAGAGTGCTAGGATTACAGGCAATATCCACTGCGCCTGGTTGTAATTGAATTTTGTACACATTAACCCGACTTTTTAAAATTGCTTCCTTCCCCTTCTCCTTCTCACCCTCTGGTAATCATCATTCTACTCTCTACCTTCATGAGCTCAATGTTTTTAGCTCCTATATGTGACTGAAAGCATGTGATGTTTGTCTTTCTGTTCCTTGCTTATGCCACTTAACATAATGTCCTCCAGTTCCATCTATGTTACTGCAAATGACAGAATTTCCTTGTTTTTAAAGGTGAGTAGAATTCCGTTTGTGTATAAGCCACATTTTCTTTACTCATTCATGCATTGATGGACGTAGGTCGAATTCATAACGTGACTATTGCGAACACTGCTGCAATAAACACAAGAGTGCAGATATCTCTTTCATATACTGATTTCCTTTCTTGTAGAGGTATACGCAGCAGTGAGATTGCTGGATTTGCATTTTGAGGAACTGTCACATGGTTTTCCTAGTGTTTGTACTAATTTACATTCTCACCAACAGCGTGCTAGCATTTCGCTTCCTCTGCACCTTTGCTAACATTTGCTATTGTTTTTTTCTTGTTGATAATAGCCATTTAAAGTAGGGTGGGATGGTGTCTCATTTCGGTTTTGAATTATATTTCCCTGATGATTAGTGATGTTGAACATTTTTTCCATATACCTATTGATTATTTGTCTTCTTTTGTGAAATATGTATTCAGATCATTTGCCCATTTTTAAATCAGATTATTTTAATTTCAGTATTGAGTTGAATTCCTTAATATTCTGGTTATTAATCCTTTGGCAGATGGTTACACATATTTTCTCCCATTCTGTAGGTTATCTTTTCTCTCTGTTGGTGGTTTTCTTTGCTGTGCAGAAAGTTTAGCTTGATATGATCCCATTTGTGTATTTTTACTTTTTTTTTTTCTGAGACAGGGTCTCTCACTCTGTTCCCCAAGCTGGAGTGCAGTGGTGTGATCACAGCTCACTGCAGCTTCAACCTCCTGGGCTCAACTAATCCTCTCACCTCAGTCTCCTGAGTAGTTGGGACTATAAACACATGCCCCACACCCAGCTAATTTATATATATATATTTTTGTTGAGAAGGGGTTTCACCATGTCATCCAGGCTGGTCTCAAACTCCTAGGTTAAAGCAATTTGCCCACCTTGTTCTCCCAAAGTTCTGGGATTACAGGCATGAGCCACCTCACCTGTCCTATTTTTACTTGTGTTGCTTGTTCTTGTGAGGTCTTACCAAAAAATCTTTGCCTAGACATATATTCTGAATCTCTTTTCCATGCTTTGTTTCAATAAATTTATAATTTCATATCTTAGATTTATGTTTTTAATCCATTTTGATTTGATTTTTGTATGTAATAAGAGATAAGGTTCTAGTTCCATTACTCTGCATGTGGCTATCCAGTTTTCCCAGCACTGTTTACTGAAGACACTGTCCTTTTCCCAATGCATGCTCTTGGTGCCTTTGTTGAAAATGAGTTGGTTGTAAATATTTGAATTTATTTCTGGATTCTCTCTGCAGTGCCATTGTCTATGTGTCTGTTTTCATGCCAGTACCATGCTATTTTGGTTACTATAGCTTTGTAGTATATTTTGAAGTCAGATAGTGATTCCAGATTTGTTGTTTCTGGTCAGGATTGCTTTGGTTATTCAAGGTGTTTTGTGGGTCTATACAAATTGTAGGATTGTTTTTTCTATTTCTTAAAGAATGCTGGCTGGGGACAGTGGCTCACACGTGTAATCACTGAAGTTTGAGAGGCTCGGGCAGGAGGATTGCTTGAGGCCAGGAGTTGGAGACCAGCCTGGACAACATAGTGAAAACCCTGTTTCTACAAAAAATTTAAAAAAATAGCTGGGTGTGGTGATACCTGCCTGCAGTCCTAGCTCCTTGGGAGGCTGAGTGGGAAGATTACTTGGGTCTGGGAGGTTGAGGCTACAGTGAGCTGTGATCATGCCACTGCATTCCGGCCTGGGTGACAGAATGAGACCCTGTATCAGAAAAAAATAAAATAAAATGCTATTTGTATTTTCATACACATTGCATTGAATCTGTAGATCACTTTGGGTAGTATGAATATTTTAACAATAGTAGTTCTTCCAATCTGTGAGCATGGGATATCTTTTCACATGTGTGTTTATATCCTCTTTAATTTCTTTCATCAGTGTTTTGCAGGTTTTGTTGTAGAGATTTTTCACTCCTTTGGTTAAATTTATTTCTAGGTATTTTTTGTAGCTACTGTAAATGGAATTGCTTTCCTGATTTCTTTTTCACTTTCTTCACTCTTTGTGTATAAATCTGTTACTGATTTTTGTGTGTTGATTTTGTATACTGCCACTTTACTGAATTCATTTATCACTTCCGGTTGTTTTTTGGTGGAGTTTTTTAGGTTTTTCTAAATGCAGGATCATGTCGCCTGTGAACGAGGACAGTTTGATTTCTTCCTTTCCAATTTGGATGCTTTTTATTTCCTTTTCTTTTTTAACTTTTATTTTAAGTTCAGGGGTGCAAGTGCAGGTTTGTTACATAAGTAAACATGTCATGGGGGTTTGTTGTATGAATTATTTCATTACCTGCCGAGACTAGAGACCAGCTCGATCATGGAGACCTTAACTCAGTGGCGCTAGAGGAATTAAAGACACACACACAGAAATACAGCGTGTACAGTGGAAAATCAGGGGTCTCGCAGCCTTCAGAGCTGAGAGCCTTGAACAGAGATTTACTCACATATTTACTTACAGCAAGACAGTGATAAGCATTGTCTCTATAGATTATACATTTATTAAAAGTATTTCTTACGGGAAACAAAGGGATGGGCTCTGGCTAGTTATCTGAAGCAGGAGCATGTCCTTAAGGCACAGATCACTCATGCTATTGTTTGTGACTTAGGAATGCCTTTAAGTGGTTTTCTGCCCTGGGTGGGCCAGGTGTTCCTTGCCCTCATTCTGGTAAATCCACAACCTTCAGCGTGGGCGTCATGGCCGTCAACAAGCATGTCACAGTGCTGCAGAGATTTTGTTTATGGCCAGTTTTGGGGCCAGTTTATGGCCAGATTTGGGGGCCTGTTCCCCAACAATCACCCGAATATTAAGCCTAGTACCTATTAGTTGTTTTTCTTCACCTTCCCCCTCCTCCCAACCACCACCCTCCAAAAGGCCCCAGTGTGTGTTGTTTCCCACTATGTGTCCATCTGTTCTCATCATTTAGCTCCCACTTATAAGTGAGAAAATGCAGTATTTGGTTTTCTATTCCTGTGTTAGTTTGCTAAGGATAATGGCCTCCAGCTCCATCCGTGTCCCTGCCAAGGACATGATCTCATTCTTTTTTTTATGGCTGCACAGTATTCCATGGGGTATAGGTGCCACATTTTCTTTACCCAGTCTATCATTCTTGGGTATTTAGGTTGATTCCATGTCTTCATTATTGTGAATAGTACTGCAGTGAACATACATGTGCATGTGTCTTTATAATAAAATGATTTACATCCCTTTGGGTATATGCCCAGTAATAGGATTGCTGGTTCAAATGGCATTTCTGTCTTTAGGTCTTTGAGGAATCACCACACTGTCTTCCACAATAGCCAAACTAATTTGCACTCCCACCAAGAGTGTATAAGCAAGCCTTTTTCTCCACAACTTTACCAGCATCTGTTATTTTTTAACTTTTTAATTGTAGCATTCTGACTGGTATTAGATGGTATTTCATTGTGGTTTTGATTTGTATTTCTCTAATGACCAGTGATTTTGAGCTTTTTTTAATATGATTGTTGGCTACATGTATGCTTTATTTTGAAAAATGTCTGTTCATGTCGTTTGTCCACTTTTATAATGGGGTTGTTTTTTTCTTGTAAATTTGTTTAAGTTGTTTATAGATGCTGGATATTAGGCATTTGTCAGATACATAGCGGGCAAAAATTGCCTCCCATTCTGTAGGTTGTTTGCTTACTCAGTTGATAGATTCTTTTGCTGTGGAGAAGCTTTTTAGTTGAATTAGATCCCATTTGTCAATTTTTGCTTTTGTTGCAAATTGCTTTTGGTGTCTTTGTCACGAAATTTTTGCCCATGCCTGTGTTCTGAATGGTATTGCCTAAGTTATCTTCCAGAATTTTTATAGTTTGAGGTTTTACGTTTAAGTCTTTAATCCATCTTGAGTTAATTTTTGTATATGGTGTAAGGAAGGGGTCCAATTTCAATCTTCTGCATATGGCCAGCTAGTTATCCCAGTACCATTTATTGAATAAGGAATTCTTTCCCCATTGCTTGTTTTTGTCAGGTTTGTAAAAAATCAGAAGGTGGTAAGTGTGTGGTCTTATTTCTGGTTGTGTATTCTGTTCCATTGGTCTATGTGTCTGTTTTTGTACCAGTATCATGCTGTTTTGATTACTGTAGCCCTATAGTATAGTTTGAAGTCTGGTAATGTGATGTCACCAGCTTTGATTTTTGTACTTAGGATTGCCTTGGCTATACAGGCTGTTTTTTGGGTCCATATGAATTTTAACATAGTTTTTTCTAGGTCTGTGAAGAATGTCAGTGGTAGTTTAATGGGAATAGTATTTAACCTATAAATTGCTTTGGGCAGTATGGCTATTTTCACAATACTGATTCTTTCTATCCATGAGCAAGGAATATTTTCCCATTTGTTTGTGTCATCTCTGGTTTCTTTGAGCAGTGTTTTCTAATTCTCATTGTAGAGATCTTTCACTTCCCTAGTAGCTGTATTCTTGGGTATTTTATTGTTTTTGTGGCAGTGGTGAATGGGAGTTCATTCCTGATCTGGCTCTTGGCTTGACTGTTGTTGTTGTATAGAAATGTTAGTGATTTTTGCACATTAATTTTGTTTCTTGAGACTTTGCTTAAGCTGTTTATCAGTTTAAGAAGCTTTTGGGCTGAGACTCAGGTTTTCTAGTACAGGACCATGTCATTTTTGAATAGGGATAGCTTGACTTCCTCTCATTTTTATTTGAATGCCCTTTCTTTCTTTCTCTTGCCTGATTGCCATAGCCAGAACTTCCAATACTGTATTGAATAGGAGTAGTGAAGGAGGGTATCCTTGTCGTATGCCGGTTTTCAAGGGGAATGCCTCCAGCTTTTGTCAATTTAGCATGATGTTGGCTGTGGGTTTGCATAGATTGCTCTTATTATTTTGAGGTATGTTCCTTCAATGTCTAGTTTATTGAGACTTCTTAACATAAATGGATTTTGAATTTTATCTAATGCCTTTTCTGCATCTATTGAGGCAATCATGTGGTTTTTATCTGTAGTTCTGTTTATGTGGTGAATAACATTTATTGATTTGCATATGTCAAACCAACCTTGCAACCTGGGGATGATGGTGCATAAGCTTTTTGATTTGCTGCTGGATTTAGTTTGCCAGGATTTTGTTGAGCATTTTTGTACTGATGCTTGTTAAGGATATTGGATGTCCTTTATTTCCTTCTCTTGCCTAATTACTCTAGCTAGGACTTCCAGTACTATATTGAATAAAAATAGTGCAAGTGGGCATTCTTGTCTTGTTACAGATTTCAGAGGAAAGGCTTTCAACTTTTTCACCATTCAGTATGATTTTAGCTGTAGACTTTTCATATATAGCTTTTATTGTGTTGAGATATGTTTCTTCTTTATACAGCTTGTTGAGAGTTTTAATCATGAAACAATGTTAAATTTTACAAAATGTTTTTTCAGCATTTGTTTAAATGATCATATGGCTTTTGCTCTTCATTTTGTTAATGTGATGTATCATGTTTGTTGATTTGTATATGTTGAACCATATTTGCATCCCTGGAATTAATCTCACTTGATCATGATAAATGTTCTTTTTAATGTGTTGTTGAATTTGGCTTGCCAGTATTGTGTGGAGAATTTTTGTATCTATATTTATCAGGAATATTTGCCTGTAGTTTTCTTTTTTGTTGTATTCTTATCCTTATCTTTTTTTGCTGTATCCTTATCTTTTTTGTTGTATCCTTATTTGGTATTGCAGAAATGCTGACACTGTAGAAGGACTTTGGAAGTATTCCTTTCTCTTCAATGTTTTGGAATTGTTTGAGTAGGGTTGGTACTAGTTCTTTAAATGTTTAGTAGAATTCAGCACCAAAGTTGTCAGGTCCTGGACTTTTTTTTTTTAATGGGAGAGTTTTTATTAGTACTTCAATGTCGTTACTTGTTATTGGTCTGTTCAGGTTTTCCGTTTCTTCATGGTTCAATCTTGGTAGGTTATATTTGTGCAGAAATGTATTTATTTCTTTCAGATTTTCCTATTTGTTGGCATATAGTTGTTCATAATAGTCTTTAATGATCCTTTATGTTTATGTAGTATCAGTAGTAATGTCTCCTTTTCATTTTTGTTTTAATTTATTTGTTTCTCTCTTGTTTTTTTGTTTGTTTGTTTGCTTGCTTGCTTTTTACTTAGCTAAAGGTTTGGTGATTTTGTTTATCTTTTCAAAAAAAAAAACCACAAAAACAAATTTTTGAGTTTCTGGAGAGCTGAACACATAGAGGTTCCCAGAGAGTGGCATGCCCAGGGAAGGCGTGGAAGCTCTGAATCACTTCTGTCAGACCTAGCTTATGCACTTTTTCATCTGTGTCTTTTTAATATCCGTTTTAATAAATTAGTAAACATAAGTTGACCTTTGGGTGACCAAGATGGGACCTGAAGCAGGCTTCCATTGACTCCTGCTGCTTCACTGACAGCTGGCATCCTGGTATGGGCATGGACTGTTTTTGTCCAGCTGAACCTGTTGAAGGTTGCAGTAGCTATTGTAACCTTTCAGGAGGCAAAGGGGACACTTTCCCTTGGACCCTGTAGTTTTGGCACTGTGAGTAGGACAGCAAAGCCATTCTGCTTGAAGCTGCAGTGAAGGGAACCCAGAATCTGACAAGTCAGCAAAAGGAAATTCATAGAAGGAATATTGACAAGTACTTGTGAACACAGATTTCTCATAACTTTCAAGATAATACCATGGGAGTAGGTAAAGACTTTCAGGACTTCAGTTAAAAAGCTGATGTGGGCCTGGCGTGGTGGCTCGTGCCAGTAATCCTAGCAGTTTGGAAGGCAAAGGCTGGTGGATCGCTTGAGCCCAGGAGTTCAAGACCAGCTTGGGCAACATGGCAAAATCCTGTCTCTCCTAAAAGTAGAAAAATTAGCCAGGCACGTCATCCCATGCCTGTAGTCCCAGCTACTCGGGAGGCAGAGTGGGGAGAATTACATGAGCCCAGGAGGTGGAGATTGAGCTGAGGTGAGCTGAGATTGTGCCACTGTACTCCAGCCTGGACCACAGAGGGAGACTCTGTCTCAATAATAATAATAATAATAATAATGATAAAAAGTTGATGTTCTCATGAGGATTGCTAACCCAACATCAAGCAGAACAAAAGTTAATTACATGGGACTGAACTGATAGAAAACTGAAATGCTTTTTATGACTTTTTTGGTTGAAACATTACCAATTCTTTTTCTATTTTGTTTTCAGAGCCAAACTTTTTTTTCTTTTTGAGGTATTTATAGCTTATAGCAATTGGGTAAAGTAGAGTTTTATGAGCAAAGTTAAAACATTTGCCTTTCTTTCGACCTGATTTCTCCAAAATTTGGAAACTATTTGAATGTTCTTATTTTATGGCAATATAGATATTTTCATAAGTTCAATAAGAATCTGTTTCCCACAACATAATGACTGGAATGTCACATTTTCGGATATGACCAGACTGCCTTGAGGGAATGAAATTGGCTTTATAAAACCAATAGACTTGGAGAAAGACTGGCCTGGTACATTGTCTATATGGTTCTCTTACAAGGTTCCTGACCTTACAGTAAGAAAAAATATCAAATTCAGACAGGCCCAGGAACCTCAGGATAATTAGGGACCTTGAGAAGACAGGAATTCACCCAATTTGTGTAAGTATTACAGCAAAGTCTAATGGTGAATTCATGGCTTGGCTTCCCAGCCTCAAGAGGCTTTGAAAGTCTAATCTGAAATTTGTTACGAAAAAGCTCCAGTAAAGCCAACTTACAAAGCTGTCTTTAGGGCTAATCATTATTCTTGTTGTATTTCATACAAATAAGCAGGTCAAATGTCATGTGGACACTTATTTTAGAAGTCAGTTGGTCCTACTAATATTTACCTTTGGTAAAAAATGGGGAACTAGAGAAAGAAAAACTGTTTCACAGGAAACAATATACATTTTTTATTAGATTCCAGCCCTGACCACTTTTTCTGAGTTATTATTATTTTCTTACAATTTGGACTAAGCTCTGAATTATTTCTTGGCTACAACAAATCTCTAAAGAAGAACCTGGATTTAATTTTCTTCATGATGTTTTCAGTTGGCTCCCTAATGAAACTGGTCGTTTTGTTTTTTTCATTATTTCATACAAATTCTCTTTTTGTTTATAATCCTTATATATTACTTCTTCCAAGAAAACTGAAATGATGGCATTTCCAAAGACTAGAGATGATTCAACAGGTGATAAATCAAGGATCTTACTGAGGTCCCATTCTTTGCCACTCTGTGATGCCATCCTAATTTTACTTTTGAGTGCTCTTAAAATAAAAATTCCTCACTGAGACTTCTCCTCCTTCCCGCCTCAGCGTGAGACAGGACTCTCAGAAGTGAGCTTTCTGACACTCAGATTTTGATCAGTTCTTTCAAAAAGAAAGATTTTGCTCAAAAGGGAGAAATGAGAAATAAATCTTTAAATTTTTAGGCTCAGAAAAGCATTTAAAATGTAACAGCAGTCAAGTCTCACTACCACTTGAGTGAGATAATTACCTCTTGAAGCCACCTGCTCTGTGGGCTTTAGACTAACTGACAGCAAGTAGCCATACAATGCCATACACACTATCATTGAACAATGGATAGCCAATCACTAACCAATGTCATTTTCGTAAACCAATGAGAATTGCTGATGAACAACTTTGGTAATTGCCCATTCTCCTGATTCATCCTTTGTTTTCGTTAAAAACTTGAGTCTGTTGCTTGTTCTCTGGAGCACTCCCCAAGACAACTTGGAAGCATGTCCTGGGTTACAGTCCTAAATCTTTGTGCTTGAATAAACTCTCTGTAAACTAAAACAGAAAACAAAAAAACAATGATCTTTTATATGGTTTTCTTTGGTTTCAATTTAATTTTTTTCTGCTCTAATCTTTATTATTTTTTTCCTTCTAATTATTTTGCATTGGGTTTGTTCTTGCTTTTCTAGTTCTTTGAGGTGTGTCAGTGGGTTGTTTATTTGAAGTCTTTCTACCTTTTTTTTTTTAACTGTAAAATAAGTTTATTAGTGGTAACATGGTATAATTTACTCCTGATATCTGATGTTACAAACTTTAGGGTCCTTGAGGTATGCAGCATCCTTGTATGTAACTGGCATAAGCCCTATTATTTGAGGTCTCTTAATTGCTTTTGTGATTTCTTTCTGTTTCTTCCCACAAAGACCTGTTTTGTGCCTTCCACAAATGCATCCAATAAATGGAGAAATAAACTGGGACAAAAGCTGTACATTCTTAAAATCTACATGCTTTCCACACAAGATACATTTCTTAAGGGCTTCTTTATAAGAATTTTCCATTGGAATGGACAGGTCCTCATTGGTGGATATCTGTTTATATTGTGAACAACCTCTTCTCCATAGCACCACGTGAGTCCTGGGATGTGTAAGGCTAACAGCAGCCATTACGAGGTGTGTCAACTTCTTCCTCCCCAGACCACTGCAAACAGCAACTATAGTGGCCATGGTTCCACATTCCTCCACTGGTTCTACCTGTTTATGTTGGCATTTATTGCTATGAACTTCCCTCTTTGAGATGCTTTTGCTGTATCACACAGGTTTAGGTGAAATGAGTTTCTTGTAGATAGTATATAGCTGGGTCTTGTTTTTTGTTGTTGTTTGTTTGTTTGAGACAAAGTCTCGCTCTGTCGCCCAGGCTGGTATGCAGTGGCATGATTTTGGCTCACTGCAACCTTTGCCTCCCAGGTTCAAGTCATTCTCTTGCCTCAGCTCCTGAGTAGCTAGGATTACAGGTGCACACCACCATGCCTGGTTAATTTTTGTATTTTTAGTAGAGATGGGATTTCACCATGTTGACCAGGCTGGTCTAGAACTCCTGACCTTGTGATCTGCCCACTTTGGCCTTCCAAAGTGCTGGGATTACATGCATGAGCCACCTTGCCTGGCCATGGGTCTTGCTTTTTATCCATTCAGTCATTCTTTGTCTTTTAACTGGATAATTTAATCCATTTATATTCAAGGTTATTATTGATAGGTAAGGGTCTATTACCACCATTTTATTTGTTTTCTGGTTGTTTTTTAGACCTTTTCTTCTTTTTTCCCTCTGTTACTGTCTTCCTTCATGGTTAAGTGATTTTTTTCTAGTGGTATGTTTTGATTCTGTGCCATTTATTTATAATATATCTATTACAGGTTTTTGCTTTGTGTTTACCATGTGTACAACTTTGGCATTTCTTATAACACAGATTTGGTGATGATGAATTCCTTCTGCTTCTGTTTGTGTGGGAAAGTCTATCTTGCCTTAGTGTTTGAAGCATAGCTATGCTGGGCGCAATATGCTCGGTTGGTAATTTTTTCCTTTAGTACTTCAAATACAGCATTCCACTCTGTCCTTGCCTGCAAGGTTTCTGCTGAGAAATCCACTGAAAGCTGTATTGAGTATCTCTTGCATTTGGTATGTTTCTTTTCTCCTGCTGCTTTGAGCATTCTTTCTTTGTCTTTGATTTTTGTAAATTTGGTGATAATGTGCCTTTAGGATTTCCTCTTTGGACTAAATTTTATTGGTAACTTCTGAGCTTCTTGTACCTGGATGGTGTCATTTTTTTTCAGATTTGGAAAAATTTTAGCCATTATTTATTTAAGTATGTTTTCTAGACCCTTTTCTCTTTTGTCTCCTTTGGGAATGTCTGTTATGTGGAAATTAGTTCACTTGATGGTGCCCCACAATTCTTGTAGGCCCTATTCATTCTTTTTTTAAATTCTTTTTTCTTTTTACTCTTCTAATTGGGTAATTGGGGTTATTTGGGCTTCATGAAACTGGATGTCTATTTCCCTTCCCAGATGTGGGAAATTTTCAGCCATTATTTCCTTAAATAAGTTTTCTACCACTTTCTCTTCCTCTTCTCTTTGTAGAAATCCCATAAAGCATATGTTGGTACCTTTAATGATGTCTCATAAGTTCTTTAAGTTCTCTTTACTTTTAAAAAATTGTTTCTTTTTTTTTTGTTCCTCTGACTGGATAATTTCAAATGATCTCTCTTTTTGCACACTGATGCTTCTTCTACCTGATCAAGTCTGCTGTTGAAGTTTCCTCTGAAATTTTTCAGTTCAGTCATTGTGTCCTTCAGCTCCAAAATTTATTTTCTTTTATCATCTCTATGTCTCTGTTGAAGTTCTCATTTTGTTCATGTATTGTTTTCATGATATCATGTGGCTTTCTTTCTGTGTTCTCTAATAGCTCACTGAGATTATTTAAGACACTTATTTTGAATTCTTTTCCAGGCAGTTCTTAGGTCTCCATTTTTTTAAAGATCAGTTACTGGTTTATTGTGTTCTTTTGGCATCATTGTATTTTCCTGATTCTTTGTGATCCTTATGGCTTTGCATTGGTGCCTGTACTTTTGAAGAAAGAGTCATCTCTTTTAATCTTTACAGGCTGACTTCAGCAGGGAAAGCCCTTCACCAGTCAGGCTGGCCAGAGATTCTGAGTGGGCTGGCTGGTGGGATCTATATGCTGGCCAACTGCTGGGGTCAGTGGGTAAGCAGGCTTGCTGCTGGGATCCATGGGCAGGTGGCCTGCTGCTGTGCACCACGAGCATGCTGTTGAGGTCTGCATGCTGGTTGTTGAGAGCCCTCATCTATTTTTGTTGTTCTTAGCAGCCCCCAGGCAATCTAGCCTTTCTGATTTACTCAGTGTTCTGGGTGAGACATAACAGAAGTGAGCCTCTCAGGCAGTAAACCAAAAGGCTACAGAAGAGTCAGATGCTCACTGCATGCTCTCTTTCCCCCATGGGAGAACTTATGGGCCAAGGAGATCTCTCTTGGTGCTGCATTCTGCTGGCCTGGAGGAGGGTTGGTCGGGTAAAGTAAGAATATTCTTACCCTTTTCAATGTGTCTTTTCTCATTTCTGTGCCCCATCAGGGTGTTGAATACTCTCTCTTGGAGTCCAGAGCTCTCAGAAAAGTAATTTTATCTATGGATGGTTATTAAATCAGTGTTTCTGAGGGGAACAAGGGCTGGCACTTCCTGTTCTGACATCTTGCAGATGTCACTTCCAGAATTCTTTCTTAAGCAGAATTTGCCCCCTTAATTTCCCTGGAGGGCTTTTCCCAACATACACTATTGTGTTCAAAGACATTGGGAACATTTCTCCCAGTTCATAGCTTAGGTCCAAGTAACTTTTCCAGGCCTGCTTTCCTGCCAACCATTTCATGTTTCATGGGACAGTCATAGGGCAGTGGTTTCTCACCTGGGGGTGATGGCATAGTGGTTTTAACTCCCAGGGGACATTTGGCAATGTACAGAAACAGTTTTGGTTTCATGACTTGGGAGGGGATCTTACTAGCATTTAGTGGAAAGAGGCCAGGGATGCTGCTAAACATGCTACAATACACAGCTCAAAGTGTCAATCTTATTGAAGTTGAGAAACCCTACCCTATGAGTATAATTAGTAAATATACTTAGAAAGTCTCTGGGGCAATAGTGAGTCCTCAATAAATGCCAGCTATTTATAGGGATATCCCATTTTGTACCAAACTGCTTGCTGACGTTCAATTTCATATTTAACTGTGAACTGCATACAGGCATCTGACCCTCATGTGAGCATCAGCTTCTCTTCACTAACATAGTCCTTTGTGCATACAAATCACTCCTGTATGAGAATGGAGCAGGAGAAAGAAAGGGCCAATCCCCTGATTGAGGATGAACATCCTTATCTCTGAAATTCTAGGGCTGAGTTAGAAGAAAAGAGGTTGGAGTGCATTCATGATTAACTTCGTAAATTTTAAAATTCCTACAGTTCAGTGAATTTGCATTTGGTAACAGAAAAGGCATACAATTATTCTATTTCATAAAAGAAACAGAAATGATCTTTTGTCTTGTTCATGTATAAATTTGGTTGTGACCCACAGAAGTATGAAGCTATGGTTTCCACACCAACGTTAGGCCTTCTCAGGGAGCTAAGAGCGTGTTGGTGGAGAGGGAGAAGCCCAACAGAAGGAGATCTTATTCCACCTCTGTACTTCTTCAGGACTCCTGTGGAAACATGTGATCTCCAACAGTCTCTCTGGGGCTCTGCCCACCCCCAGCAGTGTCACCCCACATCACTGCACAGTAAGAACTTTCTCATCGTGAACAGAGCTTTCTCTGGAGAAGCTGGGAAGTGCTTAACTATGCTAGAAGCTAGACAATTCAGGTAGAAGTTTAAATGTTGGCCTAACCTTCAAAGGACAGAAATAGCTTCTTTTGAAAGTTCTCAAGGGTGTTTCAGAACTCTGGAACATTTTAAATCTTAAAATAACACTACAATTGTCCATTTGGTCTTGGGGGTGGCTGTGCGGTGTGGAGAGTGAAAGGGTGGAGAATGAGTCCCTAAAATCGACTTTCCGTCTCTCCTCCACAAGGATGTGGTTGGGCTTTTTCGTCCTTGGGCTGCCAAAACCGAAAAGTGCCTTGCTCCGCTCCAGAGGAAAGTGTTCAGTGTCCTTTTAGAACCCACTGGTTTCCCGGCTGGAAGGGGGATTGTCCCGGTGCACAGCAGAGCTGTCCCGTGTGTGATGTACTAGCTGTCCTCCTCCCAAACATTAGCAAAGCATAGTACTACGAAAACAAATGTGGCTCCCAGGGCACCACTCACAGGCTGCCACCTAGGCTTATGATCCCGGAGCTGACAGGGAGTGGGGAATGTCTGGGAATACACCGTGTCCGCCCCCTTCTCCTTCAGCTCTTACCCTTGGGCACATCACTCAGGTCTCCTAAATCATCCCATGGTTTAGGAGTCAGGCAGGGGTTCATGTGTTCTGAGCAGATTCTGAGGTGCTCTTAAAAGCTGCCAATGTTAATATTGCCTTGGAAAAAAATGATGGTGTTTTAGAGCGACCCACTCACTGGGTGAATGCATTGAGTCCGCCCAGCCCCCTGCCTTCACTGACTGCACCGTGGCAGGGTAGGTGGTGGTGTCTGTCCCTCTCTCTCTGCTTCACTCCTCACTGATGGCTCCTGCCACCCTGACGCTCAGGTTTCATCGTCCCATGTGCTCTGGGTCTTGTTCTGAGTCTACAAAGAAAAGGTGCCACGAGGACCGTGACAGAGTATCACTGTAATTCGGTAGAGGTCTCACCTCAACGCCTTGTTTTACATACTGTGTGTTAACTGGGGCCACACAGAGAGGGCAACGTGAAGCATGAAGTGTTACATGAAGGAGGGTGGCAGCGCTCTGTGTGCTGGCTGCCCCTGAGGGGGCAGAAAGGGAGGGAGACAGTAGGGAAGAAGGAAGGAAGCCACTCTCTGCCCGCCACCGCCCCGTCTCAGGCCCTAGACCTGCACCAGGCTCGTCTCCTGAGGCTGAAAGTGCCCCTCTGGCTCTCAGACTCCGCGCTGCCATCTGCCTTGCTTCTCTCAGTACCACTTTCCCGGCTCTCTTTTGAATCGGATTCTCTCCTTCAAACTCCAGCTGATGCAGCCCACACATGCCAGGCCTATATGTAGATTCGTCTGTTGCCACCGTCTTCCAAGTCCTGGGGAGGGGCTGAGCTCCGTGGAAGGCCTCTGAAGGGAGGGACACGACTTGAAGGCTGAGTGGCACAGGGCTCCGTGGTAAACTGGAGGCAAAAGGTGCAGAGGCCTGCAGTGTGCTGTGAACGACAGTGCCAGCTAGTGGAGCGCAGCTTACATTGCTAGCTACAGGGTTTCTTTTCTTTTTCTTTTTTTTTTTTTTCTTCTCTTTTGAGGCAGTAGTCACACTTTCTCAGCCAGGCTGGAATGCAGTGGCACAATCTCAGCTCACTGCAACCTCTGCTGCCTAGGTTCAAGCAATTCTCATCCGTCAGCCTCCCGAGTAGCTGGAATTACAGGCATGCACCACCACACCCAGCTAATTTTTGTGTTTTTAGTAGAGAAGGGGTTTCACCATATTGGCCAGGTTGGTCTTGACCTCCTGATCTCAAGTGATCTGCCTGTCTCGGCCTCCCAAAGTGCTGGGATTACAGGGGTGAGCCACCGTACCCAGCCCAGGGTTTCTTGACAACAGGGAATTGGGAGGATGCAGTCAGGCCTGGCTTTCAGTGGGTTGTAGAACTCCCTCTGGGGGTAAATGCTCAATAAAAATGGCTTAGCCTGGCCAGGCATGTTGGCTCACGCCTCTAATCCCAGCACTTTGGGAGGCCGAGGTGGGTGGATCACAAGGTAAGGAGATCGAGACCATCCTGGCTAACATGGTGAAACCCTGTCTCTACTAAAAATACAAAAAATTAGCCAGGTGTGGTGGCGGCGCCTGTGGTCCCAGCTACTCGGGAGGCTGAGGCAGGAGAATGGCATGAACCCGGGAGGCAGGGCTTGCAGTGAGATGAAATCGTGCCACTGCACTCCAGCCTGGGCAACACAGCAAGACCCCATCTCAAAAAAAAAAAGCTTAGCCTGAAGAACACTGCCTTGCTTTCCATTTGGATTCTTTTCCTGGACTTTGAATAAAGATGTAAGTTTTATCAAAATGTCTAGCCTTATTTTATGTGCCCTGAGAAAGGTCATAGACTCATTTACCAAAAGATGAAAGCAGCTGTGTTTCTGAAATGAAGTCACTCTTCAATCATTTACTGCCTAGGAGGCAGTCATTGCCAAGTCCATTTTCCTGTTTTTATTGAAAAAAATATCATGTCCCTTCCTCTAAATTTGTATTTGATTTTAAAGAATGGTTCTGAGATGTTAGAACATGCATGCTATGTGTCGAAATCTAATATTCACCAAAATCTAATAGTCAGTCATCAAACACTCGAAACATTTAAGGAGAGGGCCGCACGTGGTAGCTCATGCCTGTAATCCCAGCACTTTGGGAGGCTGAGGCGGGTGGATTTCCTGAGCTCAGGAGTTCGAGACCACCCAGGGCAACATGGTGAAACCCTGTCTCCACTAAAAATACAAAAAAATTAACCAGGTGTGATGGTGTGTGCCTGTAGTCCCAGCTACTTGAGAGGCTGAGGCAGGAGAATCACTTGAGCCCCAGTGACAAAGGTTGGAGTGAGCCAAGATCACGCCACCGCACTCCAACTTGGCCGCAGAGTGAGACTCTGTCTCAAAAAAAAAAAAAGAGAGAGAGAGAAAGGCTAAGGGCTGATTGGCTGCATGGAGGCGAATGGGTTTCCTTGCGATTCATGGGGCACAGCAGACATGGAAGACAGGGGAGGGCTGGAGGATGCTGTCCCAGGACAGTTCAAGGGACACAGCGGGGGAAAGAGATGTCCAGGCAGCAAGAGACGGAGAGCAAAGCTTGGGCCCTGACAGCATGGACCTAATTCTTTGAATCCCAGGAAGCAAAATGCTTACCTAGCCTCCTGTGAGCTCAGCCTCACCCCTGCCACTCCTCACCCCTGCCGCTCAATTCACAGACAGTTCTGAGAGTTGATGCAGAAAGTGAATTGTACTTCATACATTCAACAGGTTAGACACAAAGGTTTCCTAATTAACTTTATTTCTAATAACAGTACATCCCCTGCCAAAGCAGTATTCTTATCTGAGGCCAGAGTTTGCAGCGGGAAGATGTAGAAAAGGAGAATGGGATCTATCTTGGTCTGGGAATTATGTAAGAGTCTAGGAAGGCAGCTGGAACATTTGACAGCCTGATGACATGGCCATTTGTCACAGACTCCTGAAGATAGCCACTAGCATTCTAAATGCACAACTCTCGGGCATCTTGATTTCATTTCTCTTAAAACCTGTGACTTTCCCGTGAACAATTTCTTTTCATAAGAATAAACTTAATTTGACATCCTCCAAGTAAGAATAATACAAAGTTCTGTGCTGGTGTGAGAAGCACTCATGAAGGCCTCTGTCCCACACTGTGGTCTGAGAGAGCTTTCAGGTAAGACACATTTTAAGCCAGCAGCTGGGATGGATGGATGGAGGGAGGGAGGGAAGGAGGGAGGGAGGGAGGGAGGGAGGGAGGGAGGGATGGATGGATGGATGGATGGATGGATGGGATAGTAACTGATTTCAGTAAGGAAGAATTATCATTTGGCCAGTTAAGGATAAACTGTCTTACTACATAAGGTTGGACTTTTATCCTTCTTATCCCCAAAAAACATCTCCTGATTTTCCCCAGTTGTGCCTGTATTTGATATATAACAGGATTGCAGTACCAAGATGTATGTATTTAATCAAGTGAACTCTGCTTGGCTGTGAGGCCCTCTGATACAGTTTGAACGTGTCCCCTGCAAAATTCAGGTGTGGAAACTTAATGGCCAATGTCATAGTATTAAGAGGAGGGACTTTTGTAGGTGATTAGACCACGAGGGCTCTTCCTTCTTGAGTGGGATCAGACTCTCACAAAAGGGGCTTCACAGAGCATTCAGCTGGCTTGCGCTTTTGCCTCCCACCATGTGGTGACACAACTTTCCTTTCATTCAGAGGATGCAGCAACAGGCACCATCTTGGAAGCAGAGACCTGGGCCCTCGCCAGACACTGAACCTGCTGGTGCTTGGATCTTGGACTTCCCAGCCTGCAGAACTGTGAAAGAATACATTTCTGTTCTTTACGAATTACCCAGTCTGCAGTATTTTGTTACAGCAGCACACACAGACTAAGACACCCCCAACATTAAAGGTGCAGGACCAGCTCCATAGGGCATCAGATGCCATGACCCACTTGGAAGGAAGTTAGAGGACTGTGCTGAGGTGTCTGAAGAGCAAGCTCCCCTTTGCACAACCTCACTTTCATGTTGGTTTGGCGTAGCATGTGGAGGGCATTCCTTGGATGGAGATTTCACAGTTCTGTGTATGTCCTGCCTCAAGCCACCGCTGATGAGCCCCTGGTGGAAACAAGAAATACTCCCCAGAAGAGAAGAGAGATCTTCATTCTAGGCCCATCGTATCCTAAGGGAGGACTCCTTGAAGAAATCTTTTAAAAAATATTTTTTTAAAATTTTGGTAAACTACACATAACATAAAGTTTACCATTTTAGCCTTTTTTGGTTTCTTTTAAGACAAGATTTTGCTTTTGCCCAGGCTGGAGTGGCATGGTGTGATCACAGCTCACTGCAGCCTAGAACTCCCAGGCTCAAGCCATCCTCCCACCTCAGCCTCCCCCAGTGGCTGGAACTGTAGGCACATGCCACCATGCCCAGTTATTTTTTAAATTTTTGTAGAGATGACAGCAATCCACTTGGAAGGAAGTCAGAGGACTGTGCTGAGGTGTCTGAAGAGCAAGCGCACCTTCACACAACCTTGTGTTCATGTTGGTTTGGGGTAGCTTGTGGAGGGTATTCATTGGAGGGAGATTTCACGGTTTCTGTTGCTGGGTTGCTTTCAAACTCCTAGCCTCAAGTGATCCTCCCACCTCGGTCTTCCAAGGCACTGATTTTAGCCATTTTTTAAGTGTAGAGTCCAGTGGGATTAAATACATTCCATACTGTTGTGTAACCAATCTCAAGAACTCTTTAATATTGCAAAACTAAAAATCTGTCCCCATTAAAGACCATGTTTCCCTCCCCAAAGACTCTGTCTTTATGAATTCTAGGTGCCTCCCGTGAGTGGACTCACACAGGAATTTTACTTTGTGATTGGCTTGGCCAGGAGGTGTGACACAGCCCTTGGTTTGTACTTCCTGCACGGCGACATCCAAGCATGTTTTTAAAAAAAATAGATATGTAAAAATGGTTAACTGTACTCAACCTCTTCTGTCTCTGAGGAACAAGCAGTTTCTGTCGCATGTTCTAGACGCTTGCTACCCAAAACAGGGCCCGCAGGCCAGCGTCCTCAGCATCATCTGGGAGCCAGTTAAGAAAGTGAAATCTCAGGCCTCACCCCAGGCACTGAAACAGAACCCGCATTTTCACAAGGGCCTTGGGTGTTTCGAGTTCACATAATAAGGACTGACACCCCAGGACAGAAACAGTGGGATGGGGTGGACAGAGGGACTGGGGGAGTGAGGGGTAGAAGGGGTGGGGGTGGGGCTGTGCACCATTCTAAGTGCTTCCCAGGACTAATATATTTACCCCTCACCGCAGCTTAAAGCAGTGTTGTCTTGCCCTCAGTACAGAGCGAGCTCCAAGAAGTAGAGGCTCACCGCAGGTTTGGGCTAGGATAGGGGGCACGCACCATGTGGCCCCGGCCCTCACGCCCACCTGGCTCCAGGGCGTGGGACCCTCACCCTGTACAGGCCCCTCTGTGCACCAACACCCAACTCATGAGAGATCCGATAGGCCTCAACATGCTATCTGTGGGACGTGTTTACTAAGCCGTGAAATTCCAGACACATATTCTCATGACTATTCTAACCCCTCCCGTTACATGCAGTATGTGATGTGGAGGATCATGATGATATTTACTTCGAGATCATGGTTTTCCAGCTGTTCGTGGAAGCAGGACGGTGTCATTTTGGCAATACTCTACTCTTAGAAATATTGCAGGTTTTCACCTGATGTGGGTATAATTTCTCACTCTGTCACCCAGGCTGGAGTGCAGAGGCAAAATCACAGCTCACTGCAACTTTGAATGCCTGGCAATCCTCCCACCTGAGCCTCCTGAGTAGCTGGGACCACAGGCACACACTACCAAGCTTGGCTAATTTAAAAAAAATAAATTGTAGAGACGGAGTTTTACTGTTGTTGCCCAGGCTGGTCTCAAACTCCTGAGCTCAAGCAATCCTCAGCCTCCCAAAGTTTTAGAATTACAAGCATGAGCCACCACACCCAACTTGGCATAATTTCTTGCCTTTTTAGTAGAGAAGAGATTTCTCCCAGCCCCAGAGGTACCCACTCTTCTTTCCCAGAATTGCCAGGATGGACAGCACAAGCCTAGAGGTTCAATCCTGGCTCACTCCTGGCTTTCCTCTCTGCAGCGTGACATGGAGATACCAAGACCTTTCTTGATCATTGCTTCAGAAGGAGCTGGAAAAGTTGCTTTACTCTTCTTCAACTCGAGTTCATGTACTTCTTCAAAGAGCATCGGAATGTATCATTCATTATGTTTGTGTCAGGGATGATTGGAGAAATGCATTTCCTCTGTTAAAGCCATTACATTTAGCCTCCCTCCCTCAAGGTGATTCTCTGTTTTGGATATATATGGACTTTTTCATTTGGATATATATATGGACTTTTTCATTTCTGAAGCTATTAGTAATATGTGTTCAATTACTGGTATAGAAAATGGATCTTAGACTTCTCTCAGTTCTTCAACCTGCATGTGTGGTCTATTTGTGATCCTAGAATCGATTTTGTCTCCAACAGCATTAAAGAAGAAGGAAAGAAAAGGAATAGGTTAGAAATTATTGGAATGCATCATGCATTAGGTTTGCTAGGGCTGCCAAAACAAAGTCCCACAGACTGGAGGGCTTACACAACAGAAATGGATTGTCTCATTGTTCTGAAGCCTGGAGATTCAACATCAAGGTGCCTGGAGGGTTGGTTCCTTCCGAGGCCTTCTCCTTGGCTTGTAGACAGCAAGATGCCTTCTCCCTGTGTCCTCTGATGGTCTTTCCCCTGCATCTGTCTGTCCTCATGTCCTCTTCTTCTAAGGACACCAGTCCTACTGGATTAGGGCCCACCCGTATGAGTTCATTTCAACTTACTTCTTTGAAGACCCCCCTCTCCAAATAAGGGAACATGCTGAGGTCCTGGGGGTCAGGGCTTCAACATAAGAATTTTGTGGCAGTGGGGAGTGGGGGACATGATTCAGCCTGTAGTACATCATATCAGGTATTTTTTGTGAAACTTTAGCTTCAAGTGCATGTGTCTGTTCGTGTGTGTGCGTGCACACACACATGTATTGGGCTACAATTTTGAGTATATTTCCTACGGTGTAGGTGTTGGTCAAAAATATTTGAAAAACACAAGCTTGATTTGATGGAAGGGTGTCCTGTCAGGTGTGTTTCTCTTTGGGATGGGGCAGAGATCGTGGGATCCAGAAGCCAGCTGGGAAGGTTATGAATGAACTATGAGATGAGCTGTTCTTGCACTTCTTGCCCCGCTTTATTGAATTATTGTTTGTTTTCTCTAGTTTTGAGTGACATCCAAGTTGTTGGCAGGTTTTGTGGAATTGCAGAATCGAGGTTGCATTTCCTTCCCGGTCACCGGTCTGGTTCTCAGCTCCCTCAGGTTGCTCTCAGGTTCTTGCTACATGGCCCCTCCATCCAAACAACCTAAAACCTCCTACTCAAGACTCCCCCCACCGCCCCCCCCCCACATCCACCTGCTGACTTTTCTTTTTACCACCAGCCGGAGAAAACTCTTGGCCTTCAAGGCAAGAGTGATTAAAGTAGGCCCACCCAGGCAACCTCCCTTTTGATGACCTCAAAGTCAACTAATTTGGTAGCCTTAATTACATCTGCAAAATCTCCTTTGCCAGATAAGGGAGTATAACTGTGAGCAAGGTGTTTCATCATGTTTCCTGTCCCAGGGATTAGGGTGAAAAGCCCTGGGGTCATTTTAGATTCTGCACCGTTCAAGCCTAGATCTTGTGAGGTGACTGGTGAACTTGCTTTTGGTCAGTAGAGATGCAAACTATTGGTGTCCAGTGGAGAAGATCATATCAAAGCCTTCAGCATTTTGTTCAGTCTTACTTTGTTTTTCCTTTTGCCACTTTAGGACATCAGCCAAGTTTGCCGCCACTTGGCAAACTTATTTCAGTGACATTTTCCCTCTTTCCTTTCTGATTGATGCTCTAGACCTTGTTCCATGAACTCCGTTTGAACCAACTTTGCCTTCCTGCTGGACTCTTCACTGATGAGTTAAATAAAGCAGCGAGACACGTCCATTCTATATTTGTATGGAGTCATGCGTTTGCTTTTTGACAAGGGCGATTCAATTTTCCATGAGGCCTGTCCTTGCAGCTTCTGAGACTTTCTGTTTTCTCTTTTTCTTACCAGAAACCCCCTACTGTCCGAGCTCACCTGTGGCTCTGCCTTTTGAGCGAAATGGTGTAAAAATTCACCGTGTGCATGGCTGTGCATTAAAAGCTTGCACGGTGACCAGCGTGTCAAAAGGGAGCTCAGTGGAAAGCACTCTGCCATATGTAGGAGTTTCTGGAGCAGGGGTGATAGAAAAGTTGAACAAAGAGAAAAAAATAAAAGCACACAGATCACAGTTGTGACTTTAGCGCTTTTCTGTCTGGGCATGGCTGGTGGGCAGAGAGGACAAGCCTGGGCACTGCCTGGACATACCAGCCCTGGAACCGGATGACCATGGACAGTTCCCCAGACCTCTCTGAGACAGAGCCTTCCTCACCTGGAAAGCCAGAGGGATACTCCCTGCTGCTCCACCTTCCCCTGCGGCCCCATCTCGGTTCCAAAGCGGACTCTGACTGATGGGCACTAAATTGGTCCTGCTCTCAGTCTAGGATAGGACAGATGACCCAGTTGCAGTCCCCAGCCTGTCCCTGGCCTGGACTTTGTTACCATCCAGGCCCAAGGGCCAGAGTGCCCAGGCAACATCCTTTGAGACGGATCTTCCCTGACCCTGCCGCAAAGGCCCATTCTGGAGTGTTCCTGGCACCCCACCTTTATCTGAAACTCAAGAATCCTGTCCACATTTGGCAGCACTGCCGCCTGCTCCATGTACATCCTGCCCCACAGGTGAGGGTCCTGTTGTGTGCAAGTGGGCGTCTGGCAGGAGCCTGCAGGGGCTTCTGTGAGGTGAATGGAACCTGCACTGAGGCTGGAGGCACTGGAAAGCCTCCCTTAGAAGGATAGCCATGTGTCACATGCATGCCCCTATCTTCTGGACCTCGTCAGTGCCCCAGGGGTCATGAAGTTATCCGGGCGAGTGCTGCTGCTGTCCATGCTGAGCTCAGAGGCACGCCCCCTTCTCCGTTAATCCCTGAAGCCCAACTATGGATACACTGCTCTCCCTCAATGTCCAGTATCACACCTGGACACAAGAGGTCACGTTGAAATATTTAAATGTGACTTTTCCAGAGTTTTGGACAGAGCACAAGGGGAAGGATCACAGCTAAGAACAAAAATGAGATAACCTGCTGCTGGCTGGCCTCCCTTCTGGGAGCTTTCCCAAGCCAGTCTAGGGTTTCTGGTACGTGGACCACGCGGGGAGAGAGGGACCTTCACGCCTTCTCATCTGAGAGGACCTTCCTTCTGAGTTCTCTTCTCTTCCTGAGGGCGTTTCTTTCTCAAGACCATGGAGCCCATTCAGTCCTCACTGCGCTGTGGTGGGCTGTGCCCCGGGCCTTCCGAGTGGCCTCAGAAGCCAGAATATGAAGTCAGCACAACCAGAGCAGGAGTCGTCCTGGGAGGGTTAGGGGTCTGCTCCCAATCACAGTGGGGCAGGGTGTAAACGTTCAGGCAGTTTTTATAGGCAAACCCCCCTGTTTGGTTTTTCTTCGCTTTCTTTGCTGTTCAGAGACGGAAATGCAAGTGGGTCCCTCAACTTGGGAGAGCATGTGAAGGTTGGGGAGGGGCGTAGTTTGCTGTCTGGGAAGGATTCTGCTACGGAGGCCTTTCAGCTCGTGACAGGTGGAGAGAAAGCCAGCTGTAACATTTCCAGGCAGTCCAGGCAGGAGCTGCAGACCTCTGCACAGGTGAGAGGAGATGCTGGTCGGTTCCAGGAGCAGCTGTGGCCTGCGGTTCTTGTGTCCCCAAGGCGATGGGAGGGCCTAACAGGGAATGGGTCTGAAGCAGCTGGAGGCCAGGCCCAGGGATCCTGCAGGCTTGTCCCATGCGATGGGGGTAGTCACCTGGCCTGGCATGGCCCTGTGTGAGTAGTGGGCGGAGGGCAGGGCAGCCCTCAAAATCAGAGACTGAACCTCCCTCCCGTCAGTAGAGATTGGGACATCTATTCATTTTGTGGAAAATACTTAGAGAAAAATGGAAGGATGGCAGGTGTGATGTCATGAGTGTCCGACCTGTGCTGATGCACAGAGCCCAGCCCTCAGAGGGTCACTGCTGTGTTCAGTCCTTTCCTGTTGCTGTCTTAAATTTCACAATGACTTTCACAAGGTGTCTCTGTGTTGTTTCTGCTTTGCACAGGCCCTGCAGATCCTGCAGCCAGGCCTGCTGACTGGCTATTTCTTGCATAGTTGAGTCTGGTTTCAGGCAATGCTTGGCACCTGGTGACTATGTACTGACCACGGCTGTGGCTCCTACACAGACCCTTTGCTGATGGTCTGTTTAGCCTCCCAACTCTGAGGGGAAACTGAGGCCTAGAGTGGGGAAGGCTTGGCCAGTGAGGCCCACTCCTCCGTGGGGTCCAGGAAGCTGGTTCTCTCCTTGCAGAACTGAGCCTGAGCATCCTCACATCTGCCTGGGTTTGTTCCAGGGCCTTTCCCTGGGAGCTTCCAAGCTCCAGCTGGGCAGGAGGCACTGGGCGGGGCCTTTCTGCACAAACATCTCTTCTTTTCAGTGTCTGCCCTGAGAGGGAGGCAGCTAACAATCTCCGCTCCTCACCTCCTCCGCCAGATTCCCGGCTCAACGCTGTGGCTTCCTGGGAGAGGCTCAGGCCAGGACACAGAACCCACCTCCCACTGGCCTGGACCACATGGAGCGCAGAGCGTCCCCTCCACATGCGAGCGTCCCCTGTACGAGAGCTGCCACCCTCCTGCCCAAGCCCTCCAAGACAGGAGTGAGGCAGAACCTACAGATGATCAAACAGCAGGCTCAGGACGTGAAGTGCTGGGCGGGATGCCTCCTCCAGCCCGTGTGTCCTGAGGCCAGCGCTGTGTGGGGCCTCCAGAGTCCTGCCTGGTACCCAGCATTCCTCTTCCTGGAAACGCGTCCCTATTTAGTGAGGCAAAAATCGGGAGCTAGTACACCTCATGTCGTGGGCTATGAATGCAGACATAAAACACTGAAAATTCTACTACTGCGTAAGTGAAACGGTCTTGCTCCAAATACAGCCTTGGCTAAATTAATTATTAAAATGTAAAGGGAAACAACTTCCTTCCACATTCTTGGTTGAGAAAGCAACTAAAAAATTTATTTCTTCTCCCATCGGATACGCTGCCTTTTAAGATAAAATGTATTTTCTGTGTTTACATTAAAAGAATATGAACATATTTAATTCACATTTTTTATTAAAAACACTATCAGTATTGAAAGACAAATTTCATGGGAAGAGCATTAAATCGTGAAGTTTTGTAGTCACTAAGGTAACTATAATTTGCTTAATGCTGCCCTCAGTTTACAATGGGTCTTTAGTATTTTCTAAGCTATAACATGCGTTTGCCAAAATATAGCATTGGTTTGCTATGTAGAATTTGCTCAGTGATAAAACACAAAGGAGTTACTTATGTTAAGATGTAAATAATACATTTATGCAACATTTATGAAAGTGTACATTGTAAAGACAATAAATCTTTCCATTAAATTAGTGGGAAAGGAGCTCAAAACCCAGCCGGGTGATTCATTATTGCAATGACTTCCTGCCTCACTGCAAAACCTCTCTCCTCATTCGGTGTTGGCAGTTTGAGCCCCTGATAAGGATTTAGGCTCACAATGGAGCTTCTATAAATTTCTGGATCTCTGTCACGCTGGCATGTAGGTCATCCTCCTTTAGGAATGATGAGGAGGCTGGAAAGCGGTTGCTCCAAGGGAAGGGGGAAGTTTTCAAACCTGAGCTGTCCAAGCTCAGCATGAAGTGCAGTGGGCTGCTGACTCAGGCCGGCAGAGGCAGCCAGGAAACATGCACATCGGCAATGCCTTCTGCCAGGTCTGTCCCAGCAGGTGTCACTAAAAGGCAGTGCTGTGTGCTTCTGTCACTGTGGCAACCTTGACAAGGAAGGTGGAAAGGAAAAGAGAACCAGTGCTGAACTCCAGGCAGAGATGGGGCTTTTCTCTCTGCGTATTTTCCCTCCCCGCCCAGCCTGCATTTGCAATAACATACTGATTTATATTTATTCTGAAACAAAAATGGTTGTAAGCAGCTGCTCTTTCGTTTTACATACAATGCTAACTCCTATTTACATTCCTAACTGAACAATGTCTAAAGAGGTACTTAAACTGACATGAAACGCAGATGATCTTATGACCTAATGCTCAGTGCAAGAAAAAACTTCAAACTGCAAGAGGAGTCCCTCCAAATATAGAAAGGACCAGTATTTTAAGAGGTATGTTAACTAAAATGTGGCAATGTAAGGAGCAGAGCAGGAAGAACCTTTCAGTCCAAAACTTACAACAAGTCAATTTCATAGTTTCCGTGGTCCTCCTTCTGGAATCTGTTTTCTCTACAATGGAGGTAACAACAGTAGCTATTTCAGAGCAGGAAAAGGCTTAGAGCAGTGCTAGAATATGGTCTTGGCTATATAAAGTTTAGCTATTTGTGTATTGTAACAAACCTACAGTGTATTTTTTTATTGGTAGTCAATAGCAGATTTCCTTTGGAACAGTAGCAGCCTCCTGTCTGGGAACACCTGCAGTTCCCACTAAGTGAACACCGGTGTCTGCTAACCTTTGCCTCTATTTCTCTCAGTAATTACTGTCAAGCTGTTCCTTGATTTAGCAATTTTATTTACTTTCTGGAGTACAGCAGCACCATCATAGCTCACTGCCACTTCCACCCCGGGCTCAAGCAATCCTCCTACATCAGCCTTCAGAGTAGCTGGGACTGCCCACAGAGCCCACCAGGCCAGGGTAATCTTTGTGGCTTTTGTTTTGTTTTTCCATTCCGGGTCTCGGCTGGGCACGATGGCTCATGCTTGCAATCCCAGCACTTTGGGAGGCAGAGGCGGGCAGTTCACAGAGACCAGCCCAGCCAACATAGAGAAACCTCATCTCCACCAAAAAATAAAAAATAAAAATACAAAATTAGTCAGGCATGGTGGCTCACACTTGCAATCCCAGCCACTTGGGAAGCTGAGGCAGAAGGATCACTTAAACCCGGGAGGCAAAGGTTGTGGTGAGCCAAGATCATGCCACTGCACTCCAGCCTGGGCAACAAGAGTGAAACTCCACCTCAAAAAAAAAAAAACAAACCGGGTTTCACTGTGTTTCCCAGGCCAGTCTGGAACTCCCAGGCTCAAGCGATCCGCCACGCTCGGCCATCCAAAGTCCTGGGATTACACTGGGAGGGTTAATTTTATGTGCCAACTTGACATTAGCTTTTGAGTCAGTGAATTCAGTAAGGTAGATGGCCCCATGGAGATGGGCATCATCCAGCCTGGTGAGGGCTTGAGTGGAACAAAAGGAGGAAGGGGGAATTCGCCCCTTTCTTTCTGCTTCTGTGCGTGTGCTGGGACATCTCATCATATCTTCTCCCCTGGGACTGGGATGGACACCATCAGCTCTCCTGGTTCTCAAAAGTTCTGACTTGGACAGAATTAAATCACCAGTTTTCCTGAGTCTTTCAGCTTCCAGATGGCAGCTTCTTTGCCTTCATAATCACGTAACCCGGGACCCCATAATAAATCTTTTTTTAAGAAAACGTGGCACATATACACCATGGAATACTATGCAGCTATAAAAAGGAACAAAATCATGTCCTTTTCAGCAACATGGATGCAGTTGGAGGTCATGATCCTAAGCAAACTTAACACAGAGACAGAAAACCAAATACTGCATGTTCTCACTGATAAGTGGGAACTAATCATTAAGTCCTAGTTCCTAGAACTTGTACATGTTAGCTTATTTGGAAAAAGCATCTTTTTGGGTATGATTAAGTTAAGGATCTTGAGGAGAGATTATCCTGGTTTGTCTCAGTGGGCATTAAATCCTGGCACATGCTTCCTTAGGGAGATAAAGGAGATTTAAGTTCAGACAGAAGAGAAGGAGGACCTGTTACCACGGAGGCAGAGCCCGGAGTGGTGGAGCTGCAAGCCAATGAATGCCAGCAGCCACCAGAAGCTGGGAAAGTCAAAGGATGGATTTTGCCCTAAGCCCCTGAGAGCACTGGCTCTGCCGATACCTAGATTTCAGCCCAGTGGTACTGATTTTGGACTTCTGTTACCCAAAACTGTGAGAAAATAAATTTCTGTTGTTTTGAGTCACCACATTTTTGGTAATTTGCTGTAACAGCCACAGGAAACTAATATACATGCCTACCTGGGTCCAGCTGTGTCCTGTGACTCCTGCTTTCCTGGGACAGGCAGGCTGCTCCGTGCCTGCTGGCCATCCTCCTGGGTGCTGGACGCTGCAGGCTGCTCCATGCCTGTTGGCCATTCCCTTTGGTGCTGGACAGCACTCACATGAAATCCACTAGCCCTGTGAAAAACACCTGCAAATGTTGCTGGGAGAGGGGTTAGTTATTTTGTTGGCAACCCTTGTTATTGCTTGTGCCTTCACCTCTGTGCCTCCAAGATCCCTTTTCTCTGCCTTCATCAGTGCCAGGAAGGCAGTCACCTTTTGCCTTTCTTTGCCTCTCAGCAAGTGGCATGTCTCCATGTCACTTAAAGAATCAAGTACACGGAGGCCAATAAGATGCTGAGAAGTGTCTGCCTGCTGTTACAAGGTGGTGGAGACATTCTCAGCTGGTAACTCCAGGGCTCAGGAAAATAGCTACAGGAAACCTAAAGTTCAAAATGCTGAAGTGAAAAATGGGTGATCACAACAAAGGGAAACACAAGCCCCTTCTTTTAAAAATATTATGGTGATAACGCACAACATAAAATTTACCGTATTAACCATTTGTAAGTATACAGTGCAGTGGTGTTAAGTATATACATGTTGTTGAATAACGAGCTTCTAGAACTTGCTCCTCTTGGAGAACTGAAACTATACCCACCACACAACAACTCCCCATTTCTCTCTCCCATGGCTTCTGGAAACAACCATTCCATTTTCTGTTTCTATGAGTTTGACTAATTTCCAACCTAATGTAAAAGAAATCATACACTATTTGGCTTTGTGTGACTGGCTCATTTCAATTAGTATAATGTTTTCAAGGTTCATCTATGTTGTAGCGTGTGACAGGGCCTCTTTCTTTTTTAAGGCTGATAATATTCTAATATTCCATGGCATGGATAGACCACATTCATTTATTTATTTATTTATTTATTTATTTATTTATTTATTGAGACAGTCTCACTCTGTTGCCCAGGCTGGAGTGCAGTAGCATGATCATGGCTCACTGCAGTCTGAATCTCCCATTCTCAAGTGATCCTGCCTCCTCAGCCTCCTGAGTAGCTAAGACTACAGGCACATGACACCTTGCCTGGCTAATAATAAACAATTTTTATGTGTATGTGGAGATGGGGGTCTCACTATTTTGCCCATGCTTGTCTTGAGCTCTTGGGCTCAAGCTGTTCTCCTGCCTTGGCCTCCCAAAGTTCTGGAATTACAGACATGAACCACTGCCTCTGGCCCACATTTTCTTTTTTGTTTCATCCACTTATGGACACTGGGTTGCTTCTACCTATTAGCTACCGTGAATAATGTTGCAGTTAACATGGGTGTGCAAGTATTTCTTTGAGATCTTATTTTCAGTCCTTTCGGATGTATACCCAGAAATGAGATTGCTGGAGCACGTGGTATTGCTAGTTACAATTTTTTGAGGAACCTCCATAATGCTTGTTATAGCAGCTGCTGACCTCGTGATCCGCCCACCTTGGCCTCCCAAAGTGCTGGGATTACAGACGTGAACCACTGCGACTGGACTGAATTTACATTCTTAATATCTTTCTCCTACTTATATATTTTTACTTCAATGTATTCATTACGCCAGTTTACATTCCACCAACAGCACACAGGGATTTCAATTTCTCCATCCTAGATAATGCTTGTTGTTTTCTGTTATTTTAATAGTGGCCATCCGAATGGGTAGCAGGTGATAGCTCATTGCGGTTGTGATTTATGTTTTTCTAATGATTAGTGACATTGAGCATCTTTTCATACACGTGTTGGCCATTTGTATGTCTTCTTTGGGGAAATATAGATTCAAGTTCTTTGCCAATTTTTAATCAGATTATTTGTTTTTCTGTTGTTGGATTGTAGTCATTCTTCCAATTTTTGGCTATTAACCCCTTAGATATATGATTTGCAAATATATTCTCCCACCAGAAGCTGCTTTTTCACTTTGATTGTTTCCTTTGATGCACAGAAATTTTAAAGTTCAACATATTCTTATTTGTATATTTTTTCTTTTGTTTTCTGTGCCTTTGGTGTCATATCCAAGAAATCACTGCCAAATCCACTGTCATGAAGCTTTCCCCTTGCTTGATGGTGTCTCAAGAGTTCCACTGGATCTCATTGCCACCAAGCCTGGCTAAGTTTTTTGATTTTTAGTAGAGGTGAGGTTTTGCTATGTAGCACAGGCTTGTCTTGGACTCCTAGGCTCAAACAATCCTTCCGCCTTGGCCTCCAAAAATGCTGAGATTACAGGCGTGAGCCACCATGCCAGGCCCGTTGTTCTACTCCCTACCTTCATGAGTTCAATTGTTTTCATTTTTAGCTGCTACAAATAAATGAGAACGTATGAAGTTTGTCTTTCTGTGCCTGGCTTATTTCACTTAACATAATGACCTCCCATTCCATCCACGTTGTTGCAAATGACAGTATCCCATTCTTTTTTATAACTGAATAGTACTGCATATAGAACACATTTTCTTTATGCGTTTATCTGTTGATGGACAGATAATTGCTTTCAAATCTTGGCTATTGTGAATAGTGCCGCAACAAACATCTCTTTGATATATTGATTTCCTTTCTTTTGTGTATATACCTAGCAGTGGGATTACTGGGTCATATGGTAGTTCCAGTTTTCGTTTTTTCAGGAACCTCCAAACTGCTCTCCACAGTGGCTGTGGTAATTTACATTCCCACCAACAGTGTACAAGGGTTCCCTTGTCTCCACATCCTTGTCGGTATTTGTTTGGATAAAAGCCATTTTAACTGGGGTGACATGGTATCTCATTGTAGTTTTGATTTGCATTTCTCTGAGGATCAGTTATGTGGAGCACCTTTTCACATGCCTGTTTGACATTTGTATGTCTTCTTTTAAGAAATATCTATTCAGACCTTTTGCCTATTTTTTGTTTGGATTATTAGATTTTTTTTCCTACAGACTTGTTTGAGCTCCTTATATATTCTGGTTATGAATCCCTTGTCAGATGTGTAGTTTGCAAATATTTTCTCCCATTCTGTGGGTTATCTCTTCATTTTATGGATTGCTTCCTTTGCTGTTCAGAAGCTTTTCAACTCAATGTGATCCCACTTGTCCATTTTTGATTTGGTTGCCTGTGCTTGTGGAGTATTACTCAGAACATCTTTCCCCAGACCAATGACCTGGAGAATTTCCCCAATGTTTTCTTTTAGTAGCTTCATAGTTTGAGGTCGTAAGTTTAAGTCTTTAATCCATTTTGATTTGATTTTTGTATATGGTGAGAGATAGGGGTCTAGTTTCATTTTCTGCATGTGGCTATCTAGTTTTCCTGGTATTTATTGAAGAGAGTCCTTTCCCCAATGTATGTTCTTAGCATCTTCTTTGAAAATGAGTTCACTGTTGACATATGAAGGTTTGCTGATTCTTCTTTTCTGCTTGATCAAGTTTGTTATTGAAACCCTCTAGTGAATTTTCCAATTCAATTATTGTATTCTTTGTTTTTTGGTTTTTTTTTTTTTGTTTTTTTTGAGTCTCACTCTGTCGCCAGGCTGGAGTGCGGTGGTGCAATCTCAGCTAACTGCATCCTCCACCTCCCAGGTTCAAGTGATTCTCCTGCCTCAGCCTCCTCAGTAGTTGGGATTATAGGCCCCTGCCACCATGCCTGGCTAATTTTTTTTTATTTTTAATAGATACAGGGTTTCACCATGTTGGCCAGGATGGTCTTGATCTCTTGACCTCATGATCCACCCACCTCGTCCTCCTAAACTATTGTATTCTTTAGCTCTAGAATTTCTGTGTTGCTTTTACAGTTTCTATCTCTTTGTTGATATTCTCATTTTGTTCATGTGTTTTTCTGATTTTATGAAGTTGTCCATTTATGTTCTCTTTTAGCTCATTGAATACCCTTGAAACAGTTATTTTGAGATCTTTGGCAAGTAATTAATATATCTCCATATCTGTTTTTTTTTTTTTTTTGAGATGGAGTCTTGCTCTGTCACCCAGTCTGAGGCTTACTGCAAGCTCTGCCTCCCAGGTTCACGCCATTCTCCTGACTCAGCCTCCCAGGTAGCTGGGACTACAGGCGCCTGCCACCACACCTGGATAATTTTTTGTATTTTGGTAGAAACGGGGTTTCACCATGTTAGCCAGGATGTTCTTGATCTCCTGACCTCGTGATCCGCCTGCCTCAGCCTCCCAAAGTGCTGGGATTACAGGTATGAGCCACTGGGCCCTGTCATATATCTCCATATCTTTAAGGTCATTTTCTGGAGACTTATTTTGTTCCTTTGACTAGATCACCTTTCCCTATTCTATGTATGCCTGTGATCTTTTGTTGAGATTTGGGCATTTGAAAAAACCAGCTACCCCTCTCAGTCTTTACAAACTGGTTTTATATACAGGAAGATTTGTACCAGTCAGCCTAGCTAGCGATTCTGGGAACTCTGAAACCTTCCATTCCCAGTAAAAGAGATTTGTCCTGCTTCTTCTCAGGAGTCCAAAATCCCTTGCACTTCCTGGTGTTTGTCTGCAATACTGTAGTCTTTCTGGTGTAACAAGCCACAATGCTGGCCTTGTTCTCAGCTGTCCCCAGTCTGACATCCAAAGCACAGTGGAGCCCTGTCAGCACCTCGACTTAGGCAAGGCAAACACGAATCCCTTGGCAGCCCCATGAAAAGCCAGAACACTGGACACAAGCTCTGTTCTTCTCTTTCTCTCTCGAGGGAAAAGCCAGGGGCAGAGTTTTCTTCCAGCCACACCATATTGTGTCCAAGAAAGGAACTGGGCAGACAGAGTGCAACTCATTTCACCACCTGGGTCAACACAGCTTTTCTTGGCTTTGAGCTCACCTGGGATGCTGCAACCTCTTAACTGGATTCTGGAATTCTGACAAAAGCAATTTGGTCCACATATTGTTGTTAAGTCAGTGTCTATGCCGGGGGACAAGGGCCTGGTGGGGGGTTTCTATTCCATCATCTTGCTGACATCACTCCTGACGTTTCTTTTCTTTTAAAGCCATTTCCCTGAGTTCATTCGAAGACTCTTCCATATTATTAATGTACTGATAATGTGAACCCAAATTGCTCCCGTGTGGATTCTGCTTTCAAATACTTATTTTACTCTGAACTTGAAAAGTGAGAATCTCACCTGTGTGAAGAAGCAGAGAAGCGGGTGTTCCCTAAGTCTGTCGGTCATAAGAAAGGGCTCACGCGTGGAAATCACCTTCCATTCTCTAGCTGCTTTTTGATCTTATCTTTAGCCTGCAGCTTGACAGGTTACTTATGTGTTCCAGCTACTTCCTTCTCAACACAAGGAGCTCTTGAACTCCCCGGAGGCAGCAGCTTGTCAGCACTTCCAGAGCTTTTCTTGGAGGGCGTCAGTCTTTGAGTTGGAGGTGGAGATAATGGAAAAATCTAGTACCCAGGAGAGGCAGCACCGGCACTTGGGGACAACACCGGTTGTATCTGCACCAGGACACATATTTGGAAATCACAGTGGGTTTTAAAAACAAGATCCATTTTTATGACTATGAAATTAATACATGTCTATTATAAAAAGTATAAAGATTTGAAAAGTAGAAAATAAAATCAGCCACAATCATATCACTTCGTGAGAACCACTATATTTTAGTCTATTTGCTTTCTGTATTTCATATAGAGATACTTCTTTTTTTCTCCAATGTTAGGATCATATTCTCCGTAAAGCCGTGACTAAAATATTTTTAAATTAAGTGAAGGGAACATTTTTATATGCATATTTAAAACCAGAATTTTTTTCTGAAGAAAATGTTTATTTCTTAAAGATTTCAGTGGACATTGGTTTCTATAGGGTGAGGAGATGGGAGGGAGGGGATTGGTAATGTGAGCTAATTCCTCCAGGCGTTCATGAGGCTAGTGCTTTCTGTTGGTGCATCTTCTGTGCAGCCTTGTCCTTGTTTTCCAGACGTTTGCAGCTATGAATATGTAGTAACTGCACAACTGAGGGGCATCTCGTTCTGTCTTGCTTGCTCACTCACCCCCTGGTGGAGGCCAATAGGAAAGTGAAAGGCTTGGACAAGCTCTCAAGTGCTTACCGTTGAGGATGACAACAGTTTGAAAAGAACTTTCACTGCACAGTATTGAGACAAAATGTTGGCTTCCAAGTCATTGAGAATTGAGAGAAAGGATCTCACCATTTCTACATAATGTGTCACTTCTAAAATTGGAAAAAAAATACAGAAATTGTTTTTGCTGATGTAAACTTGACTTGTAAGTTGGTTGGTTAAGTGAAAACATCATTTATGGTAGGGAATCATTAAAAATTATATGGTCTTAACTTATTTCAGCCTAAAACGTACATATGTGTGTTCATTCACGAGAAGTTTGATGTTGGGCTAATGTATTTCCTTCGTGTATGGGTCTGCTGATTGGAGTCCAGCAACTTTCTTTTACAATCGTAATAAGAACCAGCATTATATAGTAGGATTGCCAGAATTAACACATAAAAGTATAGGATGCCCACTAAAGTTGAATTTATATTGACAAAAGAAATATTTTTAGTATAGGTATGTCCCAAATATCGCATAGGGTATACTCATACTAAAATTTTGTGTGTGTGTCCTTGAAATTCAGATTTAACTGGGTCTCCTGTATTTCATGCAGTAACTTTGTTATAAAATCTACATCACACCTGTGATCCATCATCTACGATTTCAGTTTTCCTTGCATTGTTGTTGTAACTCCTATGGGCAACACTGGCTTAAGCAAAGGTTGTCTCTTCCAGAACAAGTGATGTCTGCCTAGCGGTCCGCTGCACACACGCCCGTCGCATAAGTTCACTCAAGGAAAACGTGGGTCTAGAATAACAGTGGGAGAGAAGAGGTGGGCCAGAAGAGAATGAAGCTGGTTTCACGTAATGAAGAGGCTGGAACTGAACAGAGGCTCCATAGAGGAACGCTCATTTTATTTCTCATCGGGGTCACATTCGCACCCGCACCCACACCACACACCACACATCCACCCGCCACACCACACACACACTTACACCACGCACACATGTATCAGGTGCACACACCCACACCACACACCACATACCACGTAGACATATGCACCACACACACACACCCCTCCTCACCACACACCACATATATCACACAGACACACGTTCACATCACACGCACACATCAGGCACACACACACACGCCACACACATACCATATACATCTACACATACCACACACACACACGCCACACACATACTCCACACCACACACACAGCACCACACACAGCACACATATTTGTTTTTTTGGTAGAAACGGGTTTCACTGCAGCTAGCTGTGATATTCTCGATCTCCTGACCTCGTGATCTGCCTGTCTCAGCCTCCCAAAGTGCTGGGATTACAGGTGTGAGCCACTGTGCCCTACCATGTATCACCATATCTTTAAGGTCATTTTCTGGAGATTCTGCACATGTCACACACACTACACACATACACATCAGGCACACACACACCACCCACATAGCCCATACACCACACACATCACATACCACACATATCATATGCCACACACATCACACAGATCACACACCACACTATACACACATACACACCACACACATCACACCCCCCCACACCACACACATAGCAAACACACCCCACAGCACACCACACACCACACACATATCACACACAGTACACACGTATGCCACACACACCACACACACACTCGTGGCACACACATGCTCCTCCCATGTTGTTTCATGCCTCTTTCAAGCTCATACCTAACTTTTTTCCTCCAAAAATGTCTGCAGCCTTGTAGATTTAATATTTAGGAGCACATTCCCTTTTCACGATATGTGAGATACGAGAGGAAGGCAGGAAGCTGCTTTCATCGAACTTGAAATGGGCCCTTTCCAGAGGAAAGCGTCTCCCTGGCGCCTGCCCCCCCATCCCCCGCCGCCCAACTGCGCAGCACTCGGGGCTGAGATGGAAAGAGTGGACCCTGGTTGGGTCCCGACTTTAAGATTTGCAGTTGAGCGGCAAGAACTCTTCCTGGAGGGAGGTGCCTCTGTGGTAGCAGATTCCTCAGAGGACTTTTATACACACACATACTCATACACATACACATACACATACACATACCATACACATACACATACACATACTCATACACATACACATACACATATACACACATACATACACATACACACACACACACACACATACATACATACTCATACACATACTCATACACATACACATACTCATACATATACACATACTTTTGATCTCAAGATTTTGTATATATATATATTTTATATATATATATTTTACATTATTATTATTAATTTTATATTATTATATATTATTATATTTTATATATTATAATTTATATATATATATATATTATATTTTATATATATATTTCAGACAGATATATGTATTATATCAGATATATATATATATTTTAATATTACATATATTTATATGTTTATACATTGGGGAGACGAGACATTATTACATATATATATATTTATATATATATACATATATATATACATTGTGGCACATATACATATATATATTTATATAAATATATATTTATATATACATATATTTATACACACATACACATACTCCATGAGATGAGAGAGAGAGATGAGATGAGAGAGAGAGGAGGTATATATATATATATATATTTTATACATATTATATTTATATATTATATATATTTATATTATATTTTATATAGACAGAGCATTTATATACATATATATAATTTTTATATATATATAGATATATATCATATAATAAGTATATATATATTTATATTATATATATATAGATATTTATATATTATATATATATTTATATATATATATATATATATATATATATACATATATGAGATGAGGAGATGAGATGAGAGACATGAGATGAGAGATATGGGGGAGAGAGAGATGAGACAGAGAGGAGATACCTACACATACTCATACACATACACATACACATACTCATACACACACACACATACACATACTCATACACATACACATACTCATACACACACACATACACATACACATACATACACACATACACATACACACACACATACACATACATACACATACTCATACACATACACACACTCATACACATACACACACACACACATACACATACACATACACACACATACACATACACATATAGAGTTTGGTAGGTGTGTGCTTGTAATACACAGACTTCTTTTCATCTGCTTAGAAAATATAAAAAGAACTTTTGTGCTGAAAGAAAGATCGCCAGTTTTCATTCTCTATGCTCGAATTGCTCTGAAAAAAACTGTAAAATCTTTGAAAATAATACTTGTAACCATTCTCTGAGGCAAAGTACTCAGGAAAAAAATTCTACCTACCTACCTACCTACCTACCTACCTTGTCTTGGACTTACATGTCTCAGCTATTTATTCTAGATCTTAAACGTAAACCCCATTGACCGAAAGAGTAGCTGGGTCCCCATGCAGAGGGACCTTGTGACGCCCAGTCTTTCTTCAAAGGGACCAATGGCCATTGACTCGGATAACCATCCACTGGGGAATTGACATATCCAGGTCACACCTGCTCCTGACTGACGCACAGGAGGCTACAAAGCCCCTGCCTTTTTGTCTTCGAGGTGGACCCCTATGTAGAAAAAGCCAGGCTTCAGAGTTCCCTGTAGGACTGACGGAAGCGTCTCCGTGCACTCGCTGCTCCTACCCCGTCCTGCTTCTGTAACCACCCAATGGGTCCACCTTGCCCACTGCCTAGTCAGAGCCAATTTATCAAGACAAGGGGATTACAGTGGAGAAACAGTAATTCATGCAGAGCTGGCTGTGCGGGAGACTGGGGTTTTGTTCTTACTCAGATCAGTCTCCCTGAGCATTCAAGAACTGGAGTTTTTAAAGATAATTTGGTGGGTAGGGGATTGGGAAGTGGGGAGTGCTGATTGATCAGGTTGGAATTATAGAGGGTTGAAGTGAGGTTTTCTTGCTGTCTTCTGTTACTGGATGGGATGGCAGAACTGGTGGAGCCAGATCACCACCGGTCTGGGTGGTATCAGCTGATCCATCGAGTGCAGGGTCTGCAAAATATCTCAAGCACTGACCTTATCCCTAGGAGCAATTTGGGGAGGTTCAGACTCTTGGAGCCAGAGGCTGCATGACCCCTAAACTATAATTTCTAATCTTGTAGCTAATTCGTTAGTCCTGCAAAGGCAGACTAGTCCCCCAGGCAAGAAGAGGGTCTTTTTGGGAAAGAGCTGTTACCAGTTTTGTTTCAGAGTCAAACCGTAAACTGAATTCCTTTCCAAAGTTAGTTTGGCCTATGCCCAGGAATGAACAAGGACAGCTTAAAGGTTAGAAGCAAGATGGAGTTGGTTGGGTCTGATTTTTTTCACTGTCGTAATTTCCTCGGTTATAACTTTGCAAAGGCGGTTTCCCTTCCCGTCCTCTCGCAGGGTTGCTCCCGAGAGCATGTCCAACACACCTCCTGTGCACACTTCCGCGTCTCCGAGTCTCTCCCAGGGAGCCCCACCCTTAGAGCACATCATGATACATGCATTCGGTGTCTCTCGCTTGGACCAATTAACATTGCAGGTGTAGTTTCACTTTGTCAGTGACTGGTCATTGTGAGTGAAATTGCTTGAGGGTATTTGTTCAGCACACCTTTGAGTCAGAGGAGTTGCTGTGGGGAGTGGTGAGTGAGATGTCACCAAGCATCCTGTTCTGCCTGCCAGTTTCCTCCCAATTAGCGTCTGGCCATCCTCCGGAGTAAACCACGGCTAACAGGGTGATGGATTATTTTACTCAGAGCAAGGCCCAGGGCAGGAATAGGGGGAGGAGGAGTATAAAATTCTCTCCTCTTTCTTTCCAGAAGATGGCAAAGGTTTACTGCTACTTGAATGAAGCATCTGCCCACTGTGGATAAAGACACGCCGTATCCACTTTCGGTCAGCTTCCATGGGCAGGAAGAGTGGAGTTGGGCTGTGTTCTTGGTGGCGAGGATGTGTTGCGTTTCCTCCAAGTGGGGTGGGGTGGCTGGTGGCACGAACTATTTTCCCTGAGCGTCTAAGCAACACCCAAGATCAAGCCTCTGCCTGGAGTCCCTGCCTTTTCCCTTGGGCGTTAAATTTCTACCGGACGTTTCCAGTGGGCCATCCCACAAATATTTCAAGCTCAACACGTTCCAAAGCAGACTCATTCTAGTTGCTCCTGATTCCCACACCTGCTCTTCTTGTCTTCCCTGCCTTGGTTGTGAGTCCCTGTGCTCATCCTGTCCCCCAGTCAGGGATCTGGAAATGATTCTTTTTTTTTTTTTTTTTTTTTAATCACTTAATCATTTATTTTCAACACGTGTACTATAAAGAACCTAAGAAATGAGATAATTTTAATAACCCATAAACATGTTGATTCCATTTGCAGATTTAAATTTTGTACAAATAGCAGTCATTGCATACATATATCAAGTGTACTTTGTTTATAATCACATTTATGCTACAATACTCCTCAGAAAAAGAAAGGTTCTACTTGGTTCTGGGCTTCAGTATTATGAACTCCAAATAACGCTTTGAGGACCTCCAAAGGTAAAGTACTAATCCCTTTGGCCATTTATTGAGAGACAGAGAGAGAGAGAGAGAGTTTTTTGAAGCAACAATGTTCCATTAGTAAAGCTGCTGTGCAAAATTACCCCAGTCCTATTCTAAGCTTACAGTTCAATTGATGTTATTGTCCTCACCTAAGTATATACAATTCACATACGAGAGAAAAACACTAAATCAAGATGGTTATTTTCACTATTTTACTTAAGATTCATATCTAAATATAAATTAAGAAGCGAATCCACAGTTTGAGAGGTACTTTTTACATTAGAAATGTTTTTTAAAATGTTAAACTGATACGTAATTGTAAATATTTATGGTGTATGGAAATGATTCTTGATCCCATCCTTTCTTTATCCTTCCAAAAACCCTCCATCTCATCTGTTGTCCAGTTCTGTTGACCCTCCCTCTTACATATCCCTAGAACTCACGTCCTCCTCTCCAGCCTCAGAGCCGCTGTAGATGTCAGGGCCTCGCTCTCTCATTCTTTGGCTGTGGAAGGATTGCATCTCTTACTTGGCCCGTCTACCTTCAGTGGCTCCTTCCAACCCCACCACTCCTCTGCTGGAGTGGTCTTTATAGGAAACAGATTTGATGGTGCCTTCCCTTGGCTGGGTGTCGAGCAGTGACACGGCCCCTCATCGCTGGCTACTCAGTGGGTGAATTTCAAGGTTTCACAGAACCTGGAACATGTCCTTTCTCACCTGTTTTAGACCCTGGGCTTGGGAGAGTTTAGACACTGTTGTGATGCAGTGCTGATCACTTATATTTCTTTAAACACTCCAGGTTGCTTCACAATTTTTTTTGTACATCTATCCTTTCCGCCTGGAATGATTTTCCCTGTTCTTACAATTTGATAGATCCCTGACTATATCTCAGAGCGGAGCCTGGGTGTTACCTCATCTTTGAAGCCCTCTTGAATCCAGGAGCAGGGCCCGTCTCTCAAAGGCCCCCTCAGTTTTACCTTCCACCATTTGGGATTCAGGGGAAGTCGCCTGCTTGGACTCTATAAAGCCATGACATTTTGGATTCTGTCTATTTTCTTTTATCTCCACTTGCAGACTCACCAGTTAGTTCTTTTCTGGGTTTATCTTTT